>NC_141054.1:39607550-39922550 GCF_041138505.1 Cibotium barometz
CAAAGAGTACAAGCTATTCAAGACCTCCACTGCAATCATAGAGAATATTTCCAACTTTCGGGACTTGGTGTCTATGCTGATCATTGAAGAAAAGTCTGTATAGGTGAGGACTCTTCTTCACAAAGCAAGAACACATAAGAACATGCCTTCTACTCCAATTTACATAAGGGCAGAGGTAGAGGTCATGGTCGAGGCCAAGGTGATGGGCCAACAAAGAAATAAGAATTCTGGATAACAACAATCCAATGATTCCTAGTAGCATCATACACAAGTGGAAGAGGCCAGTGTGGAGGCAGGGGGAGCCAAAGAGGTCGAGGTGGTTGGCAAAGAAATCAGAGTGTGGCAAACTAGGGCATGTGGCAAAGGACCGTTATAAAAAGCAGAATGACATTAAAAGTGGAAAGTTGCAGCAAGGCAACTATGTATCATCTGGTAAACAGGGTGGTGATTACAAAAGTGAGCAGCTGTTTGTGATGTAGCATCTGCTCAATTCCATAATACGGGATGTGTAGGATCTCAAGATACATGGTATGTGGATTCTGGTGTCTCTAACCACTTGACCAGTCATGTTGAGTGGTTTAGAGACATGTAAAAAATGAAAAAAAACTAGGCTATATAGAAATAAGTGATGATACTACGCATCTCATTGCACATGTTGGTAAAGTGTCATTATTTATGCAAGTTGGAAAAATAAAGTACTTGGTAGATGTACTTCATGTTCCAAATATTACAAAGAACCTGGTTTCTGGTTGACCCATGGTTGAGCAGGGTTTGTAAGTGACTTTTAATCCTCAAGGATGTTTTGTGCAAGACTTCAAAAATCAGTGTCCCTTGGTTGCAAAGGGTAACAGAAATGGCAGGATGTTTACCTTGATGTGAACATGCTTCAAGTAAAGGCAGCCATGTTTGCGCATGTAGCAGGTGTCATTGCAAATATTGACATATGGAACAGGCGCATTGAAGGCTATGCAGGCTCAAAATATTGTTTAAGTTTGCCAAAGTTTAAGGTTGATGGTATGCATAAAGTATGTGAAGCATGCCAGCTTGGTAAGCAGGCCAAATATAATTTTTCACATGAGAAGCATGTCAGTGCAAGGCCATTAGATGTTATAGATTTAGATGTATGGGGATCGGCCAAGACTGCAACATTTATAGGTTGCAAGTATTATGTTACATTCATTGATGTGACCACACTAGGAAAGTATGGGTTTACTTCATGAAGGAGAAAAGTAAGGTGTTTGCTCACTTTTAGAGATTTAAAGCCTCGATCGAGAAGAGAAAAGGCATGCAAATAAAATGCCTTAAATCATATAATAGAGGAGAAGATTTCTCTAATAAGTTCAGCGATTTCATGATGAGAAAGCAGGGAATTAAGAGATAGTTTACATGCAGGTACACTCTGTAAAAAGTTGGTTTTGTGAGACGGAAAGAAAAATCAGGCACATGCCTTGATGGCTGAAAAGAAGTAGGGAATTAAGAGACAGTTGACATGCAGGTACACTCAACAACAGAATGGTGTTGTAGAAAGAAAAATCACGCACATTACAGAAGTGGCACATGCCTTGATGGCTAAAAAGAATATGCCACATTATTTTTGGGTAGAAGCAATAGCAACTACTATGTACATTATGAACAGGACACCCATTGAAGCTATTCATGGTATAACACTTGAACAGAAGTTTACAGGCATAAAACCGGATGTGTCGCACTTGAAAGTGTTTGGGTGTATTATATATGTGCATGTTTCTAATGAAGTAAGAACAAAGTTGGATCCAAAGGCAGAGAAATGCATCTTTATTAGTTATGCTATGGAGCAAAAAGGTTATAGATATTATAACCCTACCACTCATGAGATGCGAGAAAGCAGAGATGTCTTTGACGAGATGAGTAGCTGGTCTGCACCACAGTGAAGGCAATAGAAGATGTAGATGTAAGAAGTGCTGATAAAGCAGCAATCATCACAGGTGCTTAGTGGACCTGGAGAGTCCTCTAGTAGTGGATTCAATGTTAGTTCATGGTGTGAGGCAGGTGGAGGGACAGATGTAGGTACACATGTAACACACAAAGGGAAGGAAAATGTATATGTGAATGGTAACTCTACCGGCTCTAAGCAGAGCCTTGATGAGAAGCTTGGCATTCTGTCTGTGGTTACTCCTAGTGTAAGGAGAACCACGACTGTTTTGATGACACCTGGCAGTGATCGAGGTGTACATAGGTCTACGAGGGCTAGGTACCCTGTTGTGACAGGTTGAGAGATGATATATATACAACCCATTTTTATGCTTACATGGTTAAAGAAATACAGGAGTTGGAGCCCACTTATTTTGGTAGGCACTTTGAAATAAGAAATAGAAAGATGCCGTGAATGAGGAGATGATATCATTGGATACAAATGCAACATGGGAGTTAGTACCTTTTCCTAAGAAAAAGAAGGCAATTGGATGTAAGTGGGTGTATAAAGTCAAGCATAACGCTGATGGTTCAGTGAGCACATATAAGGCAACATTGGTTGCTAAAGGCTATGCGTAGACCTATGGCATTGATTATGAAGAGATATTTAGCCCGATTACAAAAATGGCAACCGTGAGACCTGTCATCATTGATATGGCTGTAGGATTGGTCTCTACATCAGATGGATGTAAAGAATGCCTTCTTGCATGGTGATCTACAAGAAAAAGTATATATGATGTAGCCACTAGGTTATGAGAGTGATGCACATCTAGATTTTGTGTGCAGGTTACACAAAGCCTTGTATAGCTTAAAGTAGGTACCCAGAGCATGGTCAAATAAGATCGGGGAGTATCTTGTTACCATTGGATTTCAGATATCCAATGTAGATTTTTCACTTTATGTGAAAAAGACGGATAGAGGGATCATGCTATTAGTCATTTATGTGGATGACTTGATTATCTCACTGGTGATAGTGATGTTGACATACATGATGTCAGGAGGCTTTTGAAGCAAAAGTTTTGAGATGAAGGATTTGGGTGAGTTGTGGTATTTCTTGGGCATAGAGGTGGTGAGATCACCTCATGGCATTTTGTTAATTGCAGAGGCAGTATGGCTTTGACATGTTGTCCAAGTATGGTATGACAGGTTGTAAGCCTATTTCAGTGCCATTGGAGCAGAACACAAAGCTTTTCGTAGATACAGGTGAGCTTTTGGAGGACCCCACTACGTACAGGTGCATAGTGGGTAGCTTGATCTACATGAACATTACTAGGCTAGACTTGAGCTATGCTGTTGGACTTGTGAATCAGTTTATGCAGGTTCTTAGGAAGCCACACTTGGATGCGGCTAGATGGATTCTCAGGTACATAAAGTTCATAGATGATTATGGACTTTTCTATGAGGCTGGTATAGAGATACAACTACCTGGGTGATTGGGATGGTAGTGTTGTAGAGACAGGAGATCTACTAGTGGTTTTATGTTCTCATTACGGAGTGCTACTATGAGTCGGAGTAGTAAGAAGCAGCCAATAGTTGCCTTGTCGAGTACAAAGGTAGAGTATAGGGGTGTTGCTATGGCAACTTGTGAGGTAGCTTGGTTTCAGAAGCTAGTTTGTGATATGGGTGAGCTCGTAGATAAGGAAGTTGTCATTTATCGTGGCAACTTGAGTAGCATATAGTTAGTCAGTAACCCAATATACCATGTTAGAATGAAGCACATTGAGGTGCACTATCACTTTGTGAGGGAGAAGGTTTTAGTAGGTGATATAGATCTGGTATATGTCAACATAGAGGATCAAGCGGTTGACATCTTCATGAAGGCATTGGGCACAGAGAAGATCCATAGGTTTAGGAGCTTACTTGGAGTACAGTGTGTGGAGTTGAGCTCGAGGGGGAGTGTTGAGATATTGAGCTCAACTAATGCTACGCGATGGACATTTATGACTAGCATGGGTGATAGCCTTTGCACTTATGCCACTAGCATGGTTGGTGACATTATGGCTGATATGCCTGGCTGATATGCCGCAAGTGGATGACAGGCTGTGTAACAGCCACTTTTGGAGTACTAGAGTTATGGCATAGTTATAGCGCCAGCTCATATAGTCGGGTTCACACTATAGACCGACCATTTTATATGTTGTTGTAGGAGAGTACTTTCCTTTTATGTATGTACTCTTATCTTTTAGTTATATGGCTGTAGAGAAGAGAAGAAGATAGAAGAAAATTTAGCCATCCATCTCTTTCTTGTGTCTTGCACTCTCTTGTGTGTGTGTGTGTGGTTGCTTTGCAAGGAACTCACACTCTCCCTCTCCCCTGCATTCTCTTTATTGCCTGCCCATTTGAAGTCTTATATCTTGAGCTACTCAACCAGTGTGTGGTGCTAAAGTCCACCACAAAAAGCTGTGTTTCCTTGCATGTGTTGGTGACTATCTCTTTGCTAGATATGAAGGCGACAATGGGGAACACCTTTGAGTCATTTGTTGTGCCCTAGTGTAGAGAAGCTATAGTTGTTAGGTTCAATGATGAGTGCTTAGGAGTCATTTGTGACCTACTGGTGTTAGGTTTTTGTTCTAGTGTAGAGAAGTTATAGTTGTTAGGTTCAATAATGACAATTGCTTAGGAGTCATTTGTGACATGATGGTGTTGGTTTTTGTTCATAAATGTGTGTGTGCTTCTCTTTTACTTGTTAATTGAGCTGTGTTAATACATTTAAGCGTCGCATGTTGTCTAGTATATAGTTGAGCTATTCATGAAGCAAATAGTTGGCTCTTGTGATTATCTAGTTTCTTACCCTCATTTTGTAGGGGGGGGAATTTTTATACAAGCTTTCCCTCGTGAGATTTTTAGCCACTCCTTGGAATTTGTGAGCTTACCTATGAGATCCATGTATAAAAAATCATGCTCATATGCATATGTATTATGATGTAACACGTGTATCTATATTATGATGTGTTTCAAAACCAAAACTTTCATTATAATAGAGAGACACCCAAAACTTTCAGTATAATAGAGAGACACCCAAAACTTAGCTAAAGGACCTCCAAGATTGATGGTTACATTAGACATAGGACTGATGGTTATCCGTATAGACGATTAGATGTAAGAGTTCAAAAAATTTGAGTAAAAGGTATGTGGTCTTTGACACTAAACATTGTTTCTAGGACAACTAAGTGCCAATGAAACATCTATAGGCTAAAAGCATAGGCTAATGCTATGCTCATTTTGTTAAGCCGTAGGACACATAGAAAATGTAATATAAATTCTTGCATGCTAGGTATGGTATGCTAGGTACGGTTTGTTAACAAATTCTCTTTTTTGGAAATCTAGGCATGTGCACAATGGTTCTATCTTTACATGCATGCCATATACAACCCCCTCCTTCTTGGCTACATGAAAAATAACGTGTTGTTTGGTTGTGTAGGTTCGACTATAGTTTCTCCCATGATAGCATCTCGCATATCCTTAGCATTCTTGATTCTTTTTTCAACCTCCTTGGATATCATAGATATCCACCTTGAGCATCGTGTTGTATTACGATTTGTCATGGTGGGTGTTGATGGTGATTCATGATCTCTTAGGGCCGATGCTGATCTCTTAGGGCCGATGGTGATTCATGATCTCTTAGGGCCGATGCTGATCCATGATGCACATCATTTGGGGCTAATGCTAATCCTTTAAATGTATCATTTAATGATTATGTGCATCCTTGATGTTTGATGCTTTTGGAGGGGGAGTGGAATGATTTATCATTTGCAATCTAAAACCTGCATCATTGACACAATGAACAAGGTGTTTATTTCCATCATTATGATGTTTGTTCCTACCTCCACCTTTCAAACCAATGGAACTTCTTTGGGAAAATGTGATGTTATGATCTACGTGCTAAGTATGTGTTACATCATCATTGCAAAACCACATTATTTATGGCTTAGGTCCTCCTGGTCTAGGTACTTCCTCTTAGAGTAGAAGTAAGGAGCTAGCATGCCTTTGGCACAGTTTTGAATGTATCAACTGCACTTTAGTTTCCCATCTATCAAGCCAAAACACTTAACCTTTTGAGTTGGGTGGGGTTCTTCTAATTGTCAAAAAAGTTTTATGGATCATCTCTTTGACAATAGGACCCATTTGGTTGCTGCTTTGAAAACTGTTGGGCCATCCACACCACCTTGTCCTCTTGTAAGCAGCAACTCCTCATTTTTTTGGAAGTTGATCTTCCTCGGCCAGCCTCGTTGCTTTCTCCATAACATCTCTTGAGTGATGCAAGCTATTATCCACATCTACTCTTGTTAACTTATGTTTCTTCCTTTGAACTGTTTCTTTGTCGCCATGCAAAGGTCTTGGCCCATTGACATAAGGGTCCTTGCCACACTGCTTCATGCACAACCTATTGTGGAGTTGGTGTTCTTCTTGATGATGCTCTTTGAATTAAAGCTTCAAAGCTAGGACCATCACAACCATGCTTACCCATCATGCATGTATATTCCTTAGCACTTTATAATAAGGCATTTGGCATATTGGCACTATCACTTTATAATATGGGTGATCTGTAAAGATCAAACCCTCACACTATGGAATTTTAGGTAGTCTATAGTTTCCTAGTATATATCAAGAGCATTTTGAGGTCCCACACTATGGAGTAGCCAATAGTGAGGGACATTTTGGTCTTTAAAAATCTCATTCCATATGTAACAAAGTTAGCCTCAAGTGAGGATTCTTTTCCCTCCTGCTCCTCTTCTTCACCTCCTACAAGGAGTGCTTTAACATTCTTTTCTAAGAGGCAGTGTTTCTCTAGATGGTTGTTCTTTCCACAAAAACCACAAGGCTTCTTTTCCTTCATCATTGTGCTGATATAGCTCTTCTTGTTGAAGCTTTTATTGTTGGTGTGCTTGTTCTTTGAGTAAAAATATTCTTCATTGTTGTGAATGTCGGATGAGCTGTGTGAGTTTATCTGTCAACCACACATAAGGATAAACTTGATTTTCATCCCATGAGAACACTCCCATCAAACCTTGGTGTAATATGCAAATGAAAATGCACTTTTGGTCTATAGTAGTCATGCGTAACATGCATTTCATGTTATGCGTAACATGAAGAATATCCTTGCATGTCATGAAGAATATCCTTGCATGTCGTGAACACATGCATAACATGACATCATCAAGCTCATTCACGTGTTCCAATTATTAGGAAAGTTTCAAGTACATATTCGTTAAGTATCATGCTAGACTTATTATCGTATATCAGACAAAATATGCCCAAGAAGTAATAAACCATATAATGTGTCCAAAAGCATTAATATGTAACCCTTTTATGTTTCTTATTCCTCTATGGAGGAAAAGATCACATGAGTTGATGGGAAATATTTAACTACTGGTCCATTAAGCATACATATAAAAAATGTAGTTGTAGCTTTCTAATAAGGAATTTACCAATGAGGGTCCAAATGAATACCATTATCTATATGTAGTTGTAGTTTTCTAATAAGGAATTTACCAATGAGGGTCCAAATGAATACCATTATCTATATGTTGTGTATTATATACATTATTTTTTTCTAGATGTAGCTAGCAAGTAGTGACTTGACATTTCTAGCTCAAATCCAAGGCTTTTGGAATGAACGTTTGTCTCTGAAAGGCTTTCACTCAAGCAAATCTAGATATGGTTAGCCTTTTAAAATAAACATCTAAAATTTTGAGTGGGGATTTAAACATGATTTCAAGGATTGTCCCGATAGAGTGACAATCATCCCACTCCAGCAAGAGCATCAACCACTTTGATGAGCCTTAACTTGTTAAGTGTACAAGGTGGAATTACTCACACAATCCCCCTTAATGCTATCGAGTTGAAGCCAAGAAACCCCAAGGTGAGACCACCCTACCCATTGTGACCGCCGTGATGTGGTGTCACTCTTAAGGCCACACCCCTACTGACTGCCCCTCTAAGAAGTATCGCTCCTTGACTCAAAAAGAAGATAATGTTACTATTTGAAGGGCCTTCACTTGATGCAACATCAATTCTTCCACCACAACCACTAAGTTCCTTATGACTCCTATAAGCCCTATGCCAAGGACATAGGTATGTAGCACTCCAAGCTCCACCTTTACAATTCTTGGGCTCTTCCTAGCACTCCAAGCTCCACCTTTACAATTCTTGGGCTCTTCCTAGCTATCCTCTAGCCTTTATTTATAGCTCCAACCACCCACCTCTGTTGCTTCTAACCACCCACCTATGTTGCTTCCAATCACCCACCTATGTTGCCTCAACCACCCTGGCTTCCCCTTTCATGTGATGACCCAAACCCAACACACTTATGTCAATCCCCAACTCCTTCATCAAACCTTTCCACACATTCCCCTCTCTTTAAGTCAAGGTCTTACCTTTACCTTGCCAAATCATGTGTTGTTAGGCATCGCCTTAGAGCTGCAATTGCAACTTCCAAATGTGGGTGCACTAGCTCATCCATCAAGTCCTCACTCTGTTATCACACTAGAATGCTCCTTTGCCAATGGAGTGAAGGTAGATATCTTTATGCCTAGATGGAGGCAAAAAGAGATAGTCTTCACAATGGTTTTCTCACACAAAAGGTGGGGGAAGAAGGAGAAGCTAATATGCAAGAGAGAGACCTACAAATAAAGCTATCTAGCATATTGATCCATCAATCAAATAAGATTCATCATTAGCATACATGTAAGCAAGAATAGAGAAGAGAAGATCTCACTAGTATTTTATTGCAAGGGGAATGATTGTGTATCGCTTAGTGTGAAAAGTGGCTTATATATAAGTGAATTGGTCATTCGGCCTCTATTACTAGTCTTAAGCAAGTATGTACACAAAGTCCTTAGACTTTCCCTATTTAACATTAAGCTCAAGGTAAGGCCACTTTATATGTTCTAGTGTCATCTTACAAAATAAAAGATAAGTGCCTGTTTGAGTGGGTAAGATGGCAAAGCACCTTAGGTTAAGCGGGTCAAACTATATTAACCTATGAAGTGGTTTACATATCCCCCTTCCTAATGGAGACTGTGTCCTCACGTCACCCAAGTTTGTGGTGAAGTTGTTGCCTAGGTAAAAAGGTGTAGATGGTCCATAAAATATGCCATGGGTGGGCAAGGTTAAGAGTGGTATAGTTTGGGATAGTCGGGGATGCAAGGCTATCCCTAGTGGTAGGCAGCTTGTTTAGGTAGCATGAAGATGATAGATGATGTCGATGTTCTTCATGTAAGGCCACTGTCTATTATGGAAATCTAGGACCCTTAAAAACTAGGTAGCTATGGTAGAAGCGGTTTGCACCCTATAATTGGCGGAATGAGTGCTAGGACCAACATAGAATGATTAACATGGGTAGATGGTGGGCCGGACCTTCTTAGCCTTACATGATAGTATGTCTTGATATCAAAGAGAGTGATATTAGACTTCTTCATGGGAGAATATATTGTCTAGGGTGAGGTTGTGTTGGTGTTGAAGTAGAGTCGAGCAAAGGTTACATAAAGGTGCCTACAAGGTTGAGGTTCTCTAAGCAATAGGCTGTACCACATGGGCTACATTTGCACCTGCCATGGTTTTCCCATGATTCCAAAGATGTACTTTGACATCCATGAGGCACATGAAGTGTGGAGGTAAGTTGGTCCAAGAGTTGGGGTGGTAGAAGATGAGGCCACGAGAGGTTCTTGCTAATTTGAGAAAGATCTAGGTGATGGGTCATACCATGGGCTAGGCTTACGCCCACGGTATGATCTTCCTATACAAAAATGTACCTGGAGGCTATTGGTAATGAGGCTTAATGGAGGCTATTGGTAATGAGGCTTAATGGAGGTTCTTGAAAGAGTGGTGCCATATGTGTTTATTACATGTAGAGCCTATGTATATATTGTAGGTTCTTAAAAAAGAGTGGTGTCTATGTATCTATTACATATAGAGTCCGTGTATAAAAGTGTTATGTATGGGCTTGGTTCTAAAATTGTGATCCTTCTAGTGAGGGTTTTCTCTATCAACTTTGATCCCATATAAAGAATTTGGAAAGAGTAGATAGGCCCTATAAAAAGAATTTGGGGCCTAGCATGGGGTGAGACTTACCAAACCACTTGCATAGGTTCTAAATATACCACTGGTCTCATAGAAAGGCATGATGAAGGGCTTGCAAGAAAGCCATTGGACCGGATTGGCACATGATCTTAAAGGGCCTTGATATTTGACATGTCTTTGAAAATGACCAATCTCTCGCCATGGAAGTATTTGACCATGCTGTAAAGATCCATTTGCTAGAAAAAGTTGGGACCTCCATCAAGGTTGAAGACCAGCTGCCGCTCTTTGCTCATCTCATTGGTTCTTGGGACTTCCTCAAGGATGAGGATGATGAGCTGGAAGAATCGGCATGTGGCTACTATAGCGAGATTGGGGACCTTGGTTATTAAAGTTCTTCATTTGGAGCCACATCTCTATGGTGGTGAGAGGTGTGGGGCCATCAATGTACAAGAAGGTGAGGGGTGTGGGGCCATCAATGTACGAGAAGGTGAGGGGTGTGGGGCCATCAATGTACGAGAAGTTGTAGTTGGGTCCTTTTCCTTCCATGCACATGAACTTACACCATGACCACATGGCATATACTTGGGGTTAATGTGGAGTTCTGTGGGTGTGTGGCTATGTATTTGTGCCGCATTTGGTGATCTGAGGAGACAGGGCATGCACACCACTCGGGTTGGACTTCTATGTGACCTATAGATGGGAAGTCCATGGGATCAAAACATGTGGCCTCTATCTCTTATATTGCTTTTACCATATATGCATAACTGATGGGCTATATTTCTTAACCTTTCCACTGGATATATCTGAGTCTCATAGACCTACATATACCTAGATCATTGTTAAGTGTTCTTTGTTGAGATGTCAAGCTCAACACGAGCTGACACTTATGATATGCTTGGGTGACCATTTCTGCCACTTACATCACTGGCGTGTTTGGTAGGATGCTGACATGATGGATCTTTGCGTGTGATTCTCTAGTTGGACTATACCATCTATACTAGTTCACTACTGAGTTATGGCATGCTTATCTTGCTAGCTGTGTTCACATTATATGGACTGCATGTACATACGTATCTTGCCAGCTCACTCACTCAGTTTGTTCACATTATGGACCGCATGTACATAGTACTTTATTACTTATGGCATACGTATCTTGCCAGCTCACTCACTCACTCATCGTGTTCACATTATGGACCGCATGTACATAGTACTTTATTACTTATGGCATACTTATCTTGCCAGCTCACTCACTCAGCGTGTTCACAATAATGGATCGCATGTACATAGTACTTTATTACTTATGGTATACTTATCTTTCCAGCTCGCTCACTAAGCGTGTTCACATTATGGATCGCATGTACATAGTAATTTATTACTTATGGCATACTTATCTTTCCAGCTCTCTCACTCAGCGTGTTCACATTATGGACCGCATGTACATAGTACTTTATTATTTATGGCATACTTATCTTGCTAGTTCACACTATGGATTGCATATACATAGTAATTTATTACTTATGTTGTATTTTCCTTATCTCTTTAGTAGACCTCTTTTTGTTGAGAAGAAGGAGAACTAATTTTCAGCCTCTCATCTTGTGTGTTCTCTTTTAAGGTTTGTGTGAGTGTGTATGTGCTTGCAAGAGCTCAGGCTCTCTTCTTCCCTACATCTTTTCATAATATCAAAGCCTGGTTTATGTTAATGAGCTGAGTAATAAGCAAGAGAAGCACAGGAAGCGATACTCTTCTCCCTTTGTGTTGGTTATTACACCCTTGTCGTCGGGAGCTCTTTGGAAGGCATCGGTAAACAAACTCCGATTGAGGAGCTGTCTTTGTGGGAGCGAAGCTACAGGGTAACTATATTTTCATTTGGAGTAAAATTTAAGGCACAAAATCACGTTTTGGGTAGGTCTTCACCACCGTTTTTGAGTTAGTAGGTGTTCGCGTGCATTGTAGGTAAGTTTCGATATTCTTTAGAACTCTATTTTTGGAATTATAGGAAGGAAATTTGATCACGCAGACACTGTATGTACTACAAAAAGAGGTCTTACAGGTGTTATTGGGTGTATGTATGCAAATTGAGGTGACTGGTTATGATTGTTTGGGTGCAGTTTAGCATTGCTTCTACAAAGACAAGTATGTCTACATGGTGTTTCTATTGCATCTATTGGTGTTTTTGTTGATGATGATGATGAGAAGGTGGAAGTATGTCTACATGGTCTCGGGCCATAATACAAGGCATTCTTCAAGACATCTATTTAGACTTGGGAGGGCATTCCCAACTTTACAGATTTGGTATCAATGTTGATCATTTAACAAAAGAGTTTGGGTGATGACTAGTCTTCACAAAATAACGGCAGTTCAAAGCAACAAGTCTTCTACACAAGTGCAGGTAGAGGATGAGGCAGAGATCAAGGTCGTGGGCCAAATAGGTAATCAATATTATGATTAGCAACAACAGTCCCATGAATCACAACAACAACACACAGGTGGAAGAGGCTAGTTCATACGCAGGGGGATCAAAGAGGTCATGGAAATCGGCAAAGGTAAGCAAAATGATACATGAGGCTATTTTTACTGTAGCAAAGCTGGGCATTTGCAAGCAGATTACTATAAGAAGCAAAATGACATGAGAAATGGAAAAGTGCAGCAAAATAACTATGTGTCCTCTAGTAGAAGTAATGAGGATAATGAAAGGTTGTTTGTTATATGGCATGTGCTTAATGCTGTGTCGGGAAATGATGTATCCGATGCAATGATGATGTATGATATGTGGATTCAGGTGCTTCGAACCACATGACTAGTCATGGCGAGTGGTTTAAGGATATGAAAAATCCTGAAAAGCTAGGGTTTGTTGAAACACGAGATGATACTACTCATTCAGTTGCCCATGTTGGAAATGTGCCATTGTCTATGGAGGATGGTAAGGTGAAGTACCTTGTAGATGTTCTTCACATTTCACATATTATAAAGAATCTAGTTTTTGTTGGCCAAATGATTGAGCATGGTTTGTAGGTGCGATTTAACCCTGATGGTTGTTATGTCAAAGACTTTAAAGATAAGTGCAGGTTGGTTGCAAAAGGCACTAGAGTGGGCAAAATGTTTACACTAGATGTGAATATGCCTGAAGTGAAAGCTACAATGTTTGCACATGGAAAGCTATAATGTAAATATGCCTGAAGTGAAAGCTACAATGTCTACATTAGGGATCATGAGTTGTTGCAGATACAGACATTTGGCATAAGAGAATTGGGCATGTAAATGTGCAAAGAATTAAATCTATGTAGACTAAAGAAATTGTGACAGGGTTACCTAAGTTTAAGGTTGATGGTATGTAGAAGGTATGTGAAGCATGTCAATTTGGAATGCAGACAAAGCATGTATTTCCACATGATAGAAATGTGAGTACGAATGTATAAGATGTTATGCATTCAGATGTATGGGGTCTTGCAAAAACTACATCTATAGGTGGTTGTAAGTATTATGTAACATTCATTGATGACAACAAGAGGAAAGTGTGAATGTATTTCATGATGGAGAAGTGTGAAGTTTTCACTCATTTTCTGAATTTTAGAGTGATGGTGGATGAAAAGCAGACAGGAAAGCATGTGAAGTGCCTAAGGTCATATTATGGAGGGGGAGAGTACTTCTCCAATGAGTTCTCTAAATTTTGTGTGAAAGAATGGCATTCAGAGACAGTTTACATGTATATACACTTCATAGTAAAATGGGGTTGCTGAATGAAAAAATAGGCACATTACAGAGATAGCACGAGCATTGATGGGACAGAGAAGAATATGCCACATAGCTATTGGGATGAAGCTATTTCCTACAATAGTTTATATCATGAACATGACTCCTACTACACCCATACATGCTGTAACACTAGAGGAGAAATTCACTGTGGCAAGAAACTTGATTTGTCTAACTTGAAAGTTTTTGGATGCATTACCTATGTGCATGTACCAGATGAGTTGTATACGAAGTTGGATCCAAAAGAAGAAAAATGTGTGTTTATCGAATATTCCCTTGAGTAAAAGGGATATAGATGCTATAACCCTACTACATGTGAGTTGAGAGTAAAAGGGATATATATGCTATAACCCTACTACATGTGAGTAAAAGGGATATAGATGCTATAACCTTGAGTAAAAGGGATATAGATGCTATAACCCTACTACATGTGAGTTGAGAGTAAAAGGGATATATATGCTATAACCCTACTACATGTGAGTAAAAGGGATATAGATGCTATAACCTTGAGTAAAAGGGATATAGATGCTATAACCCTACTACATGTGAGTTGAGAGTAAGCAAAGATGTTGTGTTGGATGAAATGAGTAGTTGGTATGCTATTGAAAAAAGATATTATTGGGGTGATAAAACTAGAAATATGATTGCACAGAATGCAAGTCAGTAATCACAGTCATTGAGCAGACCTGGAGAGTCCTCTTGTGTTGGGTATGTTGATAGACCATGGAGTGGTAGGCTATGTCAAAACACTAGTCCTGAAAATGTAGTTGGTACATCACATAAAGGTGAAGAGAAGATTGGTGAGCCTCTTGGTATGCCTCACATTTCTGCAGGGCATTCTTTTGTTGATGGAGAGTCTAGTGGCTCAGAGTAGAGTCTTGATGATGAGATTGGGATTCCAACTATTAGAACATTTGTTGCAAGGAAGGCAAGAGAAGCTTTGTAGAAATGCTAGGTAGTGATCATGGACAACGCAAGTCATTCAAAAAGATCCAGAAAACCTATTGACAAGTTGACATTTGATGGTTATGTGGATCATCATTATGCATATATGGCTAAAGTTGTGCAAGATGTTGAACCCACAGCTCTTGAAGGAGCTGTTGGAAATGTAGATTGGGAGAAAGCCATGGATGAAGAAATGGCTGCATGGGATGCAAATGAGACTTGGGACTTGGTGCCATTGCTTGAGGAAACAAGAAGGCTATTGGATACAAGTGGGTGTACAAAATAAAGCATAAATCAGATGGAAGTATTAGCAAGTATAAAGTAAGATTGGTTGCCAAAGGTTATGCTCAAACTTATAGCATTTATTAAATGAGGAGACGTTTAGCCTCGTTGTTGCCAAGATGGCAACCGTGAGAGCTGTTATTGCGGTGGTTGTATCAAAAGGATGGGCTCTACATCAAATGGATGTTAAGAATGCATTCTTCCATGGTAATTTGCAAGAAGAAATGTATATGGATAAACCACCAGGTTATGAAAATGAGAGTCACCCTGATTTTGTACGTAAGTTGTGTAAAGCCTTATATGGCTTGAAACAGGCACCGAGAGCATGGCATGATAAGATAGCACAGTATCTTATCACCATTGGCTTTCATGTGGCAGATGTTGATCATTCACTCTAATTGTGCAGAAGAGTGATAAGGAACTTGTGGTCATCACAATCTATGTGGATGACTTGATTGTTGGGTGTGATAGTGGAGAGGATGTTGAGAGTGTGAAATTTCTCCTTAAGCAAAAATTTGACATGAAGGATTTGGGTGAGCTGAGATACTTTCTTGGCCTTGAGGTTATTAGGAGGACGGCCAAGGGTATATGGCTATCACACAAAAAGTATGCATTGGACATACTGTCCAAATACGGTAAGCTAATTTCTATGCCATTAGATTGAAATACGGTAAGCTAATTTCTATGCCATTAGATTGAAATGGCAAGTTGAGTGCAGTTGCATTGCAGGTGAGAACTTGGAGAACCCCACTATGTACAGGAAGATAGTGGGTAGCTTGATCTACATGATGATCACCAGGCCATATTTGAACTATACAGTTGGATTGGAGAGTCAGTTTATACAGGCTCCTCAGAAGCCACATTTGGATGGTGTGAGGTGCACATTGTGCTATGTGAAGTCCACATTAGACTATAGTCTCTTTTATGAGGCTGGTACAAAGTTACAGGTGTTTGGATACACCGATGCAAATTGGGCTGGTAGTATCGCAGATAGGAGATCTACCAAAATGGATTTATTTCTCCTTTGGGAGTGGTGTTGTGACATGGAGTAGCAAGAAGCAGCCAACAGTTGCCTTATCAAGTACGGAGGCAGAGTATAAGGGAGCTGCAATGGGTAGCATGTGAGGTAGCTTGGTTGCACAAGTTGGTTGCACAAGCTACTCGGTGATTTGGGGCTGTATGTTGATAGGTAGGTTGCTATCTATTGCGACAACCTTACCAGTATACAGTTGGCGAGGAACCCAATTTTTCATGTGCAGAACAAACACATAGAGTTCTACTATCACTTATCAGAGAGAGGGTCTTAGTAGGAGACATTGATCTCATGTATGTTAGCACAGAGGAGAAAGTAGCTGACATTTTCATGAAAGCCATGGGAGCAGAGAAGCTTCACAGATTCTGGACTATGCTTGGAGTCCTAGAGATGGACTTGGGCTTGAGGGAGAGTGTTGAGATGTCAAGCTCCATACGAGCTGACACTTATGCTTGGGTGACTGTTTCTACCACTTACATCAGTGGCATGTTTTGTAGAATGCTGACATGATGGATCTACGCCACAATGATTTTACAGCTAGACTATACCATCTAATGGTACACCACTAAGTTATGGCATACTTATCTTGCCAGCTCACTCACTCAGCGTGTTCATATTATGGACCGCATGTACATAGTACTTTAGTACTTATGTTGTATTTTCCTTTATCTCTTTAGTAGAACTCTTTTTGTTGAGAAGAAGAACTAATTTTCAGCCTCTCATCTTGTGTGTTCTCTTCTAGGGTTTATGCGAGTGTGTGTGTGTGCTTGTAAGAGCTCAAGCTCTCTTCGTCCCTACATCTTCTCATTCTCAACACTTTATCACTTTGTTCACTAGCTATAACAATGGTTGGGATCCTAAACTCCTCATCAAACCTATGTTCTGAGCCACTATATCCATCGACAAATGAACGACATACCGAAACATCAGGCATTATGAAAGGAAGATCCACCACCTTCTCTTTCCTTACATGATACATGTGAATTTTGCTGAATTTTCAGCACCTTGTAGTACTACCAAATGATGTGAATTTACTAAATTTTTAGCACCTATAGTATTAGCAAATGATGTGTCAAAATTCCTAGCATTTTGTCTCAACCTTTCCGCCTAGTGTCTATGATAGACCCTTGACTCTCCTAGTCTACTAAGTACATGTGATTGTTGCTCTCCTTTTACTGCACAACCATAGTATTGTTTACATTAGCCTATATGGAGTCCTTCATTGGTGTGTAGTACTAGATACTCATCTCATCAACTACAACATCCTTTTTCACTCACATCTCACGTGTAGTGGAGTTATATAGCATTTATAACCTTTTGGATCAAGGGAATATCCAATAAAGGTACATCTTTCAAGCATTTTTCTACCTTAACATCCAACTCGCTTCTCACTTCATCTAGAACATATACACATGCAATGCACCCGAACACTTTCAACTGTGCTAAATCTAGTTTTTCTAGTTTTGTTTAGGTATCATGCCATAAAATGCCATGAAATGCTATAGTAGAGTGGGGGTTCTCTTCACAATATAACTTGCAGTTAGCTACTACCATCAACCTAAAAATAGTGAGGCATTCCTTTCTCGTTTGTCAATGCATGGGAAACTTTTGCAACATGCATGTTGTTCCTTTCTGTAACCCCATTTTTCTATGGGGTGTACCTGTATATAAACTGCCTCTTTATCTCATGTTTCTTAGATCATTGAATTCATTAGAGAATTATTCTCCCCCACCATTTGATCTTAGACATTTTTTTATGTGCATGCCTCTCTTTGTCAACCATAGCCTTGAAGCTTTGAAAGTGTGTAAACACTTCACTTTTTATGTGCATGCCTTTATTTCTCAACCATAGCCTTGAAGCTCTGAAAGTGCATAAACACTTCACGTTTCTCTTTCAAAATTATACCCACACCTTCCTAGTGTGATCATCAATGAAAGATGCATCCTCCTTTTATTGATGCCATCTTTATGAGTGGGAGAAGATTAGGGTTAGAGTTCATTCATGGGAGACATACACAGAGAGAACAAGGGAGAGAGAGAGAGAGAGTTGTGGGGATAAGTCAACTCATGATATGAGTGTGTGACTCCCCTATCACACATGTATATTGCACTAGTACACATAGTGCACTTAGTACATTAAAAGTACTAAGTGTACTATGTACTATAACTTATGGGCTTGTACACACTATAAGGGTGGGCATAGTGCCTTTACCCCAACAACCTCCCACTTAAAGGCAAAGTGCCCTTAAGTAAAGGAAAAGAAAAAATCAGCATGTACATGATAATATACAAGGCCATATCAAGGCTGAAACTGGCCTCATCCAATGCCCATCAAGTGTCTGCAATGAGCAAACCGCTCCGGAGGCAAACTCTTTGTCAACAGATCAGCCGGGTTGTCATCCGTATGAATCTTAACAAGCTGAATTTGCTTGTTCTCTATCACCTCTCTGATGAAGTGATACTTCACATCCACATGCTTCGTCTTTGCATGAAAGATAGGGTTCTTTGCCAACTGGATGGCACTCTGACTGTCACAATGCAACAATGGAATATCCCCTGTATAGCCCAAATCAACCACTAACCGAGATAGCCATAATGCATCCTTGCAAGCCTCTGTGTGGCTGCAATATACTCGGCCTCTGTAGTAGATAAGGCTGTGCACTTTTGCATCCTGGATATCCATGACACAGCACCTCCTGTGAATGTAAACACATAATCGGTAGTAGACTTCCGGTTATCTGGATGACCGGCATAATCCGAATCCGTGTAACCATGCACTAATGTATCCTGTTTGCCAAAGCAAATGTACATATCCTGTGTGCCCTTCAGGTATCTCATGACACCTTTCACTGCTTCCCAATGCTTCTTGCCAGGGTTGGCCATGTATCTAGAAACCACTCCCACTGCAAATGCAATGTCCGGCCTAGTAGCAACCATGGCATACATGAGACTGCCACAAGCTGAAGCATACGGAATCTTGGCCATATCAGCCCTGTCTCTATCTGACTGTGGACTGTCCATAGCACTGAGTTTCACATATGGAGGCAAAGGAGTACTAGTCTTCTTCCCCCCATCCATATTGAACCTCTGCAAAACTTTGCCAATGTATTCCTTCTAAGACAAATACAACACATGCTGATTTCTGTCCCGAAGTATCCGCATACCCAAAATGTGATTTGCATCACCCAAATCCTTCATATCAAAGGTTTGATGCAGCCTCTGCTTCAAGGCATCCATCTCCTTACGAGATTTCCCGGCAATCAACATATCATCAACATACAAGATGAGGATCAATAGACTGCCATCCAAAGCTTTCTTGGTGTACAAGCAGTGATCTATGTCACTTCTCCTAAATTTCTGTGAATTCATGAATGTATCAAATTTATGATACCATTCCCTTGGTGCCTGTTTGAGCCCATAAAGACTCTTTTTCAGCTTGCATACAAGCTTCTCCTTTCCACTCACTGCATAACCCTCTGGCTGTTGCATATATATCTCCTCATGGAGATCACCGTGAAGAAAAGCAGTCTTCACATCCATCTGAATCAAGTCCAGATCATCATGTGCAACCAAAGCTAACACAGCTCTAAGTGTGGTCATTTGGACCACTGGAGAGAAGATCTCATTAAAGTCCACACCATATTCCTGCTTGAAGCCCTTAGCCACTAACCTGGCTTTGTATCTTGGCTTTGCATCTGGTACAACTTTGAGCCTGTAAACCCACTTGGCTTTGTATCTTGGCTTTGCATCTGGTACAACTTTGAGCCTGTAAACCCACTTGCATGGCAAAACCTTCTTGCCCTGCAGGCAAATGCACCAACTTCCATGTTCCATTTTTGTGCAGAGAATCCATCTCTGACTTCATGGCACGCTCCCATAGAGCTTTGTCTGCCCTCTGTAAAGCCTCCTTGTAACATGAGGGCTCCCCACACTCAGTAAGAATCAAGTAGTCAACCCCTGGAACAAACCTGTCAGGGGCTCTGGAGGGTCTTGTGGACCTCCGTACCCAATGACCATCATTTGCAGGTTGCTGTCCAGCCTGCATATCACCTATTGGTGGCTCCTGTTCCATGCCATAAGGCTGAAAAATCATGCCCGGTATCTCCTCTAACTGTGGTATATCCATAGGGATATCTTCTGCCATCTCTGGTTGTCCATTTGGACCATTTTCAGGACCATTTAAGGGCTGGTTTTCCTGCTGTAATGGTTGATTTACAGCCCTTGGTTGTTGTCCATGATGTCCATCATCATCAAAGATGACTCTGCCAGAATCCTGTTGCCTTGCAGGCTCCTTATACATGCATGTTTCATCAAAAATGACATCATTGCTGCGTATGATCTTTCTATTCACGGGATCCCAAAGTCTATACCCCATTTCACCTCTGTCACCATATCCTAGGAATATGCATTTGTGAGACTTAGGATCAAGTTTGGTGCGCATTTCCCTGCGTATGTGCACGTACGCAACGCAACCAAACACTCTCAAGTGCTTGTATGACAGAGGCTTCCCTGTCCATACTTCCTCTGGCACTTTCCCACCAAGCCTCGTGTTAGGTGACCTGTTTATAAGATGAAAGGATGTCATAACAGCTTCAGCCCAAAAACCATGAGGTAATGCAGCATGTGACAACATAGAACGGACCTTCTCCTGAATGGTCCTGTTCATCCTCTCTGCTGTCCCGTTTTGTGGAGGATCATAAGGAGTAGAGAGCTCCCTCTTGATGCCTTTAGCATCACAAAAGTCCTGAAACTGTTTGGACATATACTCTCCACCATTGTCGGAACGCAAAGCCTTCAGTGTTTTGCCAGTTTGATTCTCAACAAGAGCAACAAACTTCTCAAACACTGAGAATGTATCACTCTTCAAACGAAGAGGATAGACCCACACCTTGCGTGTGGCATCATCAATAAATGACACAAGATATTTTGCCCCTCCCAAAGAAAGCTGAGGCATCTCACATACATCTATATGCACAAGCTCTAACTGAGCATCTTTCTGTCCAAGAGCTTTCTTGTGGGGGCACTGCAGTTGCCTGCCATATATACAATGCTCACAAAACTGAAAACTTGAAAACTTTAGAGAAGGCAAGTAACCCAAACAAGACAATTGCTCCATTCCTTTGACACTCATGTGTCCCAACCGGCTATGCCACGTAGAGATTTCCGGCAGCTCGGTTGCATTTACATTAGCATGGTGACAAACACCTGCATGCATGAAGTAAAGAGTGTCCACCTTAGAGCCTTTGGCAACAACCAGTGAGCCCTTACTAATCTTCCACTTTCCACGACCAAATGTGGTAACATAATCAGCATCATCAAGCTGTCCAGTAGAAAGTAGATTCTTCTTGATCTCAGGCACATGCCTGACATCATGGAGCATAAGCTGTGAGCCATCTGAAAACACAAGCCTCACATCACCTCTGCCAAGAATCTTGCATGCATGGTTATCACCCAAATAAACCACTCCTTCATTGCCAGCAGTATACCTGAAAAACAAGTCTCTGCAACCTGTGACATGAAAGGAGGCACCTGAATCAATGATCCATGAGTGCATACCATGACCACCTGTAAGAAGTGAAGACGTGAATAGGACCTCATCCTCACTGTCACCTGCATGTGACACATTGATTTCTTCAATTTTGACTCCACTTTTGCCCTTTGGCTTTACATCTTTGGCTTCATCTTTCTCTTTGTCTTTGCCTTTTCCCTTTTCCTTTTGATCATTTTTCCATTTGTAGCATTGCTTTTTAATGTGTCCCTTCTTGCCACAATAATGGCATTCCAAATCCTTTTTGGAGCGAGACTTGCTCCTTCCCCGTTCTTGGCTTTTTCCCCTTTGCTGGGATCTCCCACGTGCATTCATTGCATTGGACTTTCCAACATAGCTGTTTTTCCTGTTCATCTCTTCTTGAAGAAGAGCACCCTCAACATCTGCATATGACAGCATAGCATGCGAATTGCTAGTGGCTGTCCTGAATGTGTCCCAACTCTCTGTCAAAGTGCATAACAGAAAAGTGGCTTTGAACTCATCGTCCATTGCCAACTTTTGATTAATGACCTGGCTGACAATACCATTAAACTCATTTAGATGGGCTGTCATAGACGCCCCTTCCTTCATCTGAAGACCTATGAGTTTCTTCAACCAATACACTTTGCTTGAGGCACTGTGCTGGGCATACAAGTCCTGCAATCTCTGCCACATTCCCCAAGCTATCTTCTCTTCACGAATGCTGAAAAGTAATGAGTCTGACATAGACAACATGATAGTAGATCTTGCCAGCTCATCCATATCTTCCCACTCTTCAGCAGTAAGAGAAGCGGGCATTACACCCCTTTCTTTGATAGGCTTGTGCTGCTTTTTCTGGAGCAACACATTATAGCACTGGGTTTGCCAAATATCATAGTTATGTGAGCCTTCAAGCTTCTTGATGTGAAGCAATGAAGAGCTCTCACCTGTGGTCACCATAGCAATATGCAACCTGTCAATGCCTGACTCCCTGCAAAATGTGCAAACACTGCACCAAAAGCACACAAAGTGCTCACAGTTGTTCTCCCAAGCTTTATCTCCCACTGCGGAAGCACAAATGCAACTTTTCTCCCACTTTTTGTGATGAAATCACCAAAATCTGGTTGCTGCAGATTTAGGACAGCACCTTAAATGTGCTCTATTGCCCTTCCAAAGTACTGTATAACAGTACCAATTGCTCACCAATGATGTACCAAACCTGTACCGGCAAGTACAGCAGCTGAAATTGAACCTTTTCCTCACTCAAATCAGTGTACAGCCATGCCAAAACATGCACAAAGCTGTGCCAAATCTGTACCAGCAGGTACAGTATCAATAAATGCTCTCCTGGCTGTCCAAATGAGTGAAAATCAGACTTTTACAGTCCCGTACACTGCATACAACAGTCCCGAACAGAAATTGGGCAAAAGCCCCTTGACTGCAAGCTGATTTCTGAGGATTCAAGGCATAAATGTCTTGCCTGTTGCTTTGCCAAGCTCAACAAGCATACAAACTTGAAAAGCCCCTTGATTTAAGATCAATTGCTGATCATACATGGTACATTGACGCACATGAAGGCATCCAGAGTCTTTGCGATGCTTCCCCCTGGCCACATATACATCCAATACATGAAAGCCCCTTGATTTACAGGCACATTGAGTGCTTGTAAGGCATCAACACATTATCCACAGCATCAAATGCGATTGCCTGCATGCAAATCAATCCAATCGGCACAAAAGCCCCTTGATTTGCACTGCAATTTGCTGCAAATTTTGCAAATCAATACAATCGGCACAAAAGCCCCTTGATTTGCACTGCAATTTGCTGCAAATTTTACCCAAATGTGCGATTTCTCACATCATACAGCATGTATGACTGCTTAATTGCACAATTACATCAAAAGCCCCAAATTTCGACATCCAATTTCCTGCAAATTTATCCTGATTGTGACCAATGTCACCCAATTTTGCCAATTTTGCTCAGAAATTGAGCAATTCGGCACCTGTATCTGCTCAATTGATGACTGTACTTGCTCAATTGCAAATCCCAAAAAAAATTGAAGCAGAATACCTTGTAATTTTTGATTTTTTTGTTGCAGAAAAAAAAGTGGGTGATGAATTTGGTGCTGCTCTGCAGAAATCTGATGCAGAAAGGGGGGGGGTGAAACTTGCTGATGTTGATGCTGATTCTGTAGTGGGGCTTGGGCTGGTCACAGACGTGGCTGTGTTTGGGCAGGCGAAGGACCAGACGACACTGGCTGCGCCTGGTTGGGCAGTTCACGTATTCTGAATGCCGCCGACTCTTACGTTGCCACCTCCGCCTAGTAGCGCTTGAACGCCCGACGCATGAAAGCTTTCGCCTAGTGGCCAGTTGAACGCCCGACGCATGAAAGCCTTCGCCTATTGGCCAGCGGTCGACCAACGGAGCTCTTACGCCTTGGCTTACGTATCCGCCAGGTTGCAGTAGGCGCCTGACACGCCTGCCCTTCGTTACGCTACTGGCTGGAGTTTGAATGGGCAGCCCACGCTGGCTGGGCTGCCTACGCCCAGCTGCTGTAGGTTAACTGCGCTAGGCAGCCTGGACAGCCTTCTACGAACGCTCACCTGATTGGCTGGGCAAACCTCCCTCTAGCGCCACTGGACAGATGCTGGTCACCGTGCTTTCTTCAACGAGTTGGAGCTTCTGGGTATGCGCTTGATTGGCTGGAGACTCTGAAGACAACAAAGGACTAGGGAAGAATCTGCTTACACTGAATGGAGCTCTGATACCAGTTGAGTGGGAGAAGATTAGGATTAGAGTTCATTCATGGGAGACATACACAGAGAGAACAAGGGAGAGAGAGAGAGAGAGAGTTGTGGGGATAAGTCAACTCATGATATGAGTGTGTGACTCCCCTATCACACATGTATATTGCACTAGTACACATAGTGCACTTAGTACATTAAAAGTACTAAGTGTACTATGTACTATAACTTATGGGCTTGTACACACTATAAGGGTGGGCATAGTGCCTTTACCCCAACACTTTATTAGTCTCCAAACATTTGAATGCACAATAGCCAAAGGTCTTTGACTTTTATTCTTATAGTGTGGCAATGTGTGCTTGGAATGTTTTCCTAAATGGCATGCTTACTTTGTGCATTCCATCCACTTTATAGTAATAATACTTTGGACTTGCATATTTTTCATGCCCTGAATATTGACATGACTAATGTGTTTATGCTAAATATCAAATTCTTCACTTCAGGCATGTTTACATCTAAGGTAAACATTCTACCAATTATGTTTCCCTTTGCAACCACACAACACTAGTTATTGAAATCTTCTACAAAGGGTTGAACCTCACTTGTAGACCTTTCTCAACCATTTTTCTTACAAAAACCAGGTTCTTTATAATTTTTAGAATATGAAGTACATTAGCCAGGTACTTCATTTTTTCATTAGCCAGGTACTTCATTTTTTGGAATATGAAGTACATTAGCTAGGTACTTCATTTTTTCATCTTTCATAGACAATAACATGTTACCAACTTGTACAATAGGATGCATAGTATCATTACATGTTTCTACATGCCCTAGTTTTTCTATTTTCTACATATCTTTAAACCAGTGACCATGATTGGTCATGTGGTTGAAAGCACTTGAATCAATATGCCATACATCTTTAGGACTTCGTACATCTGGAGTCGTGGACCTAAATGTTGCATCACAAAAAGCTGCTGACTTCTATCTTCTTTTTGCTTGCTTGAAGATGCATAGTTGTAACTTCACACTTTTGATGTCATTTTTCTTTTTATAGGAGTCCTTTACTATATGCCTTGGTTAGCAATCCATGCTATTTTCACTCTGATTTCTTTGCCATCTACCTTGGCCTCTCTGGCTCCCCCTACCTCTAGAGTGGCCTCTTCCACATGTTTATGCATTAGATTCATGTTGTTGCTTGTGGAGTTCTATATATATATATATATATATATTTTGGGTTTTGAAATTTGTTTGGATTTTTTTAAAGTTCTAGATGTTTTTATTTTGTTAGCTTAGCATGATAAGAGAGACTAATTTACGTGTAAACAGACTCTTAAGTGTAGTGTGGATGTTTATTAGAAAATCTAATTTAACCTGGGACACCCAAAAAAAGTAAGCTTAAGTGCTTTAAAAATGCACACGGTTTGAAATTGAGATAATTTCTAACCTAGCTTTTCGTGCTAAATAACTCCAAACTGTGTATAGCCAAAATGTTAAAATCTATCTGGAGAAAAAAGCTTATGGGAGGTCACATCTTAGTTGTGTTTTTGAACAAGCACACTTAACCTTAGAGTTTCGTGTTTTTGAACAAGCACACTTAACCTTAGAGTTTCTAAAAATGGTGTAATCTCAAAGTGGATGTTTGCTTGTGAATGCTTTGTGTAAGAGTTTGAGATATATATATAAAAAAAGACAAGCCTGAAATCCTCTTTCTCACAGCATGAAAGTCTTTGTTTTTTCATAGCATGAAAAACTCTGGATTTTGCATAAGGTTATCCTGTCAACACCCTATAATTACCATCCCTTACAGTTCATCAATAATGTTTAAAATATTTTCACGATGTCAAATGACAGGTTTTATTTATGGGTGTGAAAATGAAAGCAGCATATAGATTTGATTTTTTGATGGCATCCATATCGTAGACATGGGAATTATAATTTTAAACTCAATGAGACCCAATTGACACATATAATAGTTTTCTTGATTTTTCATCTCTTGACTCTACTAATCGAAAAACTAATAGATTAGTGAAAATTAGCAAAAATCAAGAGTTTCTTATGATTTTTTAGTGATTCTTTGCTTGATTAGTCTTTCCTAATCCCTTGCTATAACTTATCTATATACTCTATTATAAGAAAAACAATATAAAACAAATAAAAAGTTGGATCTAAGCTCTAAACTTATCCGATTTTCTATAAACTACCAAAAATACAAAAATCTCTTAGATTTGAAGCTATTATATGTAACTATGCATTCTAAAATGTATCTAGCTAGTTCCTAGCACGCCCTAAGTATAGAAAACAACTAAATGAATAGATTTACATTAGATCTAAGGAAAATAAATAGAAAAATAATTTCATTTTCATTTTCTCTTCTTCTTCTTCACTCACCTTTCCAACAATATGCGGAAAGTGAACACATCACTCACCTTTCCAACAAGGAAAATAAATAGAAAAATAATTTCATTTTCTTTTTCTCTTCTTCTTCACTCACCTTTCCAACAATATGCGGAAAGTGAACACATCACTCACATTATGGATGTATTTTCTTAAGGAAAACTTTCAGGCTTTTGGAAAGAAGGAATGGCTTACATTAGTTAAAACTAAGACATGAACAAAATGAAGTATTATAGAATATACCTAAGGAGAATTCATGTCCGGTGAATTTTTTAGGTTTCTATAAAGAAAGAGGCATAAAGTGGCAGCTCACTAATGCCCACATTTTGCATCGAAAAATGGTGTTATAGAGCATAATAATTGTGCTATTGTAATGGAAGGAATCTACCTAAATCCTTTTGGGTTGTTGAGACAATAACACGCTTGTGTACATTCTTAATAAGAGTGAAACAAAGGATGTCAAAAGGATGACTCTATTACAGGCCTACTCGGGTAAGAAACCTTCGTAATGTTTTGGGAGTGAATGTTTTATGTACATTTTCCAGATGCTTAGAGAACCAAATTGGATGCCAAAAGCCAGAAATGCATCTTCTTAGGTTACAACATGGAGTTGAAGGGATATCGACTCTGATAAAGAAGATCATAGTGAACCGTGATGTGGTATTCCAAGAACAACCCTGTCGAATGGAGAAGGAGCTTAGTTCTTCATCATGTAACAAGGAAATTACCAAAGTAAGACAACGCCACATGCAAGATGGGTTTCCTTGCATTCTGATGGGTAGCCCATCCCATTTCCTATGGACCCATGGGTCTTATTGCAGAGCTAGTACAAGACCACAAATCCCTCAAGGATTCAGAATCTAAAAAATCAGCTTCAACAAGAGAAGTTGAATGAAGGTGAAACAGTGGAGGTATTTCTCACAAGAATAAGAAATCTTCGTTTTACTAGACGGCTATAATTGACATGAATGTACTCTCCTTGGATCTTTCTCGTCTAGGTATTGGCTCCTAAGTTTGATAGTTTTGTTACATCTTTGAATGTTTGTGTCAGACCTAGTCCTCTCACATTCGAGGAGTTCATCTCATTGCTTAGGGATGAGGATGCAGAGTCACAATGGTGGGGACAAGGCTTTCTCCACTAACATAAAGAAGAAGGGTAAGGATTCTAACTCTTCAGATCAGAAGAAAAATGTTAAATGCTTTTACTATTGTATAACAAGAAAGGGCACATAGCCAAAGAATGCAGGACAAAGTAAGCACATGCCAAGATGGCACTCTAAAGACCAAGGAAAACTCCAATCATGCTGCAGAAATAGAGCTATTTATTGCCATTAAAGAAGTGTGTAATGAGACAACTAATGTGTATTCCTCCCTAAAGCCTGTGGGAGATGACATCATGGTGACATTTGGCAATGATGCGACATCATGGTGACATTTGGCAATGATGCGAAGTGCCTAATAAAAGGTCTAGGTATTATTTCACTTATCTCTAAATAAGGTTGTACAAAAAGTCTTTCAAATGTTCAAATATGAAGAGAAACCTCTTTTCTGTCTCGGCCATCACAGACCGTGACTTGCCGGTTCACTTTGACAAGAATGGTGTAGTCATTCGTGATGGAGATGATAAGGTCATTGGAAAGGGAATTCGGAGGAACAACTTGTATGTCCAAATTGACTTGAGTAGCCACAAACTTTGGCATGAGAGATATGGGCATCTTGCTATATACTCTTTCAAAGATGTAGAAAAGTAAGCTAGTTAAGCATTTTCCACCAATTTATGACAGTTCGGATGTATGTGAAGCTTGCATGACGGGTAAGCAACATTGAAAAGGGCCAAGATTCCTTTTTAGCTCATACACATTGATGATCTCTATGGAAAGATGAGTACAATTGCACTTGGAGGTTCCTCCTATTTTTTCACATTGATAGATGATTACAGTAAGAAGATTTCGGATGTATTTTCTTAAGGAAAAGTCTCATGCTTTTGCAAAGTTTAAGGAATGGCTTGCATTGGTTAAAACTGGAACATAAACAGAATGAAGTAGTTTAGAATATATTGGAGGAGAATTCATGTTTGATGAATTCTTGGGTTTCTATAAAGATAGAGGCATAAAGCGGCAGCCCACTACCGCTCACCCTTCGCAACAAAAAATGGTGTTATAGAGCTGAAGAATTGTGCTATTGTAATGGCAAGAATCTACCTAAATCCTTTTGGGTTTAAGCAATAACAGGGTTGTGTACATTCTTAACAAGAGTGCAACAAAGGCTGTCAAAGGGATGACTCCATTACATGCCTATTCGGGTAAGAAACATTCAAAAGTTTTTGGGTGTGAATCTTTTATGTACATGTTCCAGATGCTTAGAGAACCAAATTGGATGCCAAAATCCAAAAATGCATCTTCTTAGGTTACAACAGGGGGTCGAAGGGATATACTCTATGACCCTTAAGAAAAGAAGATCATAGTGAGCCGTGATATGGTATTCTAAGAGCAATCCCATAGAGTGGAGGAGGAGCTTCCTTCTTTCTCATCATGCAACAAGGAAATCACCAAGGTAACACAACTCCACATGCATCATGGACTTCTTTGCATTGTGATGGGTAGCCTATTCCATTTCCTATGGACATGGATTTTGAAGATGAAGACCATGATGTGCCACAAAAAGGTAAGCCATTTCCTAAGTGCTTTAGGCAACTTTTGGATGGAGCAGAACCTCTTGCCATCAAGGTTGCTCCTCAGATGTTCATAGATCCAGAAGACTAGAGGAGGAAAACACGGCTCACGATAATCTTACGAATTTTTCTCTTATGACAGAGCTCTTAGTAGGGATCAGATGGAGTGGCAACAGCTTCATCACACCACAAAGGTATTGAGGGGGTGGCGGTTTGGGTGGGGTGTTGGATATCAATGCTCCACCCTTAGATTGTATTGTCCAGGCACTAGCTAACTCATGTTTGTATAGCCCCCATTATGAGGAGTAGCCATGGTTGAGGAGCTTGAGCATGCAGCATCCTTGTATTCACACGAGAAGGTGGCCTATGAGGCCAAATGGTTTAGAGATGGCTTACATTAGATTTGGCACACCATTTGGTGATGATGGAAAGCTTAACGGCACCAATTATCCTCTCTGAAAGTTCAAGCTTAAGGCTATTGTGTCCTACTACGAGCTTTGAGACACGATCATTGGTGTTGATGTTCACCTGCTACCAATAAGGGATGCAGATGGTACCACCTTTTGTTGCTTACCTTGTTCAAGATTGGAGACAAAGGGATGTAGATGGTACCACATGTTGTTGCTGCTGACCTTGTTCAAGATTGCAAACAAAGGGATTCAGATGCTGTGTGTGCCATTGTTATGAGCATGGAAGATAGTGTATTGACCATGGTTCAACATGTCTCCATAGTTGCAGATGCATGGGTCTTATTGTAGAGCTAGTACGAGACCACAAATCCCTCAAGGATTCAGAATATCAAAAATCAACTTCAACAAGATAAGTTGAATGAAGGTGAAATGGTGGAGGTATTTCTCACAAGAATCAAAGATCTCCAATTACCAGATGGTTGTAATCGACATGAATGTGCTCTCCTTGGATCTTTCTCGTCTGGGTAATTTTGTTATATCTTTGAATGTTGGTGTCAGACCTAGTCCTCTCACATTCGAGGAGTTCAGATCATTGCTTTGGGATGAGGAGATGAGGATGCAGAGTCACAATGGTGGGGACTAGGATTTCTCCACGAACACAAAGAAGAAGGGTAAGGATTCTAACTCTTCAGATCGGAAGAAAAAGGTTAAATGCTTTTACTATTGTATAACAAGAAAGGGCACATAGCCAAAGAATGCAGGACAAAGCAAGCAAATGCCAAGATGGCACTCTAAAGACCAAGGAAAACTCCAGTCATGTTGCTGAAATAGAGCCATTTATTGCCATTAAAGAAGTGTGTAATGAGACAAATAATGTTGCAGCATATGATGATTCTTAGATCATCAACATTGGGGCTTCTAGGCACGTGACAAGTCTCGCAAGGAATGGTATTCCTCCCTAAAGCCTGTGGGAGATGACATCATGGTGGCATTGGACAATGATGCGAAGTGCCTAATAAAAGGTCCATGTACTATTTCACTCATGTCTAAAGAAGGTTGTACAAAAAGTCTTTCAAATGTTCAAATATGAAGAGAAACCTCTTTTCTGTCTCAACCATCACAGACCGTGACTTGCGGTTTCACTTTGACAAGAATGGTGTAGTCATTCTTGATGGAGATGATAAGGTCATTGCAAAGGGAATTTGGAGGAACAACTTGTATGTCCCGAATCGACTTGAGTAGCCGTAAACTTTGGCATGAGAGATATGGACATCTTGATATTTAGACTCTTTTAATGATGTAGAAGGTGAGCTAGTTACGCATTTTTCACCAATTTATGATAGTCTAGATGTATGTGAAGCTTGCATGATAGGTAAGCAGCATTGAAAACCCTTTCCACCACAAGAGGCCAGTTTTAGGGCGAAGACTCCTTTTTAGCTCATACACGCTTATGATCTCTATGGAAAGATGAGTACAATTGCACTTGGAGGTTCTTTCTATTTTTTTCACATTGATAGATCATTACAGTAAGAAGATTTGGATGTATTTTCTTAAGGAAAAATCTCAAGCTTTCGAAAAGTTTAAGGAATAGCTTGCATTGGTTAAAATTGAGACATGAACATAATGAAGTAGTTTAGAATAGACCCGAGGAGAATTCATGTTTGATGAATTCTTGGGTTTCTATAAAGAAAGAAGCATAAAGCGGTAGCCCACTACTGCTCAACCTTCGCAGCAAAAAATGGTGTTATAGAGCATAAGAATTGTGCTATTGCAATCATAGGAATCTACATAAATCATTTTGGGTTAAGACAATAACACGGTTGTGTACACTCTTAACAGGAGTGCAACAAAGGTAGGTCCAAATCATTACTCTGGCCATGTAGTCAAGTAATGGCACCACGACAATGTGCGCATGTGTAGAATGAAGCACCAGAGAAGCTAGTACAAAATCTTGATACAAGGAATAGATGGCCGATGAGAGCTTGATGGTCTCTAGTTTTAGCCAATTAGGTGGAAATAGCAAGCAGCTCCAGCTCTGTTGTGATTAACATTCCAACTAAAATGTGTCACACTATCATCTGAATTATATGCCAGTTAGGTGAAAATGGGAAATTGTTGGCAGCAAGTGTTTCCATTGGTATGTTGTATAAATGGCAAATTGATTAGCCATTTTCAATGCAAGCACCTCAGCATTGAGCATTTTGGTCACCACCTTATTTCGAAGCTCAACTACCTCTGCCTTGGCTTTGTTGAGCTCACCCTGCAGGGCTTCCTCAGCTTAGAGCATTTCCAACCTCACCTACATCACCTAGAAATGTACCTTCATGCAGCTTGGATCAGTCCTCATCCTCAACATCCAGCTCTTCCAAAAAAGTCAGTGTGTTGTGCTAGAGCCTTCTGAAGCATATAGCTGTTGTGTTCTGCAGAGGGTTCAGGTTGTTATCCTATAGTAGGGGGTTCAGGCTGCTACTCAGGTGTCTTCTCTATAAGGCACTCTGGAGTCTTCTCTGTTGTCTCTAATACTGCTGTGTGGGGTAGTTTGCTTAATAACCTCCTCCTATCTCTTTCCTATCTACATCTCCTATCTTCATCTTGTTGTAGCCTCCTGATGGCCTAAAGTTGCAGTGTCCAGGGCAGCCAATGCTGCAAGAATGCCTTGATGCAAGAAAAACAAATACTACCCAATTTTAGTTTTTCCCAAACTAGGGTTAAGATTCTTTAACTCTGTCTGCAAATGGTTGTAAAGTATAGTGGCCCAAGCAATAGGCTTTCCTACTGCAGAAGCATAGATATACATCCCCAAAGCTTTCTTTAACATATATGTAGCCTTATATGTTAACATAATCATCTCTATTAGAAACCTGAAATGGAGCCTGTTCACAGTACACAGTATTAGTGTGGCTCGCTTAAATTGGAATTCCTACCCACAAAAATCTTTGGGCACCCTTCTGGATGACATCAGGAGAGTCCAGATATTCCAGAGCTGCTTCTATCAATAACTGCTCCAATCGATGAGACATTGATTCCTCTAGAGAAGTTGAGCAGAAACAGCCACTCTGAAGCTTGGAATGACAAACTCCATGGACACAATAGTCTCTAGACCATACACCAATGAAAAAAGGGATATATCTACCTTATAAGTTGTCCAGATGCCCAAAGTGCAGAGTACAACCTTTGATCCCAATCAGCATAATTTTCATTGACTATCTTCTTCAAGATTTTTTACAACACTTGATTAGTAGACCATACTTGATCGTTGGGGTGTGGATAATATACTATGGACTTCTTGTGGATAACCATATGCTGCCGAGTAAGATTTCGGATCACTTCATTCAAAAAGTGTCAAGGAGAATATTGTTAAGAAAGTGTCGAGGAGAATATTCCAAATCACTTCATTCAGAAAGTGTCAAGGAGAATGTTGTTAAGAATCTCTGATTACCCTAGCCAGAGTCATTAAGATACAAAGCTAGACAATATGTTAACTCAAGTTGTTCTCTATGATAGCTAGTCCTCAAACCGAACATTTTTCGATTTGAGGCCTCAACCATAGGGATGTCCTGAAATTAAACATTGTTTGATTTTAGCTCCTAACTACCATTGAGATGTCCTCAAATTGAGCATTGTTCAATTTGAACACTCAAGCATTGAGGGTGTTTGCTTGGGCTTTAGGGTTTAGGATTTATGGTTTAAGGTTCAATATTTAGTGTTTGGGCTTTGGGGTTTAAGCTTTAGGTTTAGGATTTAAGCTTTCGGCTTTAGGATTTGAAGGTCAATATTTAGGGTTTGAACTTTAGGGTGTTTAGGTTTCAAACTTTAGGGTTTTAGGTTTTGGGTTAGGATTTAAGGTTTAGGATTTGTGATCTAGGGTTTATGGTTTGGGTTTTATGGTTTGGACTTTATTTTTTAGAGCTTAGGGTATGGGATTTAGGGTTTAGGGTTTAGGGTATGGACTTTATGGTTTAGGGCTTGGGCTATGATCTATTTCAAAAAATATCAAGTGGAGTAGCCTTTATGCATTTTGTGAATACACATATCTACATGATTACACACACACACACACACACACACACACACACTTTTTTTTTTTTGGTAAATCCATGAACAATATATTAATAAAGAAATTTACATGAGAGTCTCCAAAACGGAGAGCCTCAACGAGAAATCAGAAGCAAAGAGAAACTATTTCCAGGCATGACTGATGAAGATCTCCTTGGTGGCAAGCATCATAAACAGATTGCCGTAAGTAGCTTCTAAAATACTGATAAGATTGCAAAAACGGTTTCCCAAAATATCTCATGTTGTGATCCTGCCATATGGTCCAGAAAGCCCAATATCTGACCCAGTACAAAAGTAAAGAGTAATGGACCGTGGTTGTAGGGAGTATGCCAAAAAGCCAAAAGTGTTTCCCAAAAAAAGAGTTAGGGAAACGAAGGCGAAGTAACATGGAAATTTTGCGGATGAAGGCCTTAGTGCTGGAGCACGTCCAAAACAAATGAGGCACCCTTTCAGAAGGGGCCATGCATCGAAGACAAGAAGCAGATGCAATCCTTTGTTTAGCAAGAGTGACCCCCACAGATAAGGAACCTGTAAGACAACGCCATAGGAAAAGCTTTTGCTTGAGAGGCAATTTACTCCTTCATAAATTGCGAAGATTCTTTCGCCACCAAGCAAGTGATTTTGTCATATGCCAAAGAGAATTAGCATGTGAATGAATCCATGGTGATGGCTGGAGGAGAGAGTATATTGATGCTACTGGTCAAATGCTTTCCTTCCCTCGGGCTATGGCTTCCTATCCACTAGCCATGCATCACAGGTTCATTTGGGGAAAAATTGCTGACTTGTTGCAGCCTTTTCTTCCCATCCCTCTTTTATCTAACAGGGACAGATTACAGGACACACACACACACACACACACCTGCATGGTATTTTACCCGGGATTTTTGGGAATATTTAGTCATAACATGGTATTTTAAACCAAAAAATTGCACTAATGCAAGAGAATGTTTTCTCATATCTCCTAACACTACCAATTGCATATGCCATACAATGGCATATGCAATGGCCTTTCTATTTTAAACACCAAAAGTAGGACCATGTCATCACCTTGGACTTGATTTTCATAAAGTCAACACAACTCCGAAACCACCTCCAAAAGGGGTTAAATCATGTACCTTCCATCCCTTGGGATATCATGTCATCACCTTGGACTTGACTTTCATAAAGTCAACACAACTCCGAAACCACCTCCAAAAAGAATTAATCAAATACCTTCCACCCCTTGGGATATCAGTGAGGATGTCAATATGGTACTCATTCATACTAGAAATAGTTCACAACCATCTCCTTAAAACCATCTCCTTAAACCCCAAAAAATGGAAATTATTCACATAGAACTCCCTAAGTTCTTACAGATAGAATTTCATAAAGTTTACTTCACAAAAGCTAGTAACCTCAACCATCCTATGAAGAGGAGACATATTTCATCCAATGTGGCTCTTGTGGTTTTTGTGTGTAAAAAAGCTTATCATCCCTTTTTTTTTTGTCTTCCATGCCTTGTGATCTAGCATGCAGTGCATATAGAGACACGTTGATCCCTATTGGCTTGTAGCTAAGATTCTGCATCCTGTCGCCTTTTTGGCTAGGGTGTTTTCTTTGAGCAACTACAGGATACTTTGTAACATTGTCATACTCTAGGATGTTTTATTCTCTGTAGCTAGATTGTTTTAACTTTCCCCAGGATGCGGTATGGAAGCATTGTAACATTTTGGTCTCACAGCCTTTAGTTTTTTGTAGACATTAATATAGCTTTCCTCTTTATTTCTAGTGGTTGTGGCACTTCTGCTCGACAACAGGAACTGTGCCGTATCAACTTCCTGCAGTCATTACGACCTTCCCAGCAGCAGACCTTCAAGCTTTTAACTACAATATCAGGTTGGCTTCCTTTTTGTGCAGCCTCAATGCAAAATGCAATCCATGGTGCCACCTTCAAGAGCTACAAGCCGTGGATGAGTTTGTGGAGGCTTCCACACGTCTGGTTGTAGTCAGCAAAATTACCCACAATGGGTCCATAAGATTGGCGTGCCTTTGTTGAAGTTCTCTCTTTTGTAACCATTGCTCGTTTGGCTGGAGGCCAAAACACGGGCAATGGGACCAGTGCAAAGACCATCGTGGCCCACTTTTTGTGGATACACTCTCCCAAGAGCAACACTCCTGTAGACGTTCAAAGCAAAGCTCTCTAAAAAGCATCAGAACTTCGAAGCCTCAAGAGAGATGAGTAAATGGGTTTCAGAAAACTGGTTTACAGCCACAAACTCTTGGTGATACAAGAGTGTCCATGATGAGATTACATGGACACTATTGTATAACTTTCTTTCTTTCTCTCTCTCTCTCTCATGTAGCTCTACAAAGATATCAGAGACTCCAAGCCACAAGAAAGTTGCAATACAAGGTTTTCAACAAAAAACTGCCTTACATCCCCGCACACACTTGATGTACAAGTGCCTACTCACAAGCACTTCCCTCTTGACCCACATAAATATAACAACAGTATAAGCCCCGTCTAAGGCAAGTGTGAGAATACACTTGAACAAAAATTAAACTATCTTATCTCATTTAGCACTGTACATATCACAATACCTGGCACGCTTCTGAAGTGAATTTGTACAAAATGGCCACCTTCCATAAAGATCTCAAGAGTAAAGATACCAGGTTGACGACCATATAGCCTTTCAAGATATCCCCAAAGTATGGACACAGTACAGAGGTAACTCCACTGCCTCCCTCTCCAACCTACACATGGTAGATCATCCCAACCTCAATGAGACAAGTGTGGGGAATCCTCAGAGCCACAGAAGGACCCCGACAGTTTTTCTTGAGAAAATTATATGCCACGTTGATTGCAAACTTCTTCATCAAAGAGGAGTTTCTACTAGCTTTCACATAGGAATGTCCTAGTATGTAAGCAACCCCAGCTTCTTTTGCATCGATGAGTTCCTTCAGCTCGTCTTTGACTGCCTGGACTACATGTGAGCTCTTCGGTAGCTCAAACCTCACTTCTTTCCTCTTTCCAAAATTGGAACTGAGCTGGTCAAGGCTTTGACAACTGAGGGACTCATCACATGACATGGAAAGAGAAGAGACACTTTCATCCCCTTGATGATGAGCTGGTATATGCTTCATTGCAGGGTGACCATCCAGCTTCATTGTGGGATGACCATCCATAACCATCTCACTAAGAGGTGCATCAGCTGCCATATCTGCTCCTTCTGACTGTATAAACTCACCAATGTTGAGCACAAGCTGGGTCTCATAGTCATCATCATCTTTGTGTACATCCTTGTATCCATACCTTACTATGCATCTAAACATCCGGTACTCCTTGGGCCCGATCCGTCCTACCAAAAACCTCTCGGTTGGAAGTACATATGGAACTGGCACTGCCTTTACGCAGACAAACACAACAATCTGATGAAATGCTGGAAGATTTGTCACAAAATGTGAAAAGATGGCCGGAACCCCAGAGACCAATTCAGTGTATATGAGACCAATGCCGGGGACCCGGACAATGCCAAGATTTGGGCCAAGTGTGAGTAGCCATTTCATAGAGACCTTGTTCTGCAATTCGAATTCATACTTTTTCCTGAGGCCATAGTTCCATGTGCACATGACTGTCATGAATACCATAGCGAGCACAAGAGGAACCCAGCCACCTTGATGCACTTTGATCAAACAGGAGGAAATGTATACCATTTCTATAGTTCCAAAGAACAAAAGGAACCCCAGCGCCAGTGAGATGCTTCTCTGCCAAACGATGACAATGACAAGTGACATGAGACATGTGGTAACTAGCATAACTGTCACAACAGCAAGACCTGCCAAGACAAAAAACTGCTTTTAATTAGTAGCCAGCATATCCATCTTAAGAATGTAGTCTTTGTTGATTTGGCTGAGGCCACCAATCATATTATAAGCTTTGAGCCCACCTATCAAACATAAGAGTTTCTCCTTTTTTGTTGTTGTTGTGTGATGTAAATTATATATTTAGGTGTCTAGTTTCGTACTCATGTACTCCATTTGTAAAACCAAGGGTGTGGTATTAACAACGAACCATAAGCATTTCCAATGAGCGTTGTGTCCCGGAAACCAATCATGATAGCCAAGCAAAGGATCATCAAAATCCAATTAATCTCTGGGACATAAACCTGTCCAAATATGTTCTTGGATGTGTGAACAATCTTCACACGGGGAAAGCAACCTAACGATGAGCACTGCTTGATAATTGAAAAGGTTGCAGATATGATAGCCTGGCTTCCCACAATAGATGCAAGTGTGGCTACCACGAATACCGGCCAGAAGATTGGCTCTGCAAAGTTTAAAAACGCCAGTAAAAGGTTGTTGAGCCTACTCCCAACTACGACAAACAATTTAGGGTCTTTAAAGACACATCCTCCACCCATCGAACCAGCAAGGGTTAGACAGGGGAGATCCCCACCCATCAGGGACAGGTGGCTGAGATCTCCCCTTTTCGTGGGCAGAGTTGTCCCCTCAGTTGTAAAAAAGATCTCAAAAGATTCATTACTTGGAATTGATCTGTAAAAGCTCCATCCGATTGCATCCCGATTTCTAGAAAGAAAGGCCGCCTCTCCCATGTAGGCAAGCATCAAACACGGATAGACACCACATATAAAAGCAAGCTGCACGAGTAGCCTTAAACCTTAGTTTTGCATTCAAAGCTCAATTAAAAGGCTTGCAAATTACTTCGATGCTGCAAGATCTTTTTTGCATGTATAGGCATAACCTTGATAGAAAGCTGTGAGAAGTGTCCCAAGTCTGCAAACATTGCTTCAGCTCCTACACAAAAAATTATGGTCAGAAGCATGTAATCAACATCAAAAGTTGACGATCACAGATGACAACATACCTGTGATGCAAAGAACCACTCCACCTAAGGACATCCATCCATCCATCCCAGTGACTCTAAAGAAATTGTAGATATAGTATGGTGAAAGCCCTTTGATAACATCAGGATTCCAATGACAGATATTGTAAATGCCAATAGAACCAATGCAGATGAGCCATGCAATGACAATGGGTGCGAACATAAATGCGACCCTCTGTGTCCCATGATGTTGCAATGAAAATAAACCGATGAGTATGAGGCAAGAAAGTAAGACCACCACATCTGCCAAACAATCACCACATGTAAGGAATGGTAGAAAAGCCTTTTGTTTTTCCTTGTTCAAACTCCAAAAGTATAAAGCAAGCTTTACAAGGTGGTTAGACCTCGAAAGAGAAAGTATGAATGAAGAAAAGAGTAGAAAGGTATCTAGAGCTCAATATGGTGGCCTTGCAGCAACCCTTTACTCGTCTCTTCATGGCCAACTTCTCTACATCAGTCAAGCCAAGGTACCTGCTTTGCTCCCTAATCGTCCCTTTTGATAGCAGATGAAGATAACTTTTTAGTTTCCTGTGAAAAGCTGCAAAGCCTTTTCTAGTGGATTTGAACCTTGCATTCCCTCCATAGACTCATTTCCATTTACAGTAGCAATCTCCTCCCCCGCCCAAACACTCCATGAAAGATGATGGCACAGCTTCCCTTTGGGATACCTGAACTCTAGTGGCAGAAACGCCCTCCCAATGCATGTTGAACATATGGCATGTATACCCTACCGTTAGATTGGGAGAATGATTCTAGAATTTCTCAAGAGAAACTCTTCACTTAAGGGCAACACATTCTTCAAAGAGACTAGGGTGAGCTATTCTCACATTAATATGGCTGCTCCCCATTGATGAAACCCTTGGGTAGCATTGCTTTTTACAGCCTGATGCATGTTTGGAAGGCTCGACAAGTAGCACAGATGTCTGGTATCCCAGTTTGCACATTGGACAAATATCTTGAGGTGATCAGACAGCAGAATGACCGCCTTTATGAAGATTTAGTACACTGCAAAAAGGCTACATGCACATTGCATTTGAACTAGTGCCAACATGCTAGTGTATTTGGATTAGTGCCAACACACTAGTGATTTTGCAAAGCAAATTTGGAATGGGACACACTACTGTTCATGCCTAGGTTAATGGTCAGGCTACCTTGGAAATGGGTGCTTGCCAGAGACATGGAGAGGACGGGTGCCTCCTCCCATAAAGTAAGTCTCTTCGTCTCTTCTTCAGTGTGTATTGGAGTGCCACACCCAGCTCTTCAACATCACCACAGGCAAGAAACACAACTGGTAAAAGGCTTGATGGAACACCGGTCCTGATGTGTCAACACTAGGGCCTGATGGAGTTGCTCTCAACATCCAGAAGGATTGACAGTTTCAAATCAGATTTGAATAAAGCACATTGTTTTACGTAGGAAGTCAAGAATATGAGACTTGGGAATGAAGGCATTGCAAAGTCCATGGTGGCCATTAAGCAAAAATGCATATTATCACATGTACACACAAGATGGGTTGGAATCCATACAGCAGAACTGCAGCCGGACTGTAGGAGCAGCCATGGCTTGCTTACCAGAAGGCATCTCATGACTTTGGTGAGCCTAGAACGCAAGGAAGAACAAAATAGAAAGTTCCACTTCTAGTGGCTAGTGGTCTCTCTCCAACCATGCTAATGTAACATGCTTGCAGAAGGGTGCGAACACTGATTGAGCTGCTAATTAACGCTAATCACATGAACTGCAAGGACACAAAAGACAACGGAACATGCTTGTGGAAGGCTGCAAACACTGATTGAGCTGCTAATTAATGCTAATCACATGAACTGCAAGCATGTGACATGTGGAAGGAAACAAACACTGATTGAGCTACTAATTAACACTAATCACATGAAGTGCAAGTACACAAAAGACAAGGCTGAATTGACAATATATATTGTATATTGCATGAATGTGAATATGTACTACTTAGATCTATAAGAGATATGGCTGCATCCTATTGTGCTTAATGCTACTAGTTATTTGCTATTCTGGTTATTCCCGGGCTGAATCTGGCTGCTTGAGAACGCCCTTCTTCTCGCCCACAACTTGCCTCTGCTACTCTGAGGACTGGCATTTGTAGATGCCAGCATTTTGGGTGCCTATTGGGCGCTCAACTGCTCCAACTTGATCCAATCATGCCTTTAAATTTTCCCTTGAGTTGGCTGATCATGTCCACATGGAACTCACATGGGTGATGCACGTAACATGATAGGTCAGTTTTTGGCTGAAAGAGGCCCTCCAAGCCAGGTACCGACACACTGACCGGATCTTACTCTTCTAGCCATCTAATGCTAATCTTTCAGCGAGGGTGGACATGCACACTTTGACATCGAGGGCTCCTTGTTGCCTTTGGGTAAACATTCAAGGGGTTGTTAATGTTGGATTAGCGGCTATGGAGGCTTCTGCACTACAGCCGTCATGACTACGATAGAGAGAGAGAGAGAGAGAGAGAGAGAGAGAGAGAGAGAGAGAGAGAGAGAGAGAGAGAGATATTAACGTCTGCGAAAGGCCAAAGTGGCCTATGAGACCAAAACATAGTACACAGCTGATGGTGTCTCATCAAAAGTAAGACAAAAAGGACTAAAAAAGTCCTAAAACAGTCCTAAACAGCTATGAAAGGAAAATACTCCTACTGAGGTACAACAAAAGTGTATAATATCTACAACTAGCATGAGAGAGAGAGAGAGAGAGAGAGAGAAAGAGAGAGAGTTATATTAAACGTCTTCAAAAGACCCAGTGGGTCTATGAGACCAAAAGTGATACAATAGTGTCCATGTAATCTCATCATGGTACAAAAGAAAACAAAGACGAGAGCTATGAGCTGAGAATGTCAAATCTGAGCCATATGATACAAAGTGGGACCATCATCATACAACCTAACGTCTTCAAAAGGCAAAAATGACCTATGAGACCAAAAGGTTACATCATATCCATGAGGTACATAATCCTAGGGACAAAAAAGTAATAAAGAAAGATAACAAAAATCTAGAACTTTAAAATCTGATCTAGGTACATGAGCAAAGAGCTCTCATATCATCCTAATACATCCCCTCATGGGCCGCTGTGACATGGTGCTCAAGGTGGTAAAACTGAGCTGGTGCGCGAGAAGGTCCTACGATGATGGGAGATGATGGCCCAGATCTTCTTGTGGTGGCGTGGCCGTGGGCGAGGGCCATGGGGTCTGGGGCATCGAGCTCTGCATAGCTCACTGGCTTTGTTGAGTGTCACACCTCTCAGCCGAGCTCCTACACTAGCCTGTGGTCTGGGTATGATGGGTGGATCGGCCCTCGAAGTGCTGGTATGGAAGAAGTCAGTAAGAGCTCTCTGTGTTGGTCCTCGAGCAAGTACAGCTGATCTGGATCTCACTAAGGACTCCCAGGCATCTCTGATCTGGGAAGTCCATGATCCTGGAAAGTGGTCCGAACCCAGCTCGGAAGAGGCAGTGGAACCTCCCCCGAATCTCATAGTACACGGGGCATCGGCATATGTAATGGTCCTCTGTCTCGGGCTCTGTGTGATAGAGCTGGCATATCCTGTCCTCTGGTGCGGCCGCCCTAGGCCCATATCTGGCAGTCTTCACTTTCAGCTGGTGGGACGAGGTGCGGATCTGGCCGATCGCACATCTCACCCCAAAGGATAGGTGTATGTCCATGTAGCGTGGACGGATGATGAACCCATCCTCTGTCAAGCATAGGAGGTGATCTTTGTAGAAGGCCATCTTTGTCCCCAGTGGTGGACGACTAGGTGAACTCCATGTCCAGTCTGACAATGTCCTTCTTGAAAACCCTGTTCCGCTCTGTGTGGCTGAGAGCAAATGACGGGGCCTCTATGTTGTACTGGAAGGGGGGGAGTACCTCCATTTGCATACCGTGCATGCCAAACCAAGTGCCTACCTATGCATACCAGCACTCTGTATCTCCCTCAAGTGTCAACTGTCTCGAGGACTCCAGGGCTAGCCGGGGGTATCTATCAAGTGGAAGCTCCCATAGCCTATGCCAGTATGTCACTGCCTGGAATAGAGCCTCCGTCACTATCGGTGCGGCACCCATCTCTGCCCGCACAATCTCATGTGGCACTGATGGTTTACTCCTAATCATGTGTGAGATCATCGCCACTAGGGGCCTCTCCATCGGCTTCCACCCATCATATACCTCCTCTGTATCTGTCTCGGCCGGCTCTCTCCTCTGTCTCCTCCTGTGGTATAAGCTACGACACCCAGATGGGGGCACCATACAGTAGTTCTAACTAGAGTATCAAATAGCCAAAGCTTCGTCCTCGGCTCCTGAAACTGTATCTGTGAGCATTGCCTCTCTAGCGAGCCAAGGGCTGCATATCCCCTCGTCAATCTAGCGTCGGCCGCCTTCCGCATCAAGAATTGAGGTCCAGCAAAAGTGATCCCAAGGTATAAATATGAGGTAACATACTCCACAGGCTCTCCACTGTATGTAAACTGTACTGCAGATCTAGTTATCCACTGTGAGGAGGTGTTAAAGATCATGACCTTGGTCTTTCCAAGGTTCACAGTAAGGTCCTGGTCCTCGCAAAAGGCCCGTAATGCATCCAAATGCCTCTGCAGCCCCTCTGGTGAATCAGAAATAAGAACAATATCATCTGCATACAAGAGGATCGGTATCAAGACTCCTGCCAAATGTGCTCCTCGTCCTCCCTGTCTATCTATGTAATCCGAGATCTCGTCAATGTATAGACCAAATAGAGTAGGAGACAAGGGGCAGCCTTGCTTCACCCCGATAGTGCTGTGTATGGTCTTTGAGTCACCTGCAATCTTGAGCAGGAGCTATACCAGCTATTTCTTGGAAGGGACTGTAAGGAGGCCTGGAGGATCTTCCAGGATCATCGCCTTCCAACTCCGATTACTTCACCCAGCACCTGGCACACCTATGCCACCTCTCTCTACCATGTCCCTGAGCAGCCACCTCTCCCCCATCCACCCAAACCTCATCCCCCACACTCTTCCTTCTTTCACCTCAGCATGGTGAGAGATGCTATTGACAGGATGCAGACTTGGAGAGCACAAGATCATGATGGACTCCTCACCGAGCATTTCTCCCATGCTAGGGACACACTAGCCCCTTTACTGGTTCACATGTTTAACAGGGCTTTATGTGAGGGCTTCCCCGTTAACTGGTCATTGAATACTATTGTACCTTTCTTGAAAGCAGGTGACCCCATGGACCCCAAGGGACTGTAAGGAGGCCTGGAGGATCTTCCAGGATCATCGCCTTCCAACTCCGATTACTTCACCCAGCACCTGGCACACCTATGCCACCTCTCTCTACCATGTCCCTGAGCAGCCACCTCTCCCCCATCCACCCAAACCTCGTCCCCCACACTCTTCCTTCTTTCACCTCAGCATGGTGAGAGATGCTATTGACAAGATGCAGACTTGGAGAGCACAAGATCATGATGGACTCCTCACCGAGCATTTCTCCCATGCTAGGGACACGCTAGCCCCTTTACTGGTTCACATGTAGCCCTCTCTCTGGGCTCTAATGTGTCTCTGTCAGAAAGAAGTATGATGTCTCTCCCCACCATAACATGCTCCAGTCGTCCAGGCTACACCCATAGTGAACCATTACAGTTCCATACTGCCATGTGTATCTCTGTCAGTGGCCCGGTCTGTGTCCCATAGGCCCCAAACCGCTAATCCATGGGCCGGCCCCATCAATGATGACCCGACCATCTCGATAGAAGGCCTTCTTGCCTTCTCTCCTCGCGTGTAAGACTCGTGGCATGCAAGCTCTCCTATGCTCTAGCTGCTCCTCGTGAGATCATCATCCAAGAAAATAGGAGCTCCCTCTAAGCCTCGTAGTATGACCCTCTTCCTCATGAAGGTGACCCTCTCCGTCTCTCCTGCAAACTGTAGGATGAGGGCTCGCTTGCGTGTTGAGTCTTTCCCGGCTCTCCATGCTTTGGTGAAGGGGAGAGGGTCCTCTTCCCTGTAGCCTAGCTTCATGCATAGAAGCTGTCCATCTTTCTCGGGAGTGGAGTTGGGTGTCTCGCGGCTATACCTGTGACTCGAATGTTGAGGCGGCGGGCATGCTTCATCTTCTCCTCCTCAATGGTGGTGTGAATGATTTGATGTTCTTCCCTTTGAGTCTCCTCCCTCACTTCTTTGCGGATGTTCTTCTTCACCACCTCAACCCATCCTGACTGCTTGGCTTCGAGTACAAGTTTGTTTGATTGATTTGTGAGTACATTGGTGCCCCTTTTATGGGCTGAAAGTACAACCTCTTCTTTGACCTGATTAAATGAGGTGTGAAGGGAAGATTCCCAGGTTAAGAGGGTGTTCCCACACTTAACTCCGATTTCCCAACAGTTAAGATCAATGCTCCTGCCCTCTGTTTTAAATCCATTTACATGGCCCAAGTGAGGCGAGGTGCATCTTCAGAATCTATGCTCCACCCTATGTACTTGTGCTTGGGATCCATCTAGCTCCATTATAACCCCATTATAAGGAGAAGCCAAGATTAAGTGACACAAATTTTCCAGATCCCGATTCTGGACACCATATCAAGGTCTTATCATGATTACATAGTAATATGTTGATCTTTGTGAAAGGCTACATGCATTTAGAGTAGGGCAAACATGCTGGTGGTTTTGTATGGCACATTTGGAATGGGATAATCACCCCAAAATCATTGTTTTTAGTTTACTGATTGGCCTTTGGGTCCCCCTTCTAGTTTATCTGTCAGTCCTAGTAAGATGCAGGAGTTTATAAAACAGGGGCTCCATCTGGACCTTGGACTAGCACAAATCTTACACAAACAATAATGAACAATATTCCAACACCAATTTCAAAAGACTTATGATCCTACAAAAAGCAACAAAACAGGACAGCTTCATTGTAGGCCCACAAACCTCAAATCATAGCTACTCACGTTCATTGAGGTTGTCCGTCGCAACTCTAATACCAGAGACTGCCGATAACACTGCACCAAAAAGGGGAAAGCTAAGGCATCAAATAAAGTTAACCAGTGTTTTAGTTGGCCAAGTAGCAGTTCTATAGGATATTCTATGACAATGACATATTTTACCAGATATTGTTGGAGTGAGAACACCATCCCCAATCACCATACATGTTCCCAAGAGAACTACACTGAGTAGCAAAGTGCGTAAACATTGATGCTTTTCAAGAAAGGATTTCATAGCATGCCCTTGCTTTTCTCTAGGAAAGGATTCCAGTCTGTAAGTTGACAATTCTTCATCAACATCTTGGTGATTTGGCAAGTGACTCAACTTTGCATGCCGGCACAAAAGCGAGTATAGAGCGAACGTACCACCTGCATGAGAAGGGCCAACAGTGACATAAAAGCATCTCTCTCTCTCTCTCTCTCTCACATGCATGCACGCACACACACACATGCACGCACACACACACACGCACACATTGTTTGTTCAAGGAAGGGTACATCCCTTGCAAAGAATCATGAAGTATGAGGACCACATACATTTGGCTTTCTATGTGCATGAAGTTCATATGCATAGGGAGAGACCCTTGAAAAAGCACAAGACAGTAACCAAATATTCCTTATGCACATGTGGAAGCCTTGATACTGATGTCTCATGCAACATGGCCTTGCTCTACTCTAATGCTAATGTCACATGTGGAAGCCTTGTACATGCATAATTGGATTGTGCATACAGTAGTGCATTAATTGAAGAGAAGAGAGGAGATACATTAAACATAGCATTGGGTCCCAATACTGCCGGGTCCCCCGCCTTTCAGCGTTTTTGTTTTGATATAGAGTTGAAATATGTACAATGAAATCTTATCCTTGACTTGAAGATAACTTCCTCCTTCCTGACTTGAACATAAGTGTATGCCCAGACTAAACAATAGGCCGATCTTGCTGCTCCGAATAGGTCTTGCCAGAACAGCTGCGTACAAGGCAGGGCTCTAGAATACCCTATTTTTATGGGGTCTCAGGCAAAACACTTGCCTGCGTCGATGCCATGCTGATGCTCCTGCTAATGCTTGGTGAACCTCTCCTCCAGCTGCCTAATGGCAAGTCCCACAGTACCTGGGCTCCTTTGGGAGTTCTTGGTCGCTGTCATGCCCAGTAAATGGGTCTTCCGAGGTCATGCCTTAAAGAAGTAGCGAAACCAGTCTCACGACCGAGACGATGAAGCTAATGACAAAAGCGTTTCTCTGCTCGAGTCTCAGAAACGAGCGTGCTCGTCTCTGGCCCGGCTCGAAAAACAGAAACAAAAACTGGAAATCTAATGCCTTGGCTGGGAAGAGGCAGGGCCTTTAAATAGGGCAATTTTCTGCACCCTTCTGCTTATCAGCCTGGCTACAGATCTGTCCCTACAAGGCTGCCCAACTGCCAGGCTTAGGTGTCTTGCCTGTGTGCTATCTACTTGCAATGTCCAATGCTTGACACTTGGCCTAGTAAGTGTCCTAAACATCTATACGTATGTCAACTCCAAGTGGGTTACAAGACTGTTTGGAGTTTGCGCATGTACAATAGGCTAGTCAAAATGCGTCCAAATCTGTCCCTACAAGGCTGCCCAACTGCCAAGCTTAGGTGTCTTGCCTGTGTGCTATCTACTTGCAATGTCCAATGCTTTACACTTGGCTAGTAAGCATCCTAAACATCTATACGTATGTCAACTCCAAGTGGGTTACAATCCTGTGTGCTATCTACTTGCAATGTCCAATGCTTTACACTTGACCTAGTAAGTGTCCTAAACATCTATACGTATGTCAACTCCAAGTGGGTTACAAGACTGTGTGGAGTTAGCATGTACAATAGGCTGGATCTTGCTACTCGGAATAGGTCTTGCCAGAACAGCTGTGTACAAGGTAGGGCTCTAGAATACCCTATTTTTTTGGGGTCTCAGGCAAAACACTTGCCTGCATCCATCTACCTTGAAGAAGAGTGCTAATGTCTTGGATTGATGCCATGCTGATGCTCCTGCTAATGCTTGGTGGCTGGAAATCTAATGCCTTGGCTGGGAAGAGGCAGGGCCTTTAAGTAGGGCAATTTTCTGCACCCTACTGCTTATTAGCTTGGCCTGCCTGCTGTACGACCTGTTACCAATCTACAGCTGCCTGACCAGTTGCTCAACTGCTCCAGACTAGTCAAAATGCGTCCAGATCTGTCCCTACAAGGCTGCCCAACTGCCAGGCTTAGGTGTCTTGCCTGTGTGCTATCTACTTGCAATGTCCAATGCTTGACACTTGGCCTAGTAAGCATCCTAAGCATCTATACGTATGTCGACTCCAAGTGGGTTACAAGACTGTGCGGAGTTTGTGTACAAGGCAGGGCTCTAGAATAGCCTATTTTTTCGGGGTCTCAGGCAAAACACTTGCCTGCGTCCATCTAACTTGAAGAAGAGTGCTAATGTCTTGGATTGATGCCATGCCGATGCTCTTGCTAATGTTTGGTGGCTGGAAATCTAATGCCTTGGCTGGGAAGAGGCAGGGCCTTTAAATAGGGCAATTTTCTGCACCCTTCTGCTTATCAGCCTGGCCAGCCTGCTGTATGACCTGTTACCAACCTTCAAGCTGCTCAACTGCTGCAGACTAGTCAAAATGCGTCCAAAGTACCATCCCTTTCATCTGCAACCTCTGGAGCTCCATCAAGGCATCAATGATGCTTCTCCAACAAAATTTCGTCTTCTTGATACTGACTGGACTACACACATCTGTTGATACCAATGTTGATGCACCCAATGTTACTGAGCTTGACTGATATCCTTTGCTCTGCTCTAGCATGTCTTAGGACGAGAACCCTAGCTTTGATGTGCCTTAGGGCGAACCTGATGCTTTGATATTTTGATACTAATGTCTTGTGCAACATGGCCTTGCTCTACAATTTCACACGCGGAAGCCTTGATACTCATTTCTCATGCAACATAGCTTCCTCTGCTCTGATACAATGTCACATGTGGAAGCATTATACATACATAACTGGATTGTGCATACTATGGTGTGTAAAAACCAGACAACATTGGGTCCCAATACCCGCTGAAGGGCCCCCACCTTTCATTGTATTTGCTTTATTATGAAGCTGAAATATCCTTGACCTGAGATAACTTCCTCCCTGCCGAGCTGAAAATAAGCATGTATACCTAGACTAGTCACTAAAAAATAGGATGCTCCAAAGTTCAAACAGGTCCTTAGCGGAACAAGCTGAGCAGGGCTTTGCAATACCCTGTTTTGTCAGATCTGAGACAAATGCCATCTACCTTAAAGAAGAGCCCTGATGTCTTGTGAAACCGGCCAATACAAAATCGGGCGGTGAAGAATCTTCTTAATTTCTCACAGCACTTAAACTATTCAAATTCCAACACAGATAATTGAAGAAAACAAAGGGAGCTAGAGCGCTCCTACTCGAACACACAGCACACCAGATTGGCCCTTAACGCGAGCGCCCCTTTCGGTATTTCTTTATATTAAACTTGAACCTGTTACAACTGTGAGGGTCCAACGGGACGGGCAAAAACCCCTAACAAACCTGATTTGATTGGCTGCCTCTTTGTAAAGATTCCTACGAACTCTGAGAAAACCACAGAGCACAGCAATTTCTGTTACTGAATTCTACCTGCGCAATTTGTGCTGTAAATCCCAATCACAGAACAAATTCTCTGTGCACACACGCATGAAATTCAGCCCTGCCCTTCCTGTGTCTGGAATCCTGCTTTTATTCTGTGCCGGTGCGCACACCGCACACGCGCACACTTCTGAGGCTGACACGCAAACCACACGTGTCCAAATTCAGCCCCAAATCTGCCCTAAACAAGAAAGCTGAAAATTACTGTTTCTGGGCTTGAAAAATTCAGCACCGATTCGCGTACATGCTAGGCCCGAAATCAGCCCTGATTTCTCGCACCAAATCTGCCCTGATTTTGCCCCGCAAGAAGCACACGAATTCAGCCAGGAAATCAGCGTTGAAATTCCCTCTGCAATCTCCACGCTGCCTCCTCCACAAATCCACGTTAAATTTTCAGCCCAAGTCCTTTTTGTTTTAAAAATTGCCAAGTCACTTAACTTTTGGCCGCCCATGGTCTGAAACCTTTTAAAACTTTATAACCTTAAAAACTAAGGTTCTCCTAACTTATTGAATTAATTCAATGTGCACATTTTTTGCACATCAGATTAATTCAATTAAATTCTGCGACACTCGCCCGTGACAGCACATCTACTGTGACACGTCCCCGTGTGACAGCACGTCCGCGTGACATACCCCCCTCTGGAAATCTTGCAAGCGACCTCGATTGCAAAAGAAGTGATGCCACTGATGAAACCAAAATTGGAATACGCTGTCTCCATGACCTGAGTAACATATGCATCTGCTACGGCCATGTGTATCCCACTTGAAATAACAGCATTCTTGACAGTGATAACCATCAAAAATATATCAAACTGCAAACAGAATTGCATCTCAAAAATACAGAAGTACATACGATACTCAGAGCTGCAGTAGGCATCGATATGCATCTGTCCTACTCATTGAAGTGACTAGTACACTCATCATAGAAATCCCTGTAGCAAAAATACTGCCAGCATACAGTACCCCGGATATACATATAGCATACCAATGCGATTTCTAGATCTCTAAGCCCATCTGTCATGAAGGGGTGGAGGTGCTACCCCCCTCTTGAGTATCAGGCAATACTCCAGATGCTTGCGGCTTTGCTGAACCTGAAGGACCCTGACTCAAGGTCGGTGTCAACTGAAACGCCTCTAGGTAAAGTTGCAACAACTGAGGTGAATTTGCTAGGTCACCTTCCTCCATCCATTTGGCATCAAGCGGTGGATAGTTCCGAAACTTCACCAAATACCTCCTGGAAACTTTACCTCTAACTTTCATTTCCTTATGTGCCAAGATTTGTTCTGGTACCAGTATCTCATCCAATTCCTCAACCTCTGGTTGATCTTCATTGATCGTATCCTCTGGCACATCGCCTGTGAAAGGTCTAAGAAGACTCACATGAAAAGCATTATGAATCCTCCAATGATCTGGTAGCTTTAGCCTATAAGCTACATCATTGATCTTCTCTGTTACTTGAAAAGGCCCATAATATCGCATGCTAAGCTTGGAATATAGGCGTTCCTTGCCTTTCCACTTCTTAAGCCTTGCCTTTTCAAACTTTAAGAGCACCCAATCATCCTTTTCAAACGCCAAAGGTCTGCGATGACGGTCTGCTGCTCTTTTCTGTTTCTCTTGTGTTTTCTGGAGTGCTTGCTGAATTTTCTTGTAAGCCACATCCAGACTTTCCACAAACTTATCTGCCTCAAAGATTTTATCCTTTGTATGCAAAATAGGAGGCACTTTCTTTCCCCCTTCCACAATCTCAAAAGGTGCCTTACCAGTTGAGCTATGTACTGTGTTATTGTATGCAAACTCAACCAATGGCAAGTACTTCTCCCACTGATTCTTATGATCTGATACATAACACTTTAGCAAATCCAAAACAGTAGAATTTGCTTCTTCTGATTGTCCATCAGTCTGCGGATGGAAAGATGAAGAAAACTTCAAAGTTGTACCCATGTTCTCAAAAATACCTTTCCAAAATAAACTAGTCATTCTGGGATCCCTGTCACTGACAATAGACTGTGGCATGCCATGATACTTAAAGATCTGCTGCAGAAACAATCTAGCCATGTGATCTGCTGTTATCTTCTTCCTGACCGAAATGAAATGGGCTTGCTTACTGAACCTGCAAATAATTGTCCATATGCCATCATTTCCTGTAGGTGTCCTAGGAAGATCAAAGATAAAATCCATAACTATACTCTGCCACGGTCTATCAGGAATCGGTAATGGTTGCAACAACCCTGGCATTTTCTGTCTGTCAAACTTAACTTTCTGACAGATAATGCATGAACGCACAAAAGCATCTACATCACGTCTTAGTGTTGGCCAATAAAAGAAAGTCTCCACAGCTTTTACGGTAGCATCAATTCCTCTATGCCCTGCATAAGGAGGTGCATGACTTTCAATTAGAACCTTTGGCCTCAACTGCTTCGTAATGCATAACCGACCATGCATCATCAAAAAACCATCTCTCAAAAGATAATGTTCACGACGTTGACCATCTAACAACTGGTCATAAACATTTCCAAAATCCTCATCGACTGAATATTGCTCTTTCATTTCATCCAACTCATGATGATAAGCAATAGACACTGCTGAAACCTGTGGTTTCCTTGACAAAGCGTCTGCAACTACATTCTTTTTGCCTTCCACATGCACAATCTGAAAGTGAAACTGTGACAAAAAGTTTGCCCAACGCATATGCTTTTCAGACAACTTTGTCTGCGTAAGAAAATATCGCAAGGTCTGATGATCAGTCTGTACTGTAAAATCAGCACCAAGCAAATAATGCTTCCACACTGTCAATGCATGAACCACTGCCAAAAGCTCTTTCTCATAGACCTGCAAATTCTTTTCAGGCCCTTGCAAAACCCTGCTTTCGTAGGTAACAACATGTCCATCCTGCATCAAAACAGCACCAATACTGTTTCCACATGCATCGCATTGAACAACAAAAGCCTTCCTCAAATCAAGCAAAACCAAAACTGGATCTGAGGTCAACTTTTCCTTAAGCTTATTGAAAGCTGCAATCTCTCTCTGTGACCAAGTGAATGGTACACCTTTCTTTTGCAAAGCATGCAAAGGTGAAGCAATTTCAGCAAACTGCCTGATGAACCTTCTGTAATAAGAGCACAATCCCAAGAAACTACGAACCTCATGCAAATTTCTGAGATGAGGCCAATTCTTGATTGCCTCTACCTTTGACGGATCCATACGTACCCCATCCTTGGACACAATATGACCCAAAAACTGAATTTCTTCTAAAAAGAATTCACTTTTCTTAGCATTGACTACCAGCTGATGTTTTCTGAGCTCTGCAAAAACAATGGCCAAGTGTTTCCTATGCTCCATTTCATCTTTTGAATGCACAATCATATCATCAAAGAAAGTGCCAACAAAAGATCTATATGGTCTAAAAATCCTGTCCATCATTCGATTGAACGTAGCAGGAGCATTAGTCAGACCAAAAGGCATGACTAGAAACTCATAAAGTCCAAAGGTAGTCCTGAAAGCTGTCTTTGGTACATCTTCTGGTCTAATCCGTACCTGGTGATAACCACTCTTTAGATCAATACGGCTGAAAACACCTGATCCCTCCAACCTATCCAAGACATCATCAATTCTTGGTATGGGAAATTTATTCCGAATGGTTATCTTGTTCAAGGCCCTGTAATCAATACACATTCGCCATGAACCGTCTTTCTTTTGCACAAGCAACACAGGTGAGCAATAAGGAGAAGAACTAGGTTGGATGTATCCTTTTTCCAACAACTCCTTAACCTGGCTCATGATTTCTTCTTGCTGCGCAGCACTTACTCTGTAAGGTGGTTTGTTTGGAGGACTACTACCTGGAATTATATCAATTGCGTGATCCTCAGGCCTTTCAGGCGGCAATTGACCATGTGGAGGTTCTGAAAAACAATCTTTAAACTGATTTAAAAATTCCAACCTCTCCTTATCTAATTTAGACATATTTCCAACACCTTAATTACTTTGAAGATCTTTAACAAAAACCAAGTACGCAGAAATATGACTTTTTATTACTGAAGTAATGGCAGAAGCCGATACAACTGGGATAGACTCCCCTTTAAGCTTTACATCAAGTTCATGCTGTTTGCCCCTATGAGTAAGAGTGATCTTCCTAGCATGGGCATCCAACAAAGCATGAATCCTATGGAACCAAGGCATACCTAACAAAACATCACAACCATCCAATGGCATGATGAAGAATTCTTCAGTGTCCACATAACTCTGCACATGCAGCCTAAGCTTGCCAATAATAGGAGTGACTGCCTCTGCATGTCTTGGAGCTGCCATAGTAGCCTCATGCATGGATCCCATCTCCTCTGGACGAATACCTAACTTGCCTGCTAACTCAGGTGAAATGAAGTTACGCTTAGCACCAGGATCAAAGAAAATCAGGGCTGCCTGATCTCTTATCTTTCCCCATGCTCTACATAACTCTGTATCATCTTCATTGGGCTTCTCCCCAACCAAGTCAGATACAAGTCCCACTGAGGCTTTGGATCTCTTTCCTTTGGCATCACTCTCATCATCAGCCTTTCGCTTCTTCTTTGGACACTCTCTAGCCATATGGCCTTCTTCTTCGCAGTTGAAGCACTTGTTGGCTTTTTGTAAAGCCTTCCTTTCATCCAAAGTTCTGTAGGTACTACCCTGTTCCTTAGCATTCCTTTGCTTATTACCTTGATTAGCATTCGCAAATCTGCCATTCTTCTTCCAGTTTCCAACTTTTCCAGGCTTTTGCTCATCCTCTTTCTTTCCAAACTTGAAACCATCCACTCTACCACGAAGTAATGCTGCTGCAGTAGATGCATTCTCAATCAATTGAGACATACTGGATACCTTTGTCTTTGTACAGAAATCTCGAATCTCCTTCAGAAGTCCACAACAATACTTCTCTATCTGCTCTTCCAAAGGTACATGTCTGTATGAACTCAAAGGCAACAAAGCATCCCAAAACTTCTTATTATATCCCTCAATATTCTCACAGTTGGTTGAGTCCAACTTGTGCCAAGCAGTCTTTACATCTACTTCAAATGTGTCTGTCAACCACATGATTGAAAAGAGCTGCTTAAATTCAACCCAAGTCGAGGGAGCTTGCTGTTGAATTACTAGATTTGTCCACCACTGCATAGCATTCCCTTTCAAAAAAGTAGAAGCTCTACGAATCTTTGAAGATTCAGTGAAATTTCCAGCAGCAAATGCTACATCAAACTGCTGTAGAAATGTTAAAGCTTTCAGCTTGTCCTGCATTCCACTGAATGTATCAAACTTCACTGCTTTTCCACCTTCATTGTAGTCCTTTGGCTTACCCTTAGCAGCCAAGTTATCATACACAGGTGGCTGTAAATAAGGAGCTGTATTAGCACTTCCCACAACAGGTGGTCGTGAAGTACTAACATCTTGAACTTTAGCATGCATACCACCTTGGAAGCCAGGTTGCATTCCAATATTTCCATACATAGCATTACCTAAAGGTACATTAGCTCTCATGGCTTGAAAGACAGAACCACCACCAAAGAAAGTGGGCTGCCCAATAGGTCCTCGTGCACTCGTTTGTCCATTATGCATCTGCTGAAAATTATTGCCCTGAGCATGCATATCAACATGACCCTGCACATGCGCATCTCTATGTTGGCCTGAAGCATTATGCACTTGATCACCTTGTACAACAGGTGTCCTTGCCAACTGTCCTGTTTGCATAACATGCGCATCAGAAGCAACTTGCGGTCCAACACCCGCAACTTGAGGTTTAGGCAGATTCATGAACTCTATAAAACGAGGATTCTGAGCCAACTGTGTGAATGCATCATAAATACTCATCATCTGAGCTCTAAACAAATGATCTGCATCCACATCTCCCTGAGATCTACCTGGCACTGCAGTGTCAGGTCTAACAGTCTCTGTACGCATACCTCTAGACACAGGCTGTGACTGTCTCACATCTGCAGTTCTCATGTGCTGAACCTCCTCTTCGTCTGCATCAACAAAACGATCTTCTACATGCTCTGGAGACTCCCTATCCCCTGTGGAATAAGTGTGGTCACTACTGTTCTCCGACATCTTGATCAATTGCTAACTTTAAGAAATTCTTCAAACCTGCTATCAGAAAATCTAAGTGCTGGTACTCCCCAAGACAACACAGGCTCACCTCCTTAAGAAAGTTGGTGATGTCCCGGCAACGGAACCATGAAACCGGCCAATACAAAATCGGGCGGTGAAGAATCTTCTTAATTTCTCACAGCACTTAAACTATTCAAATTCCAACACAGATAATTGAAGAAAACAAAGGGAGCTAGAGCGCTCCTACTCGAACACACAGCACACCAGATTGGCCCTTAACGCGAGCGCCCCTTTCGGTATTTCTTTATATTAAACTTGAACCTGTTACAACTGTGAGGGTCCAACGGGACGGGCGAAAACCCCTAACAAACCTGATTTGATTGGCTGCCTCTTTGTAAAGATTCCTACGAACTCTGAGAAAACCACAGAGCACAGCAATTTCTGTTACTGAATTCTACCTGCACAATTTGTGCTGTAAATCCCAATCACAGAACAAATTCTCTGTGCACACACGCATGAAATTCAGCCCTGCCCTTCCTGTGTCTGGAATCCTGCTTTTATTCTGTGCCGGTGCACACACCGCACACGCGCACACTTCTGAGGCTGACACGCAAACCACACGTGTCCAAATTCAGCCCCAAATCTGCCCTAAACAAGAAAGCTGAAAATTACTGTTTCTAGGCTTGAAAAATTCAGCACCGATTCGCGTACATGCTAGGCCCGAAATCAGCCCTGATTTCTCGCACCAAATCTGCCCTGATTTTGCCCCGCAAGAAGCACACGAATTCAGCCAGGAAATCAGCGTTGAAATTCCCTCTGCAATCTCCACGCTGCCTCCTCCACAAATCCACATTAAATTTTCAGCCCAAGTCCTTTTTGTTTTAAAAATTGCCAAGTCACTTAACTTTTGGCCGCCCATGGTCTGAAACCTTTTAAAACTTTATAACCTTAAAAACTAAGGTTCTCCTAACTTATTGAATTAATTCAATGTGCACATTTTTTGCACATCAGATTAATTCAATTAAATTCTGCGACACTCGCCCGTGACAGCACATCTACTGTGACACGTCCCCGTGACAGCACGTCCGCGTGACATCTTGGATGATGCCATGCTAGATGTTGCTGCTATTGCTCCCTGGACCTGTCTCCAAGCTAAGAATCAGATGCCTTGGTTGAGAAGAGGTGTGGCCTTTAAATAGGTAAATTTTCTGCCCCTTCTGCTGGTCCGCCTGGTTTCCCTGCTGTATGACCTGCCCAACTGCTCCAGACCTGTCCAAACACCTCCAAATCTGTCCCAGATGGGCTGCCCAGCTGTGATTGCCTGTGGCCCATTTACCTGTGTCTGGTGCATGGCACTTGCCTAATAAGCATCCTAAACATTCTAGAATCTACATGCATCAACTCCAAGTGGGCTAACAACTGTGTGCGGTTTGCGCACATACAACTGCATGTACTTAGCCTGGCCTACCCTGACGGCAAGTGGCGACTGGAGATCACAAAATGCACAGTTCACATCACTAACCAAAACATGCAATTTCTGGAACTGTCATGTCACCATGCCACCCAAGTGCGGGGTGCACGTGACACCTTACTTCTTTTTTTCTAGGGAAATGTAGATCGAGGGAACCACACGACACCATCCCACAGGATCCCATTCAAAGGTTAGATTGAGGGCTGCCCATAAGGGACTTGTCTCAAGACATCCCGGAGACTTGCAGCATCCCACAAACCCACAGTTCATCATGCAGCCACATCTATAAGCCAAAGGAGATCACAACGAGTCCTACACAAGACATTGACCATGCAAACATTTAACAACCAGAGCAGATGAGAATCCTCCATGTATTCCCTCAATACATGGATGGTTTGCACTCTAGGCCTTCAAAAGATGAGATTCTTCCCTGGCTATGTAGCCCTATTCCTTTGGCACAGAGCGAGCTTGCAAGCTGATGTATTCATAGTACATACTGCTGTTCATTGTACTGATTCATGCTGCTGATGCACTCATACTAGTCATGAGATTATGGCCTTGCTATGTAACCTGACTCTTTATTAATATATAAAACTACTAGTTTCTTTTTCAAGTCATTTAATATATCATTGCTTTGTTGCAAGAGCGTTTAGGGGATGTTTTAGGCATCTTCTTCTATTACAAATTGTATACACTGTACTTTTTTGGTCTCATATGCCATTTGTGAGGGTTTCCCGGCAAGCTGGACAGACCATATCATTGTACCACTCTTTAAGAGTGGGGACCCCATGGTACCAGGCAACTACAAGACGATCATGATTGGTCATTACTTGGCCAAACTATATGGCTCTATATTGGAGTCGGAGCTGAGCCACTGGACAGAGAGGCATGGTCATCGAGCACATGGGCAGGCCGGCTTCAGGAGAGGATTTACTACCTTAGATCACATACTGACACTTCGGGCACTTATTGAAGAGGGCAGGGCACAGAAGAGAAGGATATACTGCTACTTTATGGACTTCCGCAAAGCCTTCGATACCGTACCACATGCTAGGCTTATGCACAGATTGCATGACATTGAGGTACCCGAGGATATGCAGTGGGGGATATATGCTTTGTATGAGTCTGTGTGACAGGCAGAGTCCGAGCTCCAGGTGGACTATCCGATATGGTGACCAGCACGATAGAGGTGACGCAGGGATGCCCGCTATCGCCTACCCTCTTTGTACTGTACATCGATGCGGTCTCTGATTATGTAGACAGATTGGGAGGCCCAGGGGCATGCCTGGCAAGGGTGTTGATACCCATCTTGTTATATGCTAATGATATTGTTCTAATCTCAGACTCTCCGGAGGGATTACAAAGACACCTCGATGCATTACAAGCTTTCTGTGCGGATAGAGATCTGACAATGAACCTTGGGAAAACCAAGGTTATGGTGTTTAACACCACACAGGCATGGGTGACGAGATCAGAGCCTCAGTTCACTTTCCGAGGGGAGCCGGTTGAGTACGTTAGGTCATATGTCTACTTGGGAGTTACTTTCAAAGGACCGCGTTTCTCCCTTAAGGAGGTAGCAGCAGCTAGATTAGCTCGAGGGCATGCAGCCTTGGGGGCATTTGAGAGGCAGTGTGCACACATACAGTTTCAGGAGCCACGCACCAAATTGTGGCTATTTGATACGCTTGTCACACGGACCCTTTGGGGGCCCAGCATACATCACAGATCTCAAAGAGGGACGGATGAGGGATGGACGCAAATGGAGAGACCACTGATTATGATGATTGCCCGCATGATTCGGAGCAAATCATCAGTACCACATGAGATTGTTCGGGCTGAGTTGGGTGCCGCACCAGTAGTGACCGAGGCCCTATTCCAGGCAATTACCTTTTTACAGCGGCTATGGGATCTCCCTCAGCAGAGGTACTCCCGATTGGCATTGACCTCATCCATACAGTTGGCAGAGGATGGAGATACTCATTGCTTGTATGCTTAGATGAGATCATGGTTTGACCTACATGGTTTGCGGATAGAGGCACTACCACCCTTTCAATAGTATAGTCTGGATTGTCCATTTTTGGATCTCACCCGCTCAGAGCAAAACCGCGTGATCAGGATGGTATCATCAAAGTGGACACAGAGAGGACATGGACTAGCCCCCTTGAGCCCTTAGGCATGAAAATGGCTCATTACAAGAGCCATTTTCTACACCTCTCACCAGATGATTTTATCACCCGCCCGACGTACATGGATGTACACCTATCACATGGGATACATTCATAGTTGTCACGGTACGAAAATACGATACCGTACGGTACGATACCGTACGGGAATATTCGGTACGATATGAAATTTTGGGATACGGTACGATAAAATACGGTTTTTTAAATTAAAGAACACCTACAAACATAGACATTTTCAATTTGGAAGGGTAGAGTCTAGAGAAGTTGTTTCAAACCAAAATATCATTAAAAACAACTAAACAAGTTTGAAGTGACAAACAAAAGTACATAAGTATAGAGGTGCGATGCGATCATGCGCGCTAGGCGCGAGTACAAAAAGAGAGGCTAGAGCCAAGGCCCAAGGAGAGACTAGACAAAGGCATCACTATCAGAGCTCTCGCTGAAATCATCCTCATGAGAAGAGGACACATCAGTGGCCTCGCCGAAGTCGCCATCGCTAAGAAGGTTGCCCTCATCATCGAACTCTAGCTCTCTAAGCTCATGTGAGAAGCCAAAGGGAGCATCCTCATCTGCAAGAGCGAGTGTGGAGCTACCCGATCCACGCCGCACATAGGTATGCACTATGTCCCTGGGAGCACCACGAACCGTGCATCCACGGCTTCCTACTTGCACTCCTCTGCCACTACCTCCACGCCCACGACGAGTGCGAGTAGGTCGTCGATCAAATGACTCGAGCTCTCGATAGATCTCTGCATAGATCCTCTCCTCCTCCTCATCCTGCACTTTGTTAACACTCTGAAGAGTGTCCCCTGTGAGCTTGAATGCATCCACATTCACCTACATTGTACAATGATCAAGTGACAAGCAATGTATTAGAATTTGGTTCCAAATTTCAATAAACATTGAAGTTTGAAATTTGAATGCTTATAACTTATAACTTATAAGTTGTAACTTATACCTGTCTCGCTGATTCCATCTTTTGCATTGCGCGCAGCATGCGCAAGTTAGCGCGGCAATACACTAGCCGCTCTAACTGTTGCGTGCTCAAGCGATTACGTAACTTCGTGTGTACAAGTGAGTAGGAACTCCAGTTCCTCTCACATGCACCTGAAGAGCAATCCTGAGCTAGGATTCTCAAAGCCACCTTTTGGAGGCTTGAGAGCGCATACCCAAATGTCTCCCACCAAAAGAGGGGCTTCACAAGGGATTCCCTCTTCCAACAGGTAGTAGATGCAAACGCGGCTCCTCCCCTTTGGTCATTGTAGCTTATGAGCTCCTCAAGGAACTTCCCATGGCGATCCTCCGGCAATGCTTTGGGCAAGTAAGCATCTCGGGCTTCAAGTAGCTCCACGTTGGTGAAGAGGGCGGGTGATTTGTAAGCCGGATGCAATAAAGCGGCAAGACCATGGATAGGTCTTCGCATCCACTTCCATCTCTTCTCCACAATGGCCAACATACCATCGCGCTTCTCCTCGTCGATGGAAGGAGAAACGCGTAACTCTGCTATGGCCTCTCCCATGAAGTGAACAAGAAGGCCCATGGTGGCTCCCTCCATGTCGGTCATCCGCAATACCCTATAGAAGGGCGTGACCGCAATGACAATAGTGCGGACCGACTGCCAAAACTCCTCCTTTAGGCAAAGCCGTTGCATGGCTTTGGCCTCCGCCGATTCTCGCTCATCCCACTCATTCCACATTGTGGAGACCACTGTTTGGCGAAGGGAGGATTTCACATCGTGGAGGCGCTCCAAGACGAGCCACATGTAGGCGAAGCGTGTAGATGAAGGCTTCTTCAATTCCAACTTGCTATGTTCGCGGAACATGGCAAGCACCTTCACCTTTGTGGTGAAGAAGGTAACAATAGAGATAGCTTCGGTCATTACTTCCTTCATCCACACTAACTTGCCCATATCCTCCATGAGCAAGTCAATGCAATGGGAGGCACAAGGCGTCCATACTATGGAGGGATAGTCCTTCTCGAGCAACTTCCCCATCCGACGGCAATTTGAAGCGTTGTCGGTGATGACTTGCACCACGTTCTTCGATCCAACCTACATGTCACAATGCACATGAATGGATGCAATGAGCGTATGCCGTATGAGACTTGACTCTTGAGTCATGACTCATGATATAGCCACATATGATCATATGATTCATATCACATATACCAAAGCCTAAACTTTAAAGACTTTAGTGCAATTTGAAAGTTGAAACTTACCTCCATGATGGCTTGCTTGATATGGCGATATATGAATGCACCCGATGTTTTCCTCCCCGCCTTTCCGGAATCCACGCCCCGCACAAAGTATGTGCCAAGAGGGCAAGAGACAAGTATATTGATGATGCCTCTCTTCTTCCGGTCACTCCATCCGTCGGAGAGGATGCTACACCCATACTTGGACCATGCCGCCCGCACCGGATTGAGAGATCTATCGATTCTTTCCCTCTCGTCCACAAGCCTCTTCGTGCGCATGTCATGATAGGAGACGCCGGTCCATCCTTCACATGGGCCCACATTTGCAATGGCTTTCACCATTGACTTCCATTGATCTACCTTGAGCACATGGAATGAGAGATTGCACTCAATAATGGTGCGTGCAATCTCTATATCCGCTAGCCGTTGCCGTTCTCGGAGATGTGATAGAGAAGAAGAGAACCCCCCGGTGGCTTGGGCTAGAGTGGCTTGCCTCATGGGAGACTCAAGCCTTTGTCTCTTTGAGGAGGCGGAGGCGGAGGCGGCACCGATGGAGGTGGCACCGATGGAGGCGGCGGGGGAGGATGTATCACAAGGCGGGGAAATGACCTCATCATCCGCCCTTGAGCTTCTACCACTATCATAGTGAGCACCCAATCCACCCTTGATCTTGTTGAAGATCTCATCGGATATAGCAAGGGGGACTTCCTTGCATGGCGCAACTTGCCCCCCCACATTTCCAACATGTTGGAGAAGCCTAGTAACTCCACTTGTGTATTGTTTGCCACAATACTTACAAGTCCACCTATATGACTTGGACTTTCCATCGGCTTTCTCTACATGGATAGCATGCACATTGAAGGCTTCATTCTTCTCCCTTGTCATTGTAATAGAGAGAGAGAAGTTAGAAGATTCAAGAGATGGATAGGCTTGAGAGAGAGAGAGAGAGAGAGAGAGAGAGAGAGAGAGAGGCTTGAGAAAATGAGAGTGAGGCTTGAGTCTTGACTCTTGAGAGAGAGAGAGAGGCTTGAGAGAGGGCCTATGGGGGAGAGAGTGGCTTGAAAGTTGAGAGTTGAGAGAGAGAGAGAGAGAGAGGGGGGGGCTTGATGGTCACTTGAGCAAGACTCAAGAGAGGGGGGGGCTTGATGGCTTGAGTAATGAGCATTGATAGGCTAGAGCTTTGAGAGAGGCTTAGGGGGTGGGCATTTTATAAGGCCATGTAGCATGGGCCATGGCCAATGGGCACATGGGCCACAAAGCATGCCCAAAACGGCCAGCAAACGGCTACAGCAACGGACAGAAATGGCTACAAAAATGCGCAGTCGGCGGCGGCGCAACGGCTAAAAACGGGCAAAACTGGCATATCGTACCGTACGATATCGTACGGTATCGTACCGTACGAATCGTACATACGAATTGATTCGTACGCGTACGAGAAACAACCCTGGATACGTTGTGCCATTGGACAGATCCGGACCTCAGCACACCAGCTGCGGATTGAGACAGGGCGATATGTGCATCATATCTTGGATGACCACATTTGTCAGCTATGCTACTAGGAGGCATAGACATAGGAGCACTACATTTGCCGATGTATAGTCTATTACGAGATCTGAGGGAGATATCACTGCCCCTTCCGAGAGGGTTTTGGGCCGTTACGCAGGGTCATGGAGTTTGAAGATCAGAGATGCTTGGGATTGTTCCTACTTGAGCTCAGGAGACATAGAGAGACCCTCTTGGCAGACAGGAGACCGAGCCATGATGTACCTGGACAGAGGACCCTGACAAATTTCTTCGGCATTGGCACCAGCACCAACACACCTCCTGATACCTTCTCCATTGGGCCATCAGGGCACCGACCACGCTCCCAAGGAGTCACCACTGATAGAGCAGTCATCTTATGTCGTGCTCGTCGCCCATGCCCACCAAGATCCCGACCACGGCATCCTCACCATCGCCAGATTAGAGCCATTATTGCTCAGCATCAGAGGCGCCTACCTCGCTTCTACGACCTCTCCATTCTAGACAGCCCCATGGCGGAGATACTTGATCTAAGGAGAGGGCAACACTTCAACTGATCAGCATACATGGATCTACCTGATATACATTTTCCAATATTTTCTACTCAGTATCATCTCGGAGTCTTACAATTCTGTTTTTATAACTATAAGACAATCAGTTTATTGTACTTTTTAGTCTCATTTAGTTGTTCTCTTTGATGAGACACCAACTTCAGATGTACTCTCAGTTTTGGTCTCATAGGTCATTATGGCCTCTTAGAGACGTTAATATATATCATTTCATTTCATTTCATTTCTCTCTCTCCCACACACACACACACACACACACATGCACGCACACATTTTTTTGGGGCTAAAAACCATTGTTTCTATTATGTCAAATGTACAAAGAGAGACCCCATCAAAGCAGCAGAGGTCTCACACATGAGGAAAGAAAATTAAAAACACTGGAAAAACAAATTCATATGAGACTGATCTGACTATTGTAGTTGATAGCAATCATGTGGAGTTTGTCACAACGATTGATGGAAATACTGATATTTGTCAATCGAGATCAACTGGAAAACTAGTCGATTACGAGCAATCCAAAATGTCTAGAGAGCCCAAAATTGTGTCCATTGGAAAAAAACAGCCATATGTGCAAATCTCTGCTCATATCTGTCAAATATCCAAAAATGCTGAGCGGAACGTGCTCCTAGAAATCTGGCATTCAAGCATCTAGATAAATGAAGCACAAAATCTTGTGTGTCAATGCAACGTCACAACAAGTGATAAATGGTCTCATTCAAGCAAAAACATCTCGGACAATGAGCAGAAGCAATCTTTCTTCATGCCAAAATCCTACCAACAGGAAGTACTCTTGCAATGCATCACCGAAAGAAGACTCTATTTGAGAGGTAACTTGCTTTTCCATAGCTTTTGCAAAGTTTTTTCCACCATATCACTGATTTATGTTCATGTTCCATAACATATTTAGGAATCTTGCCTTGGATATGTCCAAATAGTATATCCCAATAGTGTAGCTTCCATTTACCAAAGGAGCAAGTTTGATAGGTTGTCAACATCACAGCAATCATGAGAGTCTTGGGGCAGTTGTTGAGCCAAAAAAGTTTGTAAAACAGAGTTGCTTTGTGTGCTAACATATGCACGCGCGCGCACATGCATCATTTCCAATTAAAACTCTTCTTCAAGCAAGGAAACCCACTTCCTCCTAGAAAAATTTCAAGAGCATGAAAAGTACCTTCCCCGTTGTCATCAGCTTTGAGAACAAAAAAGGCGTACTTGATCACCAGCACAAAAGTGAACGTCCAAAATATTAAAGACACAACCCCAAGGATTTCTGCATCATCCTCCGAAAGTTTCACGATTCCTGCAAATGAGCTTTTGAAAACATACAAGGGGGAAATGCTCAGATCTCCATACACAATACCAAAGCTTTGATAGGCAAGAGCCAACACAGTTTTCCAGGAGGTTCCCTACAATCAAGGAAAAACGTGTTACACCAAGCTTTGAACATGAGATAATGACGATGAAGCTAGTATACGAATCATCATGTAGTAACTACTCAGAAGAATAGAACACTATTAGAAAGCCAATGCATTTGTGTAAGAGTAAAGCTAAGCCTACTAAAGACCTCCATTGTAATTTATCAAGAATTAGGACTTGACACAATATATACCAATGGAAATTCAGGTAATTCCCCAAACTCAACAGCAACCAAAGTGTGATCTTAACTCCATAAGCGTCTACTCACAAAGCAACTCCATAAGCATCTACTCACAAAGCAACTCCATCATGCATAGCATAGACTACGTGCTATGGCATCCCTGCTCACGTCATCAACGCACAAAAGTAGCTGTAGGTTCGTGCATAAAGATATGTCCAGCTTAGTGGGTGATACTCGGTTTCTATCACTTCTCCAGAGATGAAGGGTGGACTCAGCCACTTCTCCCCTCCATTACCTTTCCCCTTGCTCACCCTCTTTGCATGTACTCCATCTCAAAAACCCTCAAATTTGGCAACCGTCTACTCTCTAAAGACCCCTTAATCAAAAAGTTTTTGGGAAACCACCCTTCATTTTAGAGAGGGAATATTAGACTAGATTCCTAGGAAGATTCACTCCCCATGTCAAATGAGGGCCACATTTATAGCCAAAAAAACACCAGTCCTTATCAATGTAAGGAAAATCCTTCATGTTACCAAATATTTGATTAAACCATGTGGCAATTCAAACAAGTCCATAGTAAGAGCTGCACCATAACTGCCATGTGGCATGTGGTTGGACAGAGCAGAAAAATTTTAGATAGATGCAAATAGAGAAATAAAAATGGTCCCAAAAACCAGATCCGATGATAAACGCTTTGAGATAAATTAAGCTACTTTCCCTAGGGTTATAGTGACAAGGATTACCAAATGGTGGATAGAGACAAACTGAGGTACCATAGTGTTAACAATTAAGAAATTTAAAACAAAACTTTGGGCTGGCATAAAGCTTATGCTTGACTAAACTTGGCCATACTCACTATATGCCTGAGTAGGTGGCATCATTTGGATTTGATGTCTAATTTTTTAAAAAGAACATTCCCTTGTTTTTTTTTCAGAAAAGAGACTTCTATTAAGTAATATAGAATCAAACAAAGGGAGATCTCAAACCGAAAGTTAGGGAGATCTCAACCAATTGGGGGCACTATGCTGCCATAAAAGTCCTGTAGGAGTGGAGGAAAAGAAAATACCATGGTTCCACACTCTCATAAATCTGCTGCATTTTGTTTGCGCACAACTCTAGAAGATCCCTGTATACGGGCCCAGGTGGCCAAAAGAGTATAAACGATGTCACTCCATATACTGCAAATACACTGAGTGTCATAAACAATACCCTTAAAGGCCTCTGAGCATCTAGTCTTCCGGATATGCAGCGACGTGATACTAACAATAATCTCCGGTGGTGTCAATACTCAGAGGAGGTGGTGTTGTGTATATCGTAACTAGGGGAGTATCCTCAAGCAAACATCTCTGAGCTATGCCCCTATGGACAAGTATAACAGGACCTACTTCCCTGACCTCAAAAAGAAGCTGTGGGCCAGACTACGTCAACCATGCAATAGCACCCCAAGTAATATAGATAGGATCACTCCTCAATCTGCCCAAGAGCTGGGCTATAGATACCCAGATCCTCTGTGCTCCTTCGCACTCCCACAGGCAATGATACATTGTCTCGGATGGAGTTGAGCATCTAGGACAAGAGGGATCCACACCAAAAATAGATCTCCATTGGTTGGTGAGCAACCCACTCTGTAGAAACAGCTAGAAGAAGTAGGATATCTGGCTCCTCTTGTACGAGAGCCAACGTCCCTGCTAGAATCTCCTCTGAATGGGGGGTGTAGTAATGTCATATGCATAAATGCCTCCCAATGAGGCCTAAGAGTGGGAACCCGGAACTCTTTGGGTCTGTCCAAGCATGAGCAACTTGGCATTACAGACAGTGTAGCTGATGCTCCTAATGGGGTTAGGAGCATCAGTCCATTCCCAATCTCTAGGGTCCCAATCTGATAGGGCATCCATCATATGGAAGGGTCAGTATACCAATGCTTCCAAGAGCGATGCACTACTCTCACTGGACGGATCACAAGGCCTGGTGTGATCACCACTACATCAGATCTCTCCATCTGCCATCCACACTGAATAGAAGGCAACACCCTCTTTCTCCTCTGGCTTTAAGAATCCCAACACCTGAAGGGGCACGCCTGTCCCATAAAAAAACCCAAACCATAAGTGATGATACTCATGTAAAAATGTACCAATGAACCAGTGGTTAGGAATAGTTGCATCAATATTTGCAATCCGTCGGTGACGCCCTCTGAGATGTTGGGTAGTTGCCTCTCTCTCAACATCTCAAAGACACTTAAAATTATTCCAGTCAAGTACTGTTTGCTGCGCATCTCTCCCCGCATGGCCACTCAATATACCCTGCTACTTCCGGGGTCTACAAGATCGTCTCTGATAAGGTTGTTCCACATAATGGACTGTCTGTCAACCTCATTTACTGAGCTTGGGGGTCGATGACGGAAAAATATCCACATACTGCTCCAAGTTGGATAATGGAAGAAACCAATGGGGAGGACATGGGGCAATCTGCCTCAGAGAAAATAAAATGTGTGCTATGCCTCTAGAAACCAATGGGGAGGACATGGGGCAATCTGCCTCAGAGAAAATAAAATGTGTGCTATGCCTCTAGTCACCACCACTCTCAAGGACACATCTAAGAATATGATACATGAAGAAATCCTTCCTGGTCTAAGTTTAGCTAAGGTAGACCCTAGTTCACCTTTTCGGGACATGTGCGGAAGCTCTCTGTCTTCTTTCAGCCCTAAATACCTTTCATAGGAACATCTTGATGCAAAACGCAAAGAAGAGATGGAGAGAAGAGAGAGAAATAACTGTATTTTCAGTATGTTCATATCGTACAAAAAGGTACATAGTCCTTGGCAATCCTAGGCATGCCCATGAAAAGGTGGAAAACCTATCTTACCTAATCTACTCTGTGACCTAGCACCCAAAGGTGTTAGATGTCTAACAATGAGCCAAGCACCACCTTTTATAGGCCCTTTAAGGACAAGTGAACTGGCCGACCTGCTGTCAGTCAGTTCCATGGACCTGGAAAAATACCTTCATGATGATCCCATCATGTCAATGTTCCATCTGCTGGCCGACAGAGACCTGGTCCACCACAATACCTTCCATGCCTATGACAGCTAATGAAGCTCTAGAATCAAGTCTTTTATCTGCTGCTGCAAATCAAGGATAAGCACTGGGATTAGCATGTCCATATGCATGCAGACGACATTCCCTTTTGCTAAACTTGCTGATGGGATTCCAACTTTTGACCCAACTAGAGAAGTTATTTGGTGCCAAACAAAAGAACTCTAAAATAACTCTTAAAATTCAGTTTTTTGGGTTAGACATCAAAGAGAGTGAGTCACTCCAAGAATATTTATGCACATACTCATTGTAAGCCACAATAAATTTGGTCGCACTCACTAATACCTTACTAAAATTGGTATTAGTGAGTACGACCAATTTTATTGTGGCTTATAGTTGGTATTAAACCTGTCCATACTCACTGTAAGCCTGACTAAACTTGGGCATACTATAAGGTTGATTAAAGTCACTATAATAAGCTTGACTAAGCAGGGGAAAATATTTGAAGCTTTCATATCAAAAAACCCAAATGCCCATACAAATTGCTATACTGTGCGAAAAATTTGAGATTTGATACAAGCAGACAGACTCACCCCATGTTTCTTTGGTTGAAGGCCAGCTTCAAGGTCCATGTGGAATGAAGATCAGTGAATAGTCGGCATACGAACGAAGAGAGGGTTCTCTTAGTTCACCGTAAGCACAATGAGCACCTCCTTGAGTCCAGCATACACACAACAAGGGTCTCCGTTAGTCCACCATGCACAGTCAAAACCACCATAAAAAAGACTGTCTCCAAAAGCCCACCATTATTTCCACCATCCACACCGTCAGGGACTTCATCAACCCATCAAAAACAGTATTAGGGTCTCCATAGACAATCAGGGGGTCCGTCAACACATCAAAAACACGATTAGGGTCTCCATTAACCCACCATATACACAACTGGGGCCCACCATTGATGCAGTACCGTCTTAACTAGCCCACTATTGATACAGTTATAGGAGTTAATTAGCCCACCATAAACTCAATCCTACAGAGAGAGAGCCTGTTACTTTATAATGACCAAGTGGACAGGAGGAGTTGCATTACAGTGAGCTCCTTTTCTTTTAAGGTAGGAAGTGCCCACTCTCAGTGCTCACCATTTGCGCGTGGAGGCAGCTGAATCCGGTGGAACCGTGGAAAGGTACTGCAGGATGGAAAGGTGGGGTTTTGATTCAGATAACAGACTGTGCCCTTAAATGTGTATTTTGCCTGTGGTTTGTGTACTCTAAAGGAAGTGTTCCAGGAAAGTGATGGGAAATGTGGGTTTTTCATGTGTGGTGTTGTTGAGGTGAAGAGGCGGGAAGGTTGCACGCATGGACCGTGTGACGTTTCTTTGGTTGCAGTTAAGTAAGGGAGGCCTGAATGAGACAAATACAGAGAGAAAATAAAAACAAATCCACATACACACACAAGTACACGTAGATGCAGAGTCTGCATTCAGATTAGTTCTCTCTTTTATGGTTCTTTGCAAGCAATTAAGAACTGATGGGGTTCCCTCTTATTAGCAAGAAGGGCTTTCTGGGTTCTCTCTACCAGCAAGAACAAGACAGAGGGCTTCCCGTTCTAAGGTTTTCTTTCATTAAACAACAAGATTAAAGGAGAGTTTATTGGGATTTTTTTTTTAAATTAAGCAAGTCGGCTTTGTGGGCTTTGTAAATTAACTTTCTTACTAGAAGTGGGCTTTTTTTTTAAGGTTTCTTTTTTCATGGCTGTGCAAGCGCAAGTGGGTTTCCTGTTAGGTAACGCAACAAGGAGAACAGAAAAGGGCTTTTAGTGGATTCTGTCTGTAACAGCAATCTTTTAAGATTTTGTGGGTTTTCATTGAGCAGCAAACAGGGTGAAGAAGAGTTTTGTGGGTTCTCTCTTACCAGAAAGAAATACACCGAAGAGCTAAAGCAGCAAAGTGGGCTTTGCGGGTTCTGCCTATAATAGCCACATCAATGGGCTGCGAAGGGCTCAGCAAAGTGGGCTTTCTGCGCTTCAATCAGGGTTCTCAAAAAGCCAATTCTGAGATGGGCCTTCTCTATGTTTTCTTCATACAGGCTTTGTGGGCACTTAGTTCTGCTTTCTGTGTTTTCCTACAAATGGGCTGCATGGGTTTTCTTTGAGAGCTTTCTTCAGAAGGGCTTTGTGAAACTGGGTCTTCTACCAGAAATGCCGGCTTTTCTCAAAGGAAGAGATTTGTACTAGCACGAAGAACAACAAAATAAATGGGCTTTTTAAAGTGTGGGCTATCCGGGCCTCTCCCCTCTACTTGAATTGAATCAAGAGAAAACACAATTTGCAAACATTCCTTTGCAAAATGGTGGCTTGCCACTATGACACTATGTAGTGTTTTTAGGTCCCCTTAAGATGAGAGGGAAGGATGTGGTGGTCGTGCCACAAAAATTCCATTGAAAAAAGTGTTTCCGGCTTGTAGAGAGTGGATATCTGTAGACATCTGCAAGAAACCAAAGCTTTTCTTGGAGGGGAAAAGCTTTGGTAGACTAGACGAGCATCTGCAAGATAGGGCCACCTAGTTGATTCAGAGAAGACCTCTGCCCTGTCTGAATACTTTCGGAGCCAGAAATGCTTGAAGGACGAAATGCTTGAAGGACGAAAGCACCTTTTTTTTTCCACCCTCATTTGAATCGAGCCTTATTATCAATAGCTATACTTTCACAAACAATAAATCCTAATCAAAACATATCACACCAATCAAAATTGCAAAAAGAAGCCTTCACCTTTGATGGATTGATGACTAACTTTATACTTGCACAAACAATAGATCCTAATCAAAACATATCTACACCAAAACTACAATTTTCAAAAACAAATTTATGAAAAGAAACCTTCACCTTTTTGATGGATTAATGTCTAATTTTTTATTGTAAGAAATAATTGTACTCACACAAATAATAAATGTTAGTGGAAACATACTTATACCGAATTCAAAAACAAAACTTGCAAAACAAACCTCCACCTTTGGATCGCTTGATGATTGACCCCAATAGCTTTGACTGAACAATTTTTTCCCATTCTTCACAATATCTTGCATAAAATTTGGACTTTCTAGTCTTCTGGTAGTTGATGAGCATGTTTAGGCGAGATGGGATTGGAGCAGCGTCACCATAAGAGAATAAAGTCAATGGGAAAGTTTGGGGGGTGCATGGGGGCATGAAATTGCACCCCCAGTCTCCCCATGTCCAAGAAAGAGTTTTTAGTGAACCTAAAATCAATCCTTCTTCCTATGCCATATGGGTTAATGAGAATATGGGCACCAAATTTTGTTGTCCATTAATTAAATGGTGGAGAGAGTGGACGACCTTAGGTGTTGAGTGTTGAACGTCATGACCTCAAGTTTAAAGTTTTTTTTAAGGGGCTTTTTCCTATATTTGGTCAATACCCATGCTTAACTAGTAAGCATTTCTATTGCGAGGGAGTTCGTCAAGCCCATCAGGTATTGAAAGATCCAAAGCTCTCAATGGGGCACAAATGCTACATCCGTAAAGATTCAAGGGGTGCTACTCTTCCAGAGACTTGTGTCAATCCCGGCAACAGGTATGGCTGCTGACCTTGATCGGCTTACCGGCTTTATAGAGGCAGAGAGACCTTATACGAGAAGGACAGAAAACAACAACGGGTCTCTATCGCGGTTGGCTTGACGAATTGGATAGGCCTTTATCAGAGGCTATGGGACGAAGGCCACATATTCCTACTCGGCCCGGCCACGCGCGCCCCTATTGATTAAAGACTGTCTATAGTGGGACAGTGCTTGGCACAAGTTAGCTCTTCTAAAGCCGATTCAGGGGTATGAAATCACTAGAGCTGAAGCTCCGGTCAAGGGCCATCCGCTATAAGAATAATCGGGAAAAGTTCGAGTAGACCTGAGGGATTCTCTAAGGGAAAGGCTTCGTGACAGGGTGATAGATAAAGGTACAGTCCGATCCATACAGAGACATATGGCGTATAGCATTAGGCAAGCACAACGCTGCTGAGGCTATTTAACATATGTGCTATCCCCCTTTGAGTAGTATAACCAGTCATTCCGGAGGAGCTGTTGATTTAGCCACTTCTAGTCCCCACTTATCAGGTGTTTTCCTTATTTTAGGTTCCATTAATTTTATAACCACTATCCCCAATACGCGCGGACCCGGAATGACCATGCATAGATTACCCCTATTCGTTTGGTTCGTTTCAGTGACAGCATTCCTACTTTTACCACCTCCTCTCGTATTGGCAGGTGCAATTACCATGTCATCAACCGATTGAAACTCTAATATCACCTCTTCTGACCCTGCTGGAGGAGGGGACCCTATCTTATACCAGCATCCTTTTTGGTTCCTTGGTTATCTAGAGGTTCATACTTCTATTCCGTCGAGACTTGGTATCATTAGTTATATTGTCTCCACTCTCCCCAGAAAACCTGTCTTCGGTTATTCAGGCACGGTGTATGCCATGATCAGTATCGGAGTTCTTGGATTTACTGCTCGGGCTTATTATATGTCCACCGTAGGCTCGGACGTGGATACACGTGCCTACTTTACGGCGGCCATCGTGACTATCGCCGTGCTTATTGGAACCAACGTTCCTAGTCGGATTGCCACCATGTGGGGACAAAACACTGAATGACATCCCAACACAGGGCGTTCGATCAACAATTGGACAAGCCATGTAGGAAACAACGGTGAGATCTTATGGGGGCAAAGCCCTAGAAAGAAGTCAGAGGGCCCACACCACTTGCTTACCCTCCTAGGAACCGGGAAGCACTTGGCGAATGCCAAGTAGAAGGGAAGGAGCCTACGCACTTGTCACGCTCTGAGAGCCGGAGGGGAGAGGGGTAATTTCCGGGTGGGAACCCGGCCTTTCATCCGTCAAGTTAGAGAGCCGTGTGATGGGATGGGTGACTATCCAGCCCGGTTCGGAGAGCACTTGTGCAGCCTGCACCAGTTTTACGGGAGGGGGATGGGACATAGGAAATGCGGGCCCGACAAAATCTACCGCCTTTCCTGTGCTTTGCCCTCGTCAAGCCGATGAAGCAGGGCTCCGCCCGACCCCTCTCACTAGGCGCAGGTGGACTCCCGACTCTATCTCACGGACCGCCGGGCAATACGAAAAGGGAGAGAAGAGGGAGGATTACTAGTGGAAAACCGCGAGAAGCCTCCGAAAACTCCCGTCGCCCCTTGGCAACCGCACCTATTACGCCTCTGGTCGTGCAACACTTTCCTCGTATGAAGAACCAAATTCATTCTGACCCCACTACGGTTAACATAACTGATGACAATCTTTTGCTTCTCTCTTCCTCTCTGTTATCCTTTTCCTATGGTAGGGATGCCGCCTGACGCTCTGATAAAATGAGGAATGCCTGGGGTAGGTTTGCAGAGAGAAAACTGTGTCTGTATATAGGAATGCCTTACGTGAGAAAGCTAGGAATCCGTGCTGTCGGTACCACTATAATAGGGATGCCTGACGCGAATGTACGAAACCCAGAGAGAAGGATCCGTGCAGTAGTTACTCTTCTTCAGGAGGAGATGCCCGCTGATGCTCGTACATAGCGAATGCCTGATTCAGGGGAACTAAGAAAGTATGCAGTCATTGTTGCCGGAAGAAGATTAAACCTTGGTGGCCATGCGCACCATGTGGACACTCTGGAGTCTTCTAGGGTTGCCTATTCTCTTGGACTCTCTCTTTCTCTTCGCGTCTTGCCCTTCAACGTCGCCTCTCTCTCTCTCTATTGTGTCTCCCTTCCACGCGCCTCTCTCTCTCTCTGTTGTGGTTGCAACGTGGCCTCTCCGTCTCTCTACTACCGTTTCTTCACAACAAGGGACAAAATTCGCCCCTCTCTCTCTGCTCACGATGCAATGTGCTCTCTCTCTCTCTCTCACCTCGGACATTGTGTCTCTCTACTGTGTGAGGTCCTGACCTGTCTATTTGACGCGTGAGCTCTGGACATCACCGTTTGTTGCAAGGCGACACTTGAACCTAATGTCTATATGGCCCAATTATGATGGATTTAAATAAGCACTTTATCTTACATAATATAATAGGGGACCTTTTCGAGGGTTGCCTACGTGACAAAAATTTTAGCCATCTTCTTCTTCATCCCACTTTTCTAGACTAGCCTCTACGAGTCTTCTCCCTTTTCAAATTCACTGCCAGCCTCTTTAAATGGTAGAAAGATATGAAAGAGATGTATTTATACTTTGAAGTTATTTTCTTTCTGGTTTATAGATCGATGTTTGTGATCTCTATGATACTTTCTTTTAAAAATTATACGATGTGGGAAGAGGCTAATAATTTAATAAAAAATGTTATGGTTTTGATGCCTTAGTCAGTAAGCCTACTTAAATGAAAGTTTCTTGAATGCACCACTATACACACATATACTACACACAATAAATGCTCTCACAATGTATGTCAGCACTTTTGATGATTAAAATGGCAATATAATCCCCCCACTAAACATCTTTCATTGTCATCCCCCCATGTGAGACTACCCCACCACGTTAGTGTTGGACAGCAGGAGGGTGTGAAGAAGGAGGTGGCGGGAGACTGAGTGCTCGAGGTGGAGCAGAAGTCGCAGGTGAAGGAGGTGTTGCAGAGCGGGAGGGCATGAAGGAGGAGGTGGTAGGAGGATGAGTGCTCAAGGTGAAGCAGAAGTTGGAGGTGACGAGAGACTGGAAGTTGGACAAAGTTATGCACCACCTATTTGATGATGGGTGTGATGAGCACCTATCTTGGTGTGGGCTCCCAGTGGTGTTGTGGTCGTGTTGCATGGTTGTCTGCAGCATTACGTCAAAAGGAGGCTTTGATTAAGGGGGGGTGTTGAAGTTAATCTCCCTCCTCTCTCCACATGGCATGCAATGGCTTCTAGATATCCCATATGGCGTTGATTCAATTTGTCCATCATAGTATATAGGGGTAAAATACCCTTGGTTTCCTCATGTCTCCCTCATTCGTCCATCATAGTACATAGGGTGAAATACCATCGGCCCTTCATATCCCCCCTCATTCGATTTGTTCATATATGAAAAAAGCCTTGCCCCACCAAGTGCAGGGCATGTGAAATACCGTTGGCCCTTCATATCCCCCCTCATTCGATTTGTTCACGAATGAGGGGGGATATGAAGGGCCAACGGTATTTCACCCCTATGTACTATGATGGACGGAAAGATGCCAGCTTCTACTGGGTGGTGGGGTCACATGCCCTGCACTTGGTGGGGCAGGGCTGTCTTTTTCATATATGAACAAATCGAATGAGGGGGGATATAAGGGCCAACGGTATTATTTCACCCCTATGTACTATGATGGACGGAAAGATGCCAGCTTCTACTGGGTGGTGGGGTCACATGCCCTGCACTTGGTGGGGCAGGGCTTTTTTCATATATGAACAAATCGAATGAGGGGGGATATGAAGGGCCAACGGTATTTCACCCCTATGTACTATGATGGACGAAAAGATGCCAGCTTCTACTGGGTGGTGGGGTCACATGCCCTGCACTTGGTTGGGCAGGGCTCTCTTTTTCATATATGAACAAATCGAATGAGGGGGGATATGAAGGGCCAACGGTATTTCACCCCTATGTACTATGATGAACGGAAAGATGCCAGCTTCTACTGGGTGGTGGGGTCACATGCCCTGCACTTGGTGGGGCAGGGCTCTCTTTTTCATATATGAACAAATCGAAGGAGGGGGGATATGAAGGGCCAACGTTATTATTTCACCCCTATGTACTATGATGGACGGAAAGATGCCAGGTTCTACTCAATTTGTACGGCTTGCAAATTGTGGCCACATTTGTGAGGCCGGCAGGCTCGACAGGTACATGGACAGGCCGGATCAACACAAGCGTAATCGGTATGTTTTTGCGATCTTCGCTCGCCAGAGAATCGGAAAATTGCTAGCTTCTACTCCATTTGTATAGCTTGCAGATTGTGGCCACATTTGTGGAGGTGAACTGGGAACACGTTGTCATTGCAATGGCGCACCAGCGATGGGCGCATAAACAGGCTCTTATATGTAGGCTTTGTAGGCGAAGGAAGGACTTTTTCGTAGGTTGCGTACAACAGCTGCTGGAGGAAGGTACACTGGTGACAACATGAACGTTGAAGTTAGGGAACCAAAAAGCAGGACGGAAAGCCATAGGCGAGCCGCTACAGTGTGTACACACACTGACTGGCGCGCGCACATTTTTTTAATAAAAAAAAAGATAAATGAAAAGATTAAAAAAAGCACAGCAAAAAAGCACAGCGCACTCACTTGTGAGTGGGAACTCCCCGCATGTAGAAAGCTCTCTTCCTGCGAGATGCAGTGGGCGCTGTGCTTTTGGCGGCCCACATTTTAAAGGTCCGCAGCCCGGACACTTTCTGCGTCCCTTTCACACCGCATTTCCACATGTCTCCTCCTCAACCTCCTTTGGACATTGGGCCCAACGACACTCCACATTTCCTTGGGCCCATCCTATCCGGGACACTTCGAAGTTAGAGCCTTTTCACACTCCACATGGTTCCTTCGTATTTAACCTTCAGACGTTGGGCCCCCATGCTCTGTGGAACACTTAGAGCCCTTACAACTTGCTCTGGAAAACAACTTCCACAACATGGTGAAACGAACCTCCATCTACTTCCCATGGCCGAAAATGCATAGTGCTTGGAAAATTTCCTCTACACCAAGCTAGAAAAAAACCACCCTTTTAGTGTATCAAATTAAAGATCTAAATTTTGGGTATACTTGAAAATTTTCAATTGTAAAACAGATTCATATGTAGATTTTTGAAGCAAAGGTTTCCTTTTTTGACTTGTTGTGAAATATGCTTATATATAATATTACCCTACACAATGGAAAACTCTAAATTCTATTTTTTTTATTGCGGCGGGGGAAAAAGAGGGCAAACCCATTGGGGCTATCCACGTGCCATCACAAGAAAAAAGAATATAATTATCATAATAAAAAAGTTTAAAACTTTTTGGCTTTTCTTTTCTCTCGGGTGCATGCATCTCTCTCTCTCTCTCTCTCTCTCTCTCTCTCTCTCTCTCTCTCTCTCTCTCTCTGCATTTTCGTATTTCGTGCAACCCTCTTTCTCTTTCTCACATATACAAGAGGGGCTCTCCTCTCCCCCCCAATAATATTGATGTTTTTATCTCTCTCCATGCAGGAGTGATATATGCGCTTCTGCATGGCATAGATGAGCATGGATTCTCCTAGGTGGAGCAGAGAAAAAAAGTATAGTGCTATAGTGCTTTTCTATGTACGTAGGTCTATAGCATATCTAAGCTTTTCTGAATGGCCAAGAGTTTGGCCTTTGTCGTAAGGTTTTCTCAAAGGCCAAGAGTTTGCCCTATGTACTAAGCTTTTCTCAATTGATGTTCAAGCCAAAAACTGCCTTAGCCTTTCTGAATTATGTGTCATTTGAGTCTTACCTTCGAGATGCAATGCAACTCCCGAATGTGGGTACACTAGATTGTGTGTTACATCCTCACTCCGTGGTGACATCAGAATGCACCTTTGCTAAGGGGTGAAGGAAGAGCTCTCTTTACCTTGACATAGGCAAATAGAGATTGGCCTTAGCGGTGGTTCTCTCTCACAAAAGGTGGAGAAAGAGGAAGCCAATGAGGGAGCAACCTAAAAGCAAGCATATTCAACCTACAAGCAAGCATACGTGTTTTATTGCAAGGAAATGAACGTATATTGCTTAGTGTCAAAACTAACTAAACTTAAAAAAATGGTTCGACCACTATTACTAGTCTTCAGCAAGTATGTACACAAAATCCTTGGACTTTCCCTATGGTCATGTTAAGGTCGCTTTATCTGTTCCAGTGCCATCTTACAAAAGATAAGTGTAAAGTGCCTTACATTAGGTCAGGCGGGTGAAACCATATTAACCTACGAAATAATTAACATATCTCCCTTCTTAATGGTGATGAGTGCATCCTCGCATCACCCAAATCAATGGTGAAGGTGCTCCTAGAGTGGAGAGGTGTGGATGGTCTAAGATATGCCATAAAGTTAGTGTACGAGATTAAGTGGTATGGTTCGAGAGCAATCCCACAATGCATATTAGTGATAAGCTTTAGATAGCCCTAGTGGTAGGTCACTTTTCGAGGCAGCATGGAAGGTAGATACGAAGTAGAAATTATGCCTCTGTGCGAGGCCTCCTTCCGTTTTGGGAATAGCTTGGGCCCTTTAAATTGTTGTTGGTAAAAGCGGCCCATAGCCTTTGATTGGTGGAATGGCACTCTTAGTCTGACTACTGTGTGATGTGTGTGTGGGGGGGGGGACTGCAAGCAAGGCAAGGTCTGTGAAGGAAATGGATTAATGTGTAATGTGTGAGTACTATTCACAGTACTATGTGAGTAATGTGCATAGTAATGTGTGAGTTCTGTGCATAGTACTGTGTGAGTTCTGTGCACAGTACTATGTGAGTACTCTAAGAAGTACTATGATGAGTACTGACTGCTGGGAGTACTGTGTGAGTACTCCCAAAGCACATAAAGACAATTTGCATCAAGATAAATTTGCATACAAGATAGTTTGCATCAAGACAGTTAACATCAAGATAAATTTGCATACAAGATAGTTTGCATCAAGACAGTTAACATCAAGATAGTTTGCATCAAGACAGTTAACATCAAGACAATTTGCATTAAGACAGTTTGCATCAAGGCAGTTTGCATCAAGATAAATTTGCATACAAAAAAGTTATCTTACACTAATTGACTGTTACATTATAGCCAAGAGTCCCAACATTACATTATAGCGAGGTATAGGCAAGAGTACAATTTTGGTTTCATTTTTCTTCTAACCTAATTTTCTTCTAGCCTACTACTTAGACTTCTTGGACTCCTTCCTTCCTTTGGCTGCTTCTTCATCTGCATCCTCATCCTCCTCTTCCTTTGCATCCTCATCCTCCTCTTCCTCTGCATCATCATCCTCATCATCTGCATCCTCATTCAAAAACTAGTAGCCATATGGTTCCTCTTCAGTAGGCTCGTGCTCTTCTTCTTCAACATTCTCGTGCTCTTCTTCTTCCTCTTCCTCAGTCTTCTCGTCCGAGTCTTCCTCTATATCTTCCTCACAAGGCCTATCTATCTCAGTAAAGTGCATTCCACAGCTGCACAGATTTTGCAAATTGTCACAACCCTTGGGAAAAACCATCGGTAGGAGAGAGAGGCCCCACAACCAATTCAAAGAGAGAGAGAGAGGGGGGGGCGCAACCAATTCAGAGATTCAGAGTGAGAGAGACAGACAGAGAGGGTGCGCAACCATTTCAGATTTAGAGTGAGAGAGAAAGAGAGACAGAGACAGAGAAAGAGAGGGTGCGCAACCATTTTAGAGATTCATAGTCAGAGAGATAAGTAGAGAGAGAGAGAGAGAGAGAGAGAGAGAGAGAGAGAGAGAGAGAGAGTTGAGAGATACCTCGATGGGTGAGAGAGAGGTAGAGCTAGAGCGCCAGTCAACTGCCTAACTATAGCATGCCTACTTTTAGGCATTGTAGTATTTTTATAAATAGGTATACATAGGTTACGCTTTTAGTATTTTTTTATAAAAAGGTTACATTGTACTGAGAGTTAAAGGGGGAATTTCAAGGCCATGTACAGAGTGCATACAATGATAAGTAACCACCAAAGGTTATTAATCTAAAACAAATTCAAAACTAAATTTCCTCGACTCGTCACACCATGTGATTAAATAATAAGGCCATTAAAAGTACTCGAGGTACTGTGAGTACTGCGGGTACTGTGAGCACTGTGAGTACTATGGTGAGTACTATGGTCAACCGGTTTAGGGCATTTGCAGACAGTTTCATACCATACTGAGACCATAATCACACAATCAAATATCAAATACATAATCAAACATAATTACTTGTTTAAGCTATCAAATATTTTGCATGCACCTCTGGTGGCACATGATACACTGTTTGGCATCCTTTCACCTTGTGTGTCACCAAAGGCATAGGGAACTTAATGGCAATAATTGTGTCTAATTGAACGTATGCCTTTGGTGCATCCTTAAGCAACACATAACTAGTTCTTGCACTTGGAACTTTCTAGTATTATATGCCACAGATGACTTCATCTCCTTTTGCAAATACATTCCCCCATCCATCAGTCATGTCCTTCTCAATAGTATGCTTAGCCTTATCACATAAGACCACATAGTAATTAACACCTTTGGAGTTTCCCTCTTCATCTCTCACCGTAAAGTTATCCCCAATGTCTATTAGGTCGGCCTAGTTTACTAAGTCTTCTTCGAACTATATTTCTTCCAGAATATATGGGTCTTGTCTCAGCCTGCCGCAACACTTGGCTCTAGCTTCACAAGCTTCCAAGGATGACTATGCTTTCAGATTCACACATGAATCCCACAACTCATCCACACAATACTCGCAAAAGCATGAAAGGTTTCTCATTAGAAGCTAAGTAGGATCCTTTCTGCTGAAACCATACACTACATGGTGCCTTTGTGTGCCCTTCACTGTGTTGCAATCCCACAGATCTTTCCGATTTACATCTTCTTTCTTCACCTCCACAAACCTCCAAGATCTCTGCTTGACATCTATCATGGTTGCACTTAACCAAACAACAACATCGTTGGCATTCTGCAACTTTGCTCCATTGATTTTGAGGTGCTCTGCACTGAGGGCTCTCTTAATCACAGCACCAGCACCATCATGTTCGCCTTTACCATATCCGGATGCAAAGAAGTTCCAGATCATGCGGATCTTAGTAAATGAAAAGTACCAGCATCATTAGATATGCAATACTACTTTAGGGTTTAAGGTTTTGCAGAGCTAACAGAGAACACTATGGTATAACATCAGAGCATAAAAGAGCAGTGTTCTATTATATAAGTACTACCATTACAGTACTAAATGAGTACAGTAGGAAAATAGTGTGAGTACTATAGTAGTACTAGATGATTATTTGGTAGTGTAAGCGAACTGTATGAGTACTATAGGAGTACTCTAGGATAAGTGTATGAGTACTATAAGAGTACTAAATGTATTGTATGACTAAGTACTCTATGGGTACTAAATGTATTGTATGACTAAGTACTATAAGAGTACTAAATGTATTGTATGACTAAGTACTCTATGGGTACTATGCACCTATGGATACAGTATACATGGAGCACCATTACAGTACTATATGAGTACTGTGTGAGTACTACCATTACAATACTATATGAGTACTGTAGGAAAACTGTGAGTACTATAGGAGTACTAGATGATTATTCGATACTATAAGCGAACTGTATGAGTACTCTAGGATAAGTGTATGAGTACTATAACAGTACTGAATGTATTGTATGACTAAGTACTCTATGGGTACTATGCACCTATGGATACAATATACATGGAGCACCATTAAAATACTATATGAGTACTGTGTGAGTACTCATATAGTATTGTATGACTAAGTACTCTATGGGTACTATGCACCTATGGATACAAGTACTCTATGGGTACTATGCACCTATGGATACAATATACATGGAGCACCATTAAAATACTATATGAGTACTGTGTGAGCACTTTAGGAGTACTGAATGATTATTCAGTACTGTAAGCAAACTGTATGAGTAGTATAGGAGTTCTCTAGGATAAGTGCATGAGTACTATAAGAGTACTGAATATATTATATGACTCAGTAATCTATGGGTACTATGCACCTATGGATATAGTATACATGGAGCACCATTACAGTATTATATAAGTACTGTAGGAGAACTGTGTGAGTACTGAATGATTATTCCGTAATGTAAGTAAACTGTATGAGTACTATAGGAGTTCCCTAGGATAAGTGCATAAGTACTATAAGAGTACTAAATGTATTGTATAACTAAGTACTCTATGGGTACTATGCACCTATGGATACAGTATACATGGAGCACCATTACAGTATTATATGAGTACTGTAGGAGAACTGTGTGAGTATTGTAGGAGTTTTAAATGATTATTCAATACTATAAGCAAATTGTATGAGTACTATATGAGTTATCTAGGATAAGTGCATGAGTACTATAAGAGTACGGAATGTATTATATGACTAAGTAATCTATGGGTACTATGCACCTATGGATACAGTATACATGGAGCACCATTACAGTACTATATGAGTACTGAAGGAGAACTGTGTGAGTACTGTGGGAGCAATGATTATTCAGTACTGTAATAAGCAAACTATATGAGTACTCTAGGAGTTCTCTAGGATAAGTGCATGAGTACTATAAAGAGTACTGAATGTATTATATGACTAAGTACTCTATGGGTACAATGCACCAATGGATACAGTATACATGGAGCACCATTATTGTACTATATGAGTACTATAGGAGAACTATGTGAGTACTATAGGAGTACTAAAGAGTACTATATGAGTACTATGGAACTATGGATACAGCTTAGGATAAGTGTATGAGTACTATGGAACTATGGATACAGCTTAGGATAAGTGATGTAGGAGAAAGCAATGCTGCACAAATAGAGTATCATGTTTCTTGTCATCAGATATGTAGAACACTGACTGCTTTTTTGTTTCACCTCCTTCATGCCAATACCAAATGTGGATAAATATTGTACATTGCTCACTATGCCAATGCATGGATTGAATTTCATTCTGGACCTTGAAGGTGTAATTCTTGGCAAAATCCACGATCGATACCACTACATCATCCACCAGGTAAAGGAGCATTCAAGAACCTAATGGTTCAACCTCATAGTTTGTTGCCTTAGTCAAATGATATCTAACATAATAATGTTTTGAACATTTGGTGTCAATCTTGAGCTGGCTTATCCGAGGCACCAGTACCCCCAACGATTGTAGATACAGCAATTAGGACATGTCTCTTTTGTTATACCATTAGGGATAAGTATTCCAAAAACACCCAACACGAAGGTCACACAATTAAAGTTGGAGTCCTACTTTCCATAGCAACCCATTATACAAGCTTCTTCTCCACGGAACCAAGTTTCTAGTTCTTCTACCTCAAACCAAGGGATGCACAAGGGAATTCACATAGTGTATCCTCAGCTCACATAGAGCAAGCCTATAACATCAAAGCCAGGCTGACGGAAACCACAACCCACAACCCCATGGGGCAAGAAATCCTTAAACATAGGGTTTTGTGCAACCTTCATCACACATATCTATAACTTGAAGTAAGAGGGTGGGGAAATAATGTGGGACTACATTGCTAGAACCAAGTATCTCCACATGAGCACATGTTACAAGTGTGGCTTCAAACATGGCTTCAAGGATTATCCCAACAAAGTGACAATTACCATAGTGGTGGCAAGAGCATTAACCACTTTGATGAGCTTTCCTTGTTAAGCATACAAGGAGGACTTATTCATATAGTGCCCCTTAATTCCATCACAAGGCTCCATACCAAGACAAAGCAAGTTGCTAAGGAAACATTGAAGGCAACTAAGAAGAAAAAATCTCACACTTGAACCTCAAAGCCAGCATCCAAAGAGTCGAGGTGCAAGCCCGAAATGCCATAGTAGCCCATGAGAAGGCTAAAGTATTGCAAATAGAGGTCTAGAAAAAGAAAACCCCTCAAAGATCACACGAAAATGCAATACATGCTCAGTTGTTAAGGATAATGATGGCATGACCATTGAAAGTGGTTCGAATGATAGCTCCAAAGTTGCCTCCCACATGGAGATAACAAGCGATCCCCCACTCAACCAAATCTTTCTAAACAAAAGAAACCCATTGACTACACAAACCTTCCACCAAAGAAACTCAAAGAGTATCCTAACCCCATGTTGAAGCGAAAGAAACAAGCCCAAGAGCTTATAAGGAAAGTGTAGGGAACTAGAGCCTGTACTTGAATGGTCAAGTATGAACTTACCCCACCTGAGCGTATCCTAGACCCTACTCTAGTTTTAATCATAGCACCAATAAAGGAACCTCAGAGAATGCTAAAGGTTATAGCCAAACCTGTGACCATTCTTAAGAAGCCACAAAAAGAGTTGATTTTGGAGCCTCTACCTTTGGAGCCAATCTAACCTCTGAAAGGAGGACACAATGGGAGGTCAGTGGGAGGTGAAAGTGGCCTTCCATGTGCTGATTTTGGAACCTCTACCTATGGAACTAATCCAACTAGATCCCACATTGCTAGATGTAGTGAAGTAAGACTTAGGGGGAAGTGAAAGTGGCCTTACATAATTCATCATCATCATCACAATATTTTCTTTAATGTAATAGGTGATAACTTTATTTTGACCCCATTAGAGGCCTCTCCTCCTAGAGAAGGATAAGTGTGCATTCCTTAAGGTTGGCAAGTCCAAGTTTACCTTCGAATGAACCAAGTGAGAACCAAGTGAGCATAAATATCGCTTGAGGGACAAGGTGGGGGATAATATTTCTCTAATGAATTCATCAATTATCTTAGAGAGCATGGGATAAAGAGATAGTTTACATGTAGATACACCCCACATCAAAATGGGTTTGTAGAAAGGAAGAATAGGCACATCTCAAAAGTTGCTCATACATTGATGATGAGTGAGAAAGGGATGCCTCACTATTTTTAGGCTAAATAGTAGTAATTATAGTTTATATCATGTATAGGATGCCCATTGCAATTTATGGCATGACACCTAAACAAAAGTTGAACAAAGGTTTAGTGGTAGAAAACCAGATTTCGTACACTTGAGAGTGTTTGAGTGCATTGCTTATGTACATGTATGTACCAGATGAGGTGAGAAGTAAGTTGGATCTCAAGGTAGAAAAATGTATATTCATTTTTTATTCCCTTTCAAAGGTTATAGATGTTATAACTCCACTATACATGAGATGTGAGTGAGCAGGGATGTTGTGTTTTGATGAGATGAGTAGATGGTATACAATAGTGAAGAATTCTATGGAGGCTAAAGCAAACAATTGAATGGGTGCCACAAATGTAGAATCTATTGTGAGACTTTGGTAAGAAAGGTTAAGGTAGAATGTAAGGCACTCTAAGATATTACCACATATGGTGGTACTACAGGTGCTGAAAATTTAGCAAGTTCACATGTATCATGTAAGAGAAAAGAGAAGGCAAATCAACCTTTTATAATGCCTAATGTTTCAATAGGTGTTTTAGTAGGTCACTCCTTATTGATGGCAGAGAGTCTAGTGGCTCAAAGCAAAGCCTTAATGAAGAGTATATGATCCCAGTAGTCGTTACATCTAGTGTACAACGAGCCCAGAATACCTAGTATTGATCCAAGTGCACATAGGTCTACTAGGATTAGATATCTTATGACAGGTTAAGGTATGATGGGTATATAGCTCATCATCATGCATACACTTGGTAGTGATACATGTATATATAGGTCTACTAGGATTAGATATCTTGTTGACAAGTTGAGGCATGATCAGTATACAACTCATCATCATGCATATATGGTCAAAGACATTCAAGAGATAAATTCCACATGTTTTGAGGAGGTACTTGGACATAAGCATTGGGAAGATGCCATGAATAAAGAGATGGTTGCATTAGATGGAAATATATGACATGGGATTTGGTACCTTTGATTAAGGAGAAAAAGGTAATTAGATGTAAGTGGGTTTTCAAAGTGAAGCACAATTCAGAGATGGGTCTATTAGTAGATACAATAAGGCAAGATTAGCCAAGGGATATGCACGGACATATGGCATTGAGTATAAGGAGACATTCCACGCGGTCACTAGGATGGTAACCATTAAGAGAAGTCATTGTTGATGGTATCATATATGGATGTAAAGAATGCATTTCTACATGGTGATTTACATAAGGTTTACATGGTGCAACCATCAAGATATGAGGATCATGCACACCCCAATTTTGTTTACAGGTTGCGCAAAGCCTTGCGTGGCTTGAAGCAAGTGCCTAGAGTACAAGGTCATATAAGATAGGAGAGTATCTTATCACTATATTAGATTACAAATATCCAAAGTTGATTTCTCACTTAATGTCAAAAAGACTGATAGAGAGATTATGCTAGTGGTAACCCAAACTTGCTCTGGCTAATGTATTGACCCATGAAGATGCCTAATCTTTAAGCATCATGCGATGTGAGGTTGGGGCATACAATCATGTCGTGCAAGGAAGGTTTGGACCACCACCTACCCATGCTAGTCATTCATTGGTGCAAAAAAATACTATGCAATGCTAGAGAAACACAAAAACTAAGAGAGAATACTACTGTATTAATTTGGAAATCCATTAGTATTTACAGATGTTCAGAGGCTATACATTACAATCTTTCTGAGCTTCTTGGCATTGCATACATTACAATCTTACTGAGCTACCACATAATAGCTAGGGTTTAGGGTTTCAGGCTACTTCTCCCATTGATGACGGTGCACAAAGTCAGGAACAATCCCACCAAACTCTGCAAGCCTTTTCAGATATGGCAATAGTCGTTGCAACAAGGTAGTGTCCCTTGGAATGGTGCAGGCAAAATATATGTGTTTGGTGGATTCAAAGATGCTTTTTCTGGAGAGTCATCTATGAGCAACGTTTGAAAAGGATCAAAACCTAAAAAAGTGATCCTACTGAACGGCTTTAGGAAAATTGGTTTAGACTGTGACCCTCATGGGGCAGCCTCTGCACACAATCCTCATGTGGTAGCCTCTGCACACAATCCTCATGTGAATAAAGAAAAGCAAATGAAGGGGCACCTAAACCTCATGTTCAAATTCTTTGGTTATCAATTGAATCACATGATAGAGATTTCTTACTGTTTTACTGAGGACCATATGGCTACACGGAACAAGCCAAATAGTTCCCTCAGCAATGCGCACAATACGGGTCTCAACGCAACTCTATACTTGCCTAGATCGTGCGCAACACAGCCAAAGAATGACACCTTGTTGATATGGAAATGCCACCACTTAATTAATAGGCCGTTCAAATCCAAAACTACCAGTTTAATGACTGGTATGATAGCTTTTACAACACCTACTAAAAAAGGCACTAAGTTTTAGTTTGCAAAAAAGGCACTAAGTCAGGCACTAATTCTTAGTTTGCTAAAAAAGGCACTAAGTCTGAGTTTGCAAAAAAAAGGTCTGAATATAGGAGACAACCCACATAGCTCTGCTCATAGACCAATTGCATCGTTGGTTGGCAAATGGTTACAAAAAGCATTAAAGCTTTGGTTTTTTATGGGGCTTATTGGATTGGGCTCTTTTCCCTCTCCTCTTTGATGATGCCAAAAAATCTTGCAGTGGGGCATTGTCGTTCTCTTCCACCAAAACTGCACATGACACGGACCATTAAGATAACACACCGCTGCACACAAGAGATACCTACCATTGACTGCATGCTCCCCTGTAGCAAGGCCCTCCATGTCCTTGTCAGCAACATCTGATTGACTAAGATAGAGTTACATCGCAATTCCTATCCCCTATTACCCATTCCCAAGTCTGTGGACTGCTGCACAGAAGAGATACCTACCATTGACCGCATGCTCCCCTGCAGTAGGGCCCTCCACGTCCTTGTTGTTAGCAACATCCGCAGGGCCCTCCATGTCCTTGTCAGCAACATCTCCCCCCCCCAAGCTTCATAATGTCACGGACAACAGCTGTAATGCCCTCACCAAGATCCACACCCACAACATGCTGGCTGCTAGCAATGTTAGACACTTTACCTTCCCCTTCTACGTGACTTGCAATGTACATATTGGTTTCACCCTTGCAACCTAGACTACCAAACACAAACATGTCAATTTGAATAACACAACCATACCTTTGCTAGGATCCTCATTATGTGCAGAAGCAACCTTCTCAGTAGGTGCCTCATTCAGCGCTACCGACCGGCTCTTAGACCTCGGAGTACTCAGGTCTTTTGAGCACAGTAAAAGAAAACACATGTGGAAATCAGAGACCAAACTCTCAAGTAAAGGTGACTCATACAGAGTTTGCAACTCCTCCAATTCCCCACTCAACCGTCGACACCTCCGGGTCGGGGTAGCTTCACCCTTTGACGGAGTGCATTCAACATTATTCACCTTATTCGACTTGTTTGTAGGTCTTGGCTTGCTTCTTGACTTGCTGCAATAGGGCATCCTCGTCAAAGTCATCGACTTGCGAAGCCCGTATTTTCTTCGCAGACTGCCTTACATTAGCCGTACCATCAACAACGGACACATCCTCCCCACCATCCACCTTCATTGCTTCTTGACAGCTATCTCTCCTTTCAGTCAATACCTTGCTTGTAGACCCTGCCACACAACCCACATTAGTCCATTACCCCCCACACAATAGTCAGACAATACTCATACTATATTGTGTATACTCACATAGTACTGTGTACAGTACTCACATAGTACTATGTACAGTACTCATATAGTACTGTGAGTACTGTGTACAGTACTCACATAGTACTGTGAACAATCCTAATACAATAGTCATTACTCCATTTCCTTTAGAGACCTTGCCTTGCTTGCAGACCCCCCCCACACAACACACAATACTTACCCATGACTCACACAGTAGTCGTACAATAACTCACACAGTACTATACACAGTGTACACAATACTCACATAGTACACATAGTATTGAACATAGTTGAGCTGAGGACATGCAAGTACTACACCATACTAGTGCCATTGGCATACCAGTACTGCCAAAGAACAAAGTGCTTAAAGTACAGAAAGGACATAGTATTGACATATCATAGGACATAGAACCATAGTATTCCAAGTACTTCCTATAGTTAGTATTGAACATACTAGAGCTAAGCACATGCCAATACTACAACGTTCCAGTACTGCCAAAGTACAAGAGAGTTACTTCACAAAGTACATGTTAGTGACATAGCACAAGACATACAACCATAGTATCCAAGTACTTAGTAGACTATAGTAGATCAAAGAATGTCCAAGTACTTCCTGTACTTGACTTTAAGACGCATAGGCCTTGCTTGCAGACCACCCCACACAGTAGTCAGACATTTCTCACATTGTACTGTGCATAGTACTCACACACTACTATGTACAATACATAGTACTGTGAACAGTACTCACACACTACTATGTACAATACTCACATAGTACTGTGAACAATACTAATATAATAGTCATTACTCCATTTCCTTTAGAGACCCTACCTTGCTTGCAAACCCCCCCCACACAACACACAATACTTCCACAGTCCTCACACAGTAGTCGTACAGTACTCACACAGTACTATACACAATGTACACACAATACTCACACACTACATAGTACTGAACATACTTGAGCTGAGGACATGTAAGTACTACACAATACTAGTGCCATTGGCATACTAGTACTGCCAAAGAACAAAGAGCTTAAAGGATAGAAAGGACATAGTATTGACATATCATAGGACATAGAACCATAGTATTCCAAGTACTTCCTGTAGTTGTGTGACAGTACACATAGTACTGAACATACTAGAGGTAAGCACATGACAATACTACAACATACCAGTACCACCAAAGTACAAGAGAATTACTTCACAAAGTACATGTTAGTGACATAGCACGACATACAACCATAGTATCTAAGTACTTCATGTAGTAGACTACAATAGATCAAAGAATGTCCAAGTACTTCATAACTTGAAGGAGCTCAGCAAATTTTTGGTCCAAATCAAATGTCAAAACCGATTCCTCAGGTACCTTGCTGATGTGGGCAAGACCACTGTACAACGTCACAAAGAAGGAGACACAATTCCTCTTTGGTTAGAAGAGCGCAAAAAAGAGCCTTCCAAATTCTAAAGCAGATGCTTTCTAGCACACCAATAATCGAACCACCGGAATGGGATAAGACGTTCCATGTATTCATGGATGTATTGGACACAACAATTGAAAGTGTGCTGATCTAGTAGGCAGAAGAAGGGTGGTATAGGCCCATTTATTATGCTATTCGGATGCTGAGAAAAATTACAGCACCACTAAAATGGAAGCCTTGGGAGAGACTGATTTACTAATAAATTTTATCATTATCTACTGGGAAATCACTTTGTGTTTCATGCGGATCATTATCTACATCTTCGTGGGCAACAATTGACTACTGCACACACTAAATGGGTGGAGGCAAAAGCCCTCGAGGATAATTTAGCCTACAGTAGTAGCCAAATTCTTTTATAGGAACATAATGACAAGATTTGGATGTCCAATGGAGCTAGTAAGTGACCAAGGAGGGCACTTCATCAATGAAATGATTCACAATTTGACTCCAGCAACACATGATACTACACGAAAAATCAACTGTTTACTATCCGTAGGCAAATGGTCAAGCACAATCTACAAATCAATGGATCCTTGTAAAGATAGTCAATTAAAATAAAATAGACTGGGATGAAAAGCTGCACTTTTCACTATGGGCATTCCACACAACATACAAGGTAAGCATTGGATTCATCCCATTCTCTTTATTCTATGGCCTAGAGGTAGTAGTTCCAATTGATTATGTTATCCCAAGCCTCAGAATAGCCTTGACCAAAAGGCTCAGCCTAGAGGAATCATTCAACCAGCAGATGCAGTACCTCATGCCAGATAGAAGAGAGCAGCAGGCTACACAGTGCATGGGTGGAAGACATCACTCAAAAAAGAATAACGAAATGGGTGGATAGAAACAGCAAGCACAAGATCTTTCAAGAGGATGACAAAGTACTATTATTCAATTCAAAGCTCATACCACACCCAGGTAAGCTCAAAATAGCAGAATTAAGCTAGGGCACATTCAGGCTAAAAACATTAAGTGGTAAAACACTACCCAAACCTGTAAACATATTCAAACTCAAACCCTATAGAGAAAGAAATGATGAAGGGCAACAACCAACCAGTCAGGAGGACACAAAGGTAGACACAGAGCGGACGAGCGCATGATGGCATCATTCCCATCTATACAATGCAACCAGATGAAGACATGTGCACAACACTCCAATGGGTGACATCAAATGGAGAGAGAATGTATGATGAAAAGCAAAGGAAGGTGAACTTGGAGCAAAGAGTAGTAGATGCGGCACACAAAATACAGCACATACACATGGGAATCATGACATTCTTGGGTGGCGACATTGCTTTTGGCGAAATCATCATGGGAAGGAGAAAATGCCTTGAAAATGCAACCCTAATCAAGAAACCCTACCATGGTCAAACTCCACTACCTCACGCTCCTTGAATCATTTGCAACTTGCTCTCTCACTCTTTCCCACTCTAGCTCTCTCGCCATCACAAACTCCACTACCCTCACTCTCCTTGAATCATTTACAACTCGCTCTTTTCCACTCCAGCTCTCTTACCATGACCTATCTTTCCCTCTTCTTGTAAACCTCAACGACTAATATCTTCCATGACTAGTAGCAACAAGCAAGTGGAGTTTGATCCTTGCAACTCCATGACCTATCTTTCCCTCTTCTTGTAAACCTCAACGACTAATATCTTCCATGACTAGTAGCAACAAGCAAGTGGAGTTTGATCCTTGCAACTCCATGTTGGACCCTATGGTTCAGCTTGACTGGCTGCAGAAGGTTGAACTGTACAGCTTCGACAAAGAACTGGATCAGCTTACAAGAAGACGTCAAGCGGAGGCGCAATTAGCGGAGTTGTCATTGAACAACACAGTAAAGAAGGCCATGTTGATTATGCCAGAAAACATAGCCAAAGCATTCCATCTTCTGTTGAAGGCATCACCAATGCCGACTCCTATGATGTGTCTGTAATAGTGGCCATGAAGAGATAAGAGGAGTCTTCTCAGAGGCACTAGGCTGGAAGAAGAAGCAGCCATGAAGAGATAAGAGAAGGAGTCTCAGAGGCAAAAGCTGGAAGAAGAAGTAGCCATGAAGAAATAAAAGAAGTCTCAAAGTCAAAAGCTGGAAGAAGAAGCAGCCACCAGGAAGAGACAAGTGGAGGAATCCGAAAGGCAAAAGCTGGCAGGCAGAGGTAGACCAAAAATGCCTTGCAGTTGAATCTGTAATCTGTAAACGAGAATAAAGTGGCACAACCTCAAAAGAAGCTAAAAAGAAAACTCAGGAAGAGACCTTGAAAACAAAATCTCGCAAAAGGAAGTTTGAGTGGTCTCAGAGCTCATCTCATCACTCTCAAGCCAAAGAAGTAAAAGAAGGCCCAAGCAACCAAGGAGCAGCAAAAGAAGTAACTTGAAGGCATAGGCAAACATCTGATGAAAAGTTTATTATCTTTGAGTAGAGAACAAGTACCAGACAAAATAGCACAGGGGGAAATCCAAAAAGCACCATCCACATTAAGTGAGAAGCTGAGCAGTATAATGCATACAACTGACCCAACCACTTAGAGCATTCTCACAGCACTAGAAAATATAGCAAATTTGTTCATGGACAAGCTATAGAATGAAGAAAGAATTAGTAGGATAGATCAAGTGGAAGCGCAAGTGCAACAGGTATCCACTCAAGTCCAGCAACATAATCAACAAATTGCTTCTCAGAACTTGCTAAGGCAACAACAATGCAAGACTAGAGGAGGAAGCAGCAACACTGGGGAGGAGAGGAAATGAGTTAGAAATGGTGGTCTCTGAGTTCCAAAAACAAAAAACTATGAGATCCAAATCAAGCTAGAGTTGGCGGATCAGACACCTCATTCAATCACAGCACCGAAAAAGTAGCCCGCATTGTGGACCAAGGCCACATTCAGAGGCATTCCTCAAAAGATTCAGACTTATCAAGACTAACTCTAAACTGCAGGACAAGCTTAGAAGTTTGAAACAGAAGATGCTACCAATGGAAGAGTATGCAGCCAAGTTTTGCACTCTATGTGAACAACTTTCTCTAGCTAGCAGACCATCTGAAGCAGTTCTTGCAGACTGGTGTCGGAAATTCCGAACACGAAATCACCTACCTCTATAGCTGTCCACTCCAACAGCCTTGGAAATACCAACATGAATGGGGGCACCACCAGCTTCTTTTTCACGTGTCAGCCACCGCCGTCTTCTAGGCGACCTCCTCTGCAGTCGCCAGCAGCTCTGCTCATTAGCCCCGCATGCTCACCCGTCTTCTCTTGCATCCAGCTTTGTCTCCCAGGCAAAACCCAACGCAGCTTCGTCCCTGCGCCTGCGTGCTGCTAGCCACGCTAGCCCACCTTCACGCCTCGCCTGCCTGCATTCACCTTTGCGCCCTACCGGCGACCCCAACTCACCAGCTCCCTCAGCTCCCTAATCCATCGCCAGGAGCAGCAGCCAATTCAAGCCCATCTGCTACTGTAGCAAAGCTACTCCCTCTTCTCTTTTGCTCTGCACGATCACCAGAGAGCCCTGTCATCTACAAGGCGGCAACCTTTTCTACATCTACACCACTTCCACGCCAACCTTCTAGACGACTTTATTCACGTGCTGGCAAGGTGTTGGCTGCAGCACAAGCCTCCAAGTGGACTCCTGTTTTGTTGGCCACGTTAATGGTCATTTTATTCTTTTATTTTAAAGCCTAGAAAATGGCCACCATCACCTTCCTTTTCACACCAAATTCAATGCGACATTGGCCCCTTCTACTATTAATTGCTCCCATGCTTCCACACACACTCTTTCAAATACAATCTATGAGTGCCCACTTATACTCGGGATGCGCACACAAACAAAGCGACCGAGCAGCTGATATCATCTCCAGCAAACCACGTTCCGGACAGGCCTGCACAAGCCCACAGCCAAACCATCCACCCTGTACATCTGCCAGTGCATTCAAAAGCCAAGCCTTTATTCACACCATGCATTCATATGTACACAAGCCCAAAACACCTCTCAGAAAAACGCCTGACAACTGGTTTTATGCATGGTCTCAACAAGAAACTAAAAGTGACGGTGGAAGCCACGAACAATGACACTGAAGGGTTTGATGGGCTCGTGGAAGAAGCTAAACAAGCAGAACACAACATGGGCTTGGAAAAGGAGTCCAAGAAAAAGAAAAGCAAGAAGTATGACTCTTCAGACATTGACTCCGAAAGAGAGCTGGAATCATAAGACTCAAAATCTAAGTTAGAATCTGAGGAGGAGGACACCAGATGCAAGATTCTATGCATAAAGCCTATGCATAAGGTTATACATAGCCTTTATGCAAGCCTATGCATAAGCTAGAAGCCTTTTATGGATGAGCTTCTATGCATAGAAGCCTTTTTTGCATAGAAGCCTTTTTTGCATGAGCTTCTATTCTTACATAGATCTTGCATACTCTATGTGCACATGCATAGAGTTATGTATGTATACATAGGGGATGCTATGTATACATCCATAGAGAATCCATATCTCTATGTATGTATACATAGAGCTTCCATTATCATTTCCTTTTCAAAGTTTTGAGATTCTCTACATTGTGTTAGGCTATAACATTGTAGCTATGCATGCAAGCTCTTTATTCATAACTTGTCATGCATAAGAGCTTACATAAGCTCTTATACATTCATGCAAGGGAGCTTAAAGAGCTTGAAGCTCTTGAACACTATCTCTTTATTTTTTTAAAAAGCTAGAGTAGACAACTTGTTTTTTAAAGCTAGGCCAGACTAGGGAATTTTGTGAAAACTCCCTAGTTTGTCCGAGCTTTTTTTTTTTTGCAAGTTTGCTATCGTTGTTCAATAGTGTTTTTAGTAGCATAATATCAATGCTTGTTGGCAATGATAAACATGTTGCTGGAGTAGCACTCTCACTACAACGAAGATAGCAACATTTCTAGTAGTAGCAAAATGATCTCGACGTTTTCCAAGGCTTGTAGTTGTAAAAGCGCTGCTAGAAACGCTGCTATACTGTCATTTTATTATAGTGTACATCCAACTATCTACACATGTTATACCCCCACCATCTACCTGGTTCTTAGTCTTTATGTAGATGGTATCCTTCAAATCACCTCCATGTTATCACTACTGCCAAGCAAGAGCACTTTGTGGGCTTTTCACATGATAGATGGTGGCCTAGTTTCTTATTGCATTGGTATCTCAATGACTCCTGATGAATCCCAATGTCTTATTTGCTTACTCAATCAAAATTCATTGATGAGATACTCTAGAAATGCAACATGTCCAATTGTGGTGGTGTTCCCATATCATTGGTTCCCACTTCCAAACTTACCATAGCCATGGCACCTTCTTCTCCATCAGAGGAGCTACATGTTGTCAGTGCCATACATGTAGCCATGACACCTTTTTCTCCATCAGCAGAGGAGCTACATGTAGTTAGTGCCCTACTCTTCAATGCTCATAAGTATAAGGTACCACATCACTTGTACCCAGTAGGATATTTTCTTTGTTATTCATTTTTTGTTTAATTCATTTAGAACCGTGGTGTTCATGGAGAACATTAATGGCATGCCCTCAAGCAGCTACTCCGCTATTTGCAACACGCCAAAAGTTATTGTCTCACCTTTGCTCGTTCTGATGCTCTTCAGCCCATCCTTTATGGAGCTTGTATGATGCAGACTGGTGGGGGAGTGACATGAACACTCATCACAAGTCTACAACTGGCTGTGTCTTTCAAGTCTCTAGAGGTGTTTCTCGGCAAAGCAAGAATAGTTGCACTATCTTCCATTTAAGGTTGACCCTTGCATCAAAAGAAGGGATTTGGATACAAACACCTACTTAGGAAATTGGCATTTCTCATCCAATACCCGTTATCCTCTACTCCGACAACAAGTCTTGTATATTCTTCGTCCACAGCCAAGCATCATAAAAAGACAAAGCACATTCATACCACATATCATTTCATTAGAGATCTAATTGAGAATGGCCAATTACACTTGGAGTATGTGTCTTTGAACTCACATGTGGCTATATTTCTTAAACAAGACCATACCAAAACTCAAACATGAGGATTTTTGTAAGTCCATAGAACTACCACTAAGATTCAGATTTAAGGAGTGTGTCAAACATTGGGTACCTCTAACATGAGGTAGTATATTACGAAACGTAGTTGAATATATCTACACCTGAATGTGTAAAGGTCCTACTAACGAACTAAACGGTTTTAACCGTAACGGCTCATGACATATCCTCATCATCATCACACAGGGATTGTAGATGCAGCTGCACAGAGCTATGCCTGCAAGCGCGCGCAGCTGATAATATAACATTAAAGGAAAGCTTGCAAGAGTACGTTGAGCAGGGTTGCAGCAGAGAGTCTTCCTTATTATCATTAAATAGCTGCACCCAAGCATAGTGCATTCCTTCCGAGAGAAGATGGTTATATCATGTTACTCCGAAGCTTGCCATTATTTCTTCATCTCTGCACATCTTCTCTACACGTGCATGGTAGCATAGCTGCTCATGTCCTGTGGTCAGGATTAATACGTCCTTAATCATATACAAGATCCTGCAGTCTTTGGATTAATACGTCCTCAATCATATACAAGATCCTGCAGTCTTTGGATTATCATATACAAGATCCTGCAGTCTTTGGATTTCGGTGGCTTAAAAACACAGTCGCTGCTTCATTGGTACCACAAATTATACGTATATTTTGGTCCAATAATAATGCAGTGTCAGAAATAAACCTTAAAAAAAAAAACTTTTCCTACTATTATAAGAGTGGGACAAAAAAAAGATTTATTGAAAAAATTGCATAAGTTAATCGGTTTTATAACAGAAACTTCAAAAATTATTATTCTTTAAATTCAAGGCTAAGGTCGACACTCGTTTTTGTAGCATCCTAGTTGCCTTCGATTTTAGCTTAATATTTAACGTTATGTGACAAGTAGATATAGGGTAACGTTAAAAATTAAGATGAGCACTTTTTTCGAAGGCCCGATCTTGTATGAGCAATATTAATCTTGTGAAGTTCTTTATAAAAACAAGATAACAAGGCCTTGCAAATATCTAAACATCTACAAGGCATGTGTTGGATCCACACAGCAGGCCTAGACAGGAGTTGCAAGGACCAACACATCAGTTTGGTACCTTGCACCTTGGGATCGGGGAACTCTCAACAAGCAGGGTCCATCAAAACACAAAAATATAGAGTGACTTTGCTTGACAACATGGCTATAAAGCAAGCTAAAACATCTTGCTTTTTATTTTCTTAGTATCATATAGAAACTCTTGCAACCACACCCAATCCAAATCAAAAATTAATTGAGGATGATGGAAAGAGAGGGTGCATCTAAGGCGAGAGATACTAAGGATTTCTATCCATAAACCAAGGGGCTTTGTCGAATATTTTGTATATATAGGAATAAAGTGTGAGTGAGGAGAGGCATACCAGCACAGACTCATACCTAGGCACACTTAGTAATGCACTCATGCACTCGCACACCGAGTAGGCACGTTAGGCCTCCCGAGTGATGATAGAGGTTATAAGGTGATGTGTAGCTCGAGGGATGCAACCAAGATACATGGTGAGATGCCACGTTTCAGGCCCGTGATATATATATATATATATATATATATATATATATAGAGAGAGAGAGAGAGAGAGAGAGAGAGAGAGAGAGAGAGAGAGAGAGATAAAAGTGCTAAAGAAAAGGCCACTTCCAAAAAGGATTTTCCAAATAGCATTTTTAAAATTATGAAATTTTCTATTTGTGACGTCTTTGAGTACTCGTAAAGCGTCTTTCCAAAACATAAATTTTTAAATTTTTAATAATCTCTTTGACTTCATAGCCAAAAAATTTTAAAATTCATATATATATATATTTTTACAAAGGTAGGGAAAAAACTACTCATAGAATGTAAACATGTGAGTCTTGTTAATGAAGTAGAAAGTGGTCTACTGGTCAACCAAAAAATAGGGTTTTTTTGAATGATTATGATTTTTAAAACCAATGCAATATTATATAGAATAGTCTCTCATTCATTAGCCCGTTATTACAATGTGCTTGAATTGTTTGGATTTGATCCAACAGAATAACCTCAAAAATTGTATGACATCATATGAGTGCATTAAAGATGTTTTCTAATTGGGTCTAATTATCATCTTTTTGTGTAAATAAGGTGTATATTTTACTAGCTTCTCATGTATTTGTATATTCATATTAGAAGTTAACACCTCCCCACCCCCAACGTGCATGCACACACACGCACATGCACTTGCGCATGCGCACACACATTAGAGAGAAGCATGTGGATTCCTAACTCCCTCCCCCCGCCCCCCCCCATACACATACACACATTAGAGAGAGGCATGTGGCTAGGCATTGAAATTGTCCAACAATAGTAACTGATAATGATTATCTTTCTTTATTTTCAAAACCGTGTCTTTGGGTATATGATATACCTTTTCAAATCAAAGATGTTGTCCCTCATCCTTATACAATGTGGAAAACTAAATAACTATATCTCATCTAATCATGAGTATAGATATGGATTACTTAATTCAAAAAAGTTGGCCGTATATTGAACTCTAGTCATGCAAGGATTTATAACTTTATATCATGAACACTTTTATCTTGTTCACTTTTACAAAAAAAAGTTTGACAAGTAGAAGACATAATTCACCTCATCTAAGTTACTTTAATGAGGCTTCTGAAGCACTCATGTGTAATCCCTCATAGGGTCTTATAAATGTAATTATACAAAGATTTCGTGTTTGGTGTTACAAAATTTGAGAGTTAAGGACTTTCCCCAAGTTGTAAAAACACTTAGTTCAATAAAAGTCCAAAAGTGTTGGACATCCATGAGCTTAGCTTCACTTCAATTTAAAGAAACTTTATCTTTTGAAAGAAAATGATGTAAATATTTGGATAAGTATAAGAGAGGTTTAAACAAGAGAGAAACTACCATAAATCCGACAAGTTTAAGAGAGGTTAAAAGCAGAAAGCAACTGACATAAATCTTATGAGTGCTTTATTTTAGAAGTTTAACTTAAAATTGAGCTAGATAGAGCCTGGAAAGCCAAAAAGTAGCTTATGGATGAAGGGTGTAACTATTAAGAGGAAAAGTGCCAACACGATCGAAGAAACTTCCAAAATTGTTTTCGTGTTACAAAATTTGAGAGTTAAGGGCTTTCCCCCCCAGGTTGTAAAAACACATGTCTTAGCTTCACTTCAATTCAAGCTTTTTCTTTTGGAAGAAAATCCATGAACTTAGCTTCAATTCAATTTAAGCTTTTTCTTTTGGAAGAAAATGATATGAATATTTGGATAGAGGTTAAAAGGAGAAAGAGAACTTGCAATAAATCCATTCAGAGCTTTATTTGGGAAGTTTAGCTTAAAAATGAGCTAGAGAGAGCCTCAAAAACCGAAAAAATAGCTTATGGATGAAGGGTGTAACTATTAAGAGGAAAAGGGGAGGAATTTTAAACTTTGTTTATCCATTTGGTAGCAAGAGAGGATTTTAGCTCAAGATTTGTTTGGTAATGTGTGTGTGGAGGTAACCACCACTGATGCAAGAGGAGGTGGATGAAGATGAAAGAGGATCTTAGCTCAAGGTTTGTTTGGTAATGTGTGTGTGGAGGTAACCATTGAGGCAAGAACGGGTAAGGGATGAAGATAAAATTTCCAAAATAATTTAGAGAAGCCCTAAGAATTTATAAGTCTTCCAATGCTTGGTTTGTGATAATGGCCCAACTCATACAAAAAGCACTTGTGAGGAGGAACTCAAGGTCCTCAGAATGGGCTCTACAACTCTAAAGCTTAAGTTCTTGGATGTAAATTACATCCTACCTCAAGTACTAGTAGCGAAACAGTCTCTGAGGCTGGGAAGGACGAAGCTAATGACAAAAGCGTTTCTCTGTTCGAGTCTCAGAACAAGTCTGCTCGTGTGTGACTACCCGGGCTCGAAAAACAGAACAAACAAAACTGGAAGGTACTTTCATGATATAACAAGTTATGTAAATGAGTTGGATCCTAGCCTAAATCTACGAAATTGCTATATATGGATATGGATGAACAAAATAAAATACTTCAATAATAATAATAATAATAATAATAATAATATATGGTGGCGCTTACCCCCTCTTTTGTGAAGAGCAGCCGCAGCATCATCAAGATTCTCATCTCAAAACGCTGCTTGGAGAAGATGTATGTGAAGGGCCTTCTGTAAAAATCTGCCGGATTTTGGGATAAATAAATAAATCAATGAGCTTTAAGGTGAGAACCTTCATGATGCTCCCTCTGCAGAAAAAAAAAACGCAAGCATATATAACGGCCTCGTATCAAATAAAAAATACATTTAAGCCATAAATTCGCTCTCTACCTTAGTATTATACTTTGATTTATCACACTCAGAAATATATGCCTCTGTGAAGAGCCAATTTATAGTTCAAAGCTTACCTTCTCCTTCACTCTAATTCACCAACATCATTTAGTTTCACACAATTATTAAGTAATCCCATTGCTTAAACCTTCGGTGGAAACCTTGGTCGCATCCAAATATATAATTTGAAAAGATTGAGTACCCATTTAGTGTCTCCCTTCTTGCTTTTCCCAATCTTTGAAAAGGAAAATACATAAATATTGGTAGGAACATACATAAACGAAAAGAAAAGGTTTCTAAGGGTACCCATCCACCATTGGGGGAGATTATTAAACAAGCTAGGAATGTGATCATAAGCAAGAGAACTAAAGAATTTATAAACTAAACATCAACAAGCACTGTGCCTCTAGCTAGATAGTTTGACACTAGAGCTTGGAGCCCCTCCATTTGGTTCAAGTTCTCCACTTGAACCTTTGATCCCTATTATCATATTCCTTTTTTAATTCAATCCCACCAGGTTCGCTTTGCCATATTGACTTTTAGTTTTTATGTAAGTGCATAAACACATCCTTGGGCCCATAAAACTAGATCAAAGTGATTAGTTTTCCTCAGCGAAGCACTATGCTTTTCACAGAGTTTATGGTATTTGAAGTTTCTTACGGTCATTTTTTAATGATTCAATCACATATAGCCACTTTCCTTATTGGAAGCTATAAAGAGTGTTGATTCCCATATATACTTAAATTTTGCAAACGTGAAAATTTTATATGACACAAACAATGCACCAACAATTTGGTGCGCATCATATTATTTATTCATGATATGAAAAAGACATTGATGCACATTATAATTTGATGGATGATCTATTATTTTAGAACTCTTTAACTTTATGATGCATTCACTTTTTTGTGATAACATTATAACAAGCTAATAATTTTCCTATAGAACCTTTAAACCTTATGCATTCCAGCACTCTTTGTCACAAATGAATATACACACTATAATCTTTTGCTAGTTAGCATCCTTGTCTGAGTAATAAAGAATCTAGAGTGGAGTTTTTAGCACTTATAGTAAATTTACATGTTATTTAATGATCCATTAGTTGAAGAAGCATGATTTGCTAATTGTTTGTTGAATAAATATGCATCATTTTGATTTTTAAAGCATTTCGGACATAAATAGTAATGATGATGTTTTTTAAAGCTACAACATTGAAGTTGAAATATGGTAACTTCTAAATCAAATGACCCAAACTATGCAAAAAAAATCCCAATCAAGTCTATAGGATGAATTGCAAATCATGTTTCTATCACATGGGTGTCAAGATGAATCAAAAATATTTTTTAAGTATTTGTTTCCACAATAGAAAACTTATTTATAATCAATAACTAGTGAGAGCACTTTTCTTCATAATGTAGTGTCTTACATAAATTATTTTTTTAAATCAAAAGAATAATATGATATTCTCAACTAATAAAGAAAAAATAAAAAATGTTAAAAATAATATTTTAGTAATCTCAATCACCAAAGAAAAAAACATCTCATTCATAATCATACGAGTTATATATTGCCAAAAACATCTCATTCATAATCATATGAGTTATATATTGCCAAAAAGTCCAACATATTGAGTTTAAAACTTACTAAGCCTTTTTTGGAAAAAGAAAAGTTTAGGGTACATACATGTCTTGGTTGTTTGCCTAATCATCCATGGTTAAAGACATTTAAGATCCAATTCATGGCATCAATTACAAGTTGACTTGGAAAGGAGTGTAAGTTCAAGGTAATGTGAGTGAGAGACTTATATTTTACAATATCTTCATCATATGAATTACAATGTTACAAAGCCACTAGAAATTTCAAACATGCCATCACTTCTACATGTAATTTCCATATCCTATACATAAACTTGAATGAGAATACGTTTTGATAGGCACACAAGGGTCTTTCTTGAGGTTTGCCTACACTAGATGCATCTGTTATGGTTAGGCTAGACAAGGCATCAAGTTATCCCCATTAGCCTTAAATATTCCTCCCTCTACTAGCTATCTATATACTAGACTCGTACCTAACTAAGGATTGGTGAATAATAATACAATGGGCTCACTCATCATTGTCTACCTAAACTAAATGATGCCTAATCCATAAATGGATTCTTTGTACACAAGGTCTTGGGCCCCTCTAAAGATGCTAAGATGTGGGCTATACAGTCTACAAATCTTTCAATACTCACTTAAAGTGTGTGAAATGGTATGGAAAATGAGTACATGACCTAATACATCAAACATCATAGGATACAAAAAGTGTGAAATGGATGGAATAGGAGTAGACAACCTGAGATGTAGGATACAAAAGGTGTGATGCAAAATGTTAGACTTCGAATGTGAGATATAGGATGGAAGATATGGGGTGTGGGATATAGGATGCAAAAGATAGTGCAAGAAAGGGTTCTATGCATAGGAAGAGCTCCATAGTGCAGTGTGGAAGATGGTAAGGTTAATATAATGTATTTTGTAGAGAGTCTGAATTAGACTAACTTTAACACCTAAAACTTCATGCCACAAGGGGAATTATTCCTTGCATGTCATATTCCTATTCATGTAACTTAATAGGAAACATAATGAAACATTGATCTTCCATTGTCATGTAACTTAATAGGAAACATAATGAAATATTGATCTTCCATTGGTACTCATATAAAAATTAGCCTAATTTAATCTCTCAAGATTTCATGCCATAAAGGGAAGTCTTCCTTGCACATATTCCTATTCCATGTAACTCAATGGGAAACACAATGAAAGATTGATCTTTCATTGGGATGCATACTAGAAAACTTTCAATCCCACTATTCAATCTATATGTCCTCTCAAGTTTATTTTTTCATCTACACTAGATGCTGGTTTTCTCTCATATTAATCAAGCTTTGGCTGCCCATGACAAGCTTCCTTTCACTCAATGTATATACTTCAAGCAAGAGGACTCTCTCTTATCTCTAGGTGAAGCTCTATGTATGTTTCACAACACTCCATAGCCATCAATCCCACAACATAAGACTTTTCTCCCACCAAAGTATCACTTTTGAAAGCTATAAAGTCACTTTTGAAAGCTAGGATGTCACTTTTTAAAGTGACATCCTAGCTATAAAGTCACTTTTGAAAGCTAGGATGTCACTTTTTAAAGTGTCACTATTACACATGTAGCTAGGATGTCACTTTTACACATGTAGCTTTCAAAATTTGAAACTTTTCGCTCTTTTGCATCTCTCTATCTTTTCCCTCTTTTGCATCTCCTTTTAGCACCTCATATGGCATGAAATTAACACCTCTCCCTGCCCTGCTGCTACCTCGATATCCACATACTTGTCATGATATATATTATGAGAAAGATCTTCTGATCGAGAGTTCATGAGGGACGAGAAGATTATGCTTAAAAAAGATATCCCATTACCTTAAGAAAGGGAGAGGAGAAGATAGCACTCAAGAGATCACCTTGAGAAAGGGAGGGAGATGTGTGAGCCATGAGCAGGGTGGCCATGTACATTGTGAAAGCACACGCAGTGTGGTCATGCAAATTAGTGGATTTGGTTGTTGGAGAAGTCTGAGGGCACCAGTGGTGACAGCAAAGGCAAGGGACGAAGAGCTCAAGAGCATCGAACAAAGGTGGTGGTCGTTGAGGTCAAGGAGCTCGCAAAGCACCAGAGCGATGGTAAAAATCGGTGAGGTGAGAGAGTTCAAAGAGCACCGATGATGGTGGTAGACAATTGAGGTTGAGGAGGTCAAAGAGCATTGATAAGGATGGTGGTGGTGAATGAAGATGGCAGAGATGAGAATGAAGCTTGGCGAAGATGGTGGAGATAAGGACGAAGTGTGAAAGACCTAGCTAGCCATGTACAGGTGCCCACCACCACTTCTCCATTCACCATCTTGGTGGTGAATGTTGAGAGAAGAAGGGATACTTACTCCTATGGTAATCTTATCCCCTGGGCAAAGCATCCGGTAAGAAAACTCCCAAACATGAACTTATAACTAAGACAAATCCTTTGGCACTACCTCTCGAGCAAAGCATCTGGTAAGATAACCCAGGTAGAAAAAGAACACGTCTTATGGCACTACCTCATGGGAAAAGCATGCGGCAACATAACCCAACTATAAAAGAAAACAAAAAACCAAAAGGCAATTGGTGATGATGAACACACCTAGCTTAACCAGTTGTTGAGAGTAAGGGATGGCATAGGGTCTTGAACTATACCATATATAAAAATCAATCCTTGATGATGCAAGGCAAGGATGAAATGTTTGCTAATGCCCTTGCAAACAATCCATGGAGAGGATCCTAATCGATGGAGAGGATGGGATACTAGGGTTAATGGAGATGGTAAGAGGGAATGAAGGATGGGAGGGGATGGTCAGTGGGGGGACAAGCGACAAACGATTGATGATGAGGTCGGTGAACACGAAGGATGGGAGGATGAGAGGGGATGGTCAGTGGGGGACAAGCGACAAACGATTGATGATGAGGTCGGTGAACACGAAGGGTACCAATCGACGATGGGGCTGATGAGATTGGTGAGTGTGGAGGCCACTAGCAGTGATGACAACCGGTGCTTAGCCTCGGGTCTACATTGCACGATGCCTTTAAGAGGGAGGAGTTCAAATGGGATCTATGGTGGAGGTGGGCGAGGTCACAGTTGTCGAATCCTAGTTTAAAAAAAGTAAACTAGGGTTTCAATCTTGATATGTTTGTTTATTACATTTGATTTTTGGTTATGTAGACTTCAACACGGAGAAACTATTCACTTACACTCTACACGATGGGGATTCATTGCTGAGGTGGATGTGCAACTAGCCAAGTCGATCATGCATGTAGAAGCATCTACTCGCATGCTTAACCTATTTGTCATGCCGGTAATTTTTTTAATTATAAAATAGAGCTTTTGGATTTGTAGTTCAAAGATGCTTAAAGCATGTTGTTGTTGTTGTAGGTGGATGGAAAAAACCCTTCCTGTAGATGATCTTGAGAAGGTTTCATTTGTGGATAGTTTGTGGTATGAATACGTGGCTTCACGGCGTCCAAACAACAATACTTCATTGCAAAATTTCTTTGAACGTATTGATACGAGCAAGCATGTGTTCTTGTTTTTGCCTCTAGTACATAGGTAAAGTCAATAGTTTACTCACATTTAAGCATGTGTTTTTGTTTTCGTTCATTAGTAGATAATGCACTTACAGCTTCATGGTTTTCAGGCACCATTGGACTCTTTTTGTGGTCTATAATTGCCACATGATGAAGGTGAGAGGCTTGTCTTGAGAAAAAATATTTTCCTACACCTAGACTCAAGTCATGTAGGGAATTCAGGCGAGTATGTTTCCATTGTGCAATGGTAATACAAGAGGTTTATTTTGAAGTTCATGAATCCATAATGCTTGGATAAATGCCAACTAACATAATGCTTGGATAAATGCCAACTAACATAATGCTTGAATCCATAATGCTTGGATAAATGCCAACTCTAACATTTTACATCCATATATTATTAGTGTTCTTGAGTCACTTTCTTCAAGTTGCACACATGGACTATTATAAACAAGAGTCTCTTGCATGCTCATCTAGTGGATTTGAGTTGCAGTGTATAGAGGTATGTGAAAATTAAATTTGGCTTTCAATATTGTGTCCTTTATATAGCACGATATATGGCATTTTTTGGATTGGAATCGATTGTTGAGACATATGTCGATAAACATTACAGGTGCCAAAACAACCAAATGCAACTGATTGTTGCGGATTTTATGTAATGGCATTTATCAAGAAACTAATTGATGGGAGCCTACTAGCTACACCTCCAAAGTATTGGGTATGCGCACGTTTAATTAAAAAGCTTGCATGTGGGTCAATTCTTGCTATGTATGTGCTCAATGTGATTTTGGTGTTCTAAACTCTAACATTGTTGTTTTTCTTGTGCAACTATTAAATAAGTGGTTCGACCATGGATATGTGATGGAGCTGAAGGATGAATTTAGTTCTTGGCTTAACCATGTATTACAGCAGCATCTACCCTTAGCATCATGACCTTCTTAGTTTGCTATGTTAGTTTTTTGGGCACTAGATTTGCAGACTTAGTTGATGGAAGGCTTATGCCATTTTATGATATATGACATTGTATGTCTCCACAATAGTGAAGATAAGTCTTATTTTGGGATTTCATAGTTGGTACAAAATTACATTTTGAGATAAGTTGTACACTTCTTGAAAGGCTACATTTCCATGGAATGAAGAGTTTTGCTTGTAAAGATTTTGTATTGGAAGAGTTCAACACATGTGTCAATGCAGTATTTATTTTTGGTATACTCGTTGGTTATTACTTTATGCAAAACTACGTTTTTTATCGATGCAAGGCTACTTGCAAACTTCATTAGCTTTAAGAGTCTTCAATTTCGTCCATTGGCAAATTCAAAGGCAAAGTCCATTGTCGCTTACGCTATAAATAATACTTAAGACTTCCATTTGTACTTATGCTCAATAAGAACTTTTAATACACAAATATCTTTTATTGCAGAGTCCTATTTTAACCCTAGTTTACTACATAATCCTAGTTTACTGCACAACCCTAGTTAATTTTTTAGCCCCCAATGTTTTTTCCAAAATCATGAAAGCCTTTATTTAGCTCCTTTATGTGGAAACACTTACCAATGAGAGAGATCATACATACATCCAATGCTACACAAATATGCTCAATTATCAATCCCAAAAAATGTTAAATGGTCAAAATATGTCCCCTAATGTAAGCATAAATTATGGTAAAAGAACACGAGTTCAATTATGATATAAAGCAAGTTATAATGAAAAACAAGACACTACTTGCCAACATTTCACAATATTAGTTTCCTCATATAGATTTCACCAAAACATTTCAACCATTCCATTCCACATGATATATATCAAGTGTACAATAGCATAAGCCTAACGCGTGATGCATATATGTTTTCAAGGACTTGTCCACTTGGAAGAGTCAAAGAAAATTGTCTCTCCTTATCCTTACAATCACCATATAAACAAGACATGATCTTACATTGCAAGCTTTGTAATCCATCACATAATAGCACATCCTTGTTTATGAGGATGCCTTCAACACCGATGGGAGCATGCCTTCAACACCGATGGGAGCATGTCTTTTAGTTAAAGGCAATAAACCATGGCGGGTGTGACAAGAGAGGGTAGAAAGGGGGTCTACCATCAATGTTTTTATGCAGCAATGTGGGCACTAAATACGCGGTCTTTTATCAAAGTGAACACGATGTCTATCATGTTGATGTTTTCTTCTCAATACACTGGTTACATGAGCATGCTTGTTGGGGGGACACAATTCAACTTCCTCAAATGAAGTTGGAATGGTATTGGAAGGCTCTCTTGGCCTTCCATGGCCAAGCCTAGTTGTCGTCCCATGTGCTTGAATTTGACGAGCACTCCCTCTTGTAGGCATGTCAATCTCCTTTGGCTTGATAAGATTTGTAAGGTACTCCTTAGAACTTTATAGCTGTGTCAAGCATACTTCTTTTTCTGTAGAGTCCTTTGTGTCCAATTCTTCCTCTATCTGACTTAAAATTCTTCTAAATTCTTCAATGTAGAGATGAATGTCTTCACTTGTGTTGGCCTCTTTCATGTCCATCTAATTGCAAGGGCTAGAAGAAGTCTCGTGATCCATAGAAACTACTCCCAAGGTGTGTGTATTGTCAATAATGGGAAGAAAGTTGTATAACTTAGGAAAGTGATGCTATCAATCTTATGCCATACAAGTGCTTGCAGTCACTTGTCCAATCGGGGCAATCACAATGATTAGATTGTATACTCACATGATACCATTGGCTTGAAGAAGAGGTGCTTTGAATCTTGAAGAACAAGGCCATTTCATTAATAAGTTCCAGCACGATGAGGGGCCACTTTCAAAGCGTTGTAATATTTTCTCCCCTACTACATGTAACCTTGAAGTGTGCATCTTTGAACGATCCATGATTGAATACTAAAGCACCTGAAATCGGCTAGATCAAGAAGTACAAATCTCAACAAGAGAATTTAAGATACTTTAAATGAATACAACAAAAATGTTAAAAAAACTAGTGATATTACCTATTTCTTGCTTTTTCTTGAAGAACTCAAGCATAGTTCCACCCATGTGCCTACTAGTCTTGTAATCGCCCATAAGAGCATGTAAAAGTTCAAGCATGGACCGGTTGATTTGTGCATCCAAGAGAGTGTATTTTATGTATTGCCATAGGTGCTCCACCAAGTTAGTAGTATCAACATTCCCATAATTAAACAATCGGCCAAAATTTTGGCCATTGCCTTCGCCATACACAAGTAGACCATACTAACCATTTGTTACATATCGAATGATATTGTCTTATGCATTGTAACATTGTAAGAAATGTTGATACTTCTGTTCAAATTCCATTTCTATAACTGTGTGCATGAGATTTGACATTGATTGTGTAAATCTCATCTTGTATTTCTTTGGGAACCTACATTTTCACATTTTTGTTAGAGGCTAAATTATAACAATAACTCTCATTAAATCAACTATCCTAAGCTACTCCCAATTACACAGTCCTAGTTTACTATATACAATCCTAGTTTAATATAAATTTCTAGTTAATGACATATAACCCTAGTTTATTGCACATGCTTAGTTAATTGCATACACAAAGTTAGTCACATAACCCTAGTTAACACCACAAAGTCTTGGTTAATTGCATACACAGACAGAGTCCTAGTTTACTATCCAATCCTAGTTTATAACATAGGTCCTAGGACAGTCCTACTTTACTACACAGGCCTAGTTTACTACACAGTCCTAATTTACTACATACCCATAGTCTATTACATAGTCCTAGGCAATGAACCACATGCCCTTCAAGAACCTAGCTTACCTCATATTCTAAGACATCTTATTGTTTTCCTAAGGCCTTGTTTTAGTGTACCCCTTATGAAAGTTTAATACATATGGACCATGCCATGAAATATTGCAATCTCTTACTTGTGGTAGCAAATTCTCAACCCATGCTTTCTTAGCATGGGAGTCGGGACCAACATAGGATGACATGGCATGCAACTTGTTAGCGAGTTCCTTGCTCTTGTTGAACCCAACTATGGGGATCTTCGTCAACCACCTTAAGCAATGGCTCTAGTTCTTGTGGACACTTGTCAATGACTAGAGCTCCACGATGAATATCTCCCATTCTTGAAAAAACCATTTTCATAGTAATCTCCAAGGTAATGCTCTCTTAATGAGAGCCTGGGTCATTAGTGCAGATCATACACCACACTGGACTGCCAACTCCAAGTTCGTTTGGCAATACAGCTGCATATAATGGTAGGCCAAATTTATTTATCTTGAATGTTCTATCAATATTCCATGAGTTATGTAAGGAGAATCGAAGTGCCATTTGTAACATCCACGTATCTTGAATAATAAGAATGAATGGTTTGTCCTTGTCTTCCTTTAATTGAGTATTGTAGGGTTGAGGATATAGCACCTATATCCACAAAGCATGCAATTAAGAATGTATGGTAAGAAATGAAGGAACTCCAATGATGTCAAGCAAAACCACCAAGCTTACCTTGTTTTATGTCTTTAGCTTCAAGCATTCCATGTACATCAATGCCCAATCATCTTTTGTAGCTTTTACTGCAATAGAAGTAATGCTATTTGCATAGAAAAGAAACCAAGAATGTGATAACTATTATCATGCTACCTTGATTGCGTACTTGGCATGACAACATGGAGACCTCTTTTGGGATCATGAAAAACCTAAAGATTGTGTGATCTAGGGCTGTCTGAATGGTGGTTCCCCTCCTTATCTAGAGTATTTATATATTTTTATTCCAAAAAAAGAGCCACAGAAACAATATTAGCTTTCTCCTTCCAAATGTGGGTCTTTTTTTATAAAAATAAACCTTGGTGCCTTATGCACTACTTTACAATAAATATAAATTGCCATTATAAATACAATGCTGGGCCAAGACAAAATATGACATTAATTAAATATGAAAATTGGCACATTGCTATATATACTCCATGCGACACCATGATTAGCCCTCGTGCATACCATGCTCACACTGCCATCCGTGCAACACCTTAAGCGATACCCTTGCACTACTAACACCTATTACTCACAAGCATCAAATCACATTGGTTAAAACAATTAATTGGGCTCCCTCAACAATTAATCCCAGCATGATTATGCTCATAGGCACAAACACATAACACCAATAATACACTAATATTGAACTTCATTGTTATCTTTTTCTTTGATGTTATACTAGTTTGGGATGGTATAAATATTAAGGAATTTGATAGTATTCATACAAACCAACTCGACACTTGACCTTAGTTCTCATTACTTCATTTTATGGATACCATTAAAATTTTTATCATATGGAGTCAGTACTATTTAAAAGCTCTCTTTCCATACATTTAAGTGTACATTCACTGTACAAACGATACTTGGTACACCCCTCAATGGTTTTTTTATAGCTAGACCTCATCAAATTATATAAGCAAACACACAGCTACGTTAGTTTTGCTAACCCAAGTAAGAGGAATGTTAGATATTCCACTCTATGGTTGATTGGGGACACTTGATATACCTTTGTACCATGCTATGCTGGGTGATACAATATTAACACTGATGGATGATACCACATTAATACTGATGGGCTAGTGTTATTGGTATATGTATTTGCGGCCATGCTAGAGTTATTGGTATTATGGGTGATTTTTTGTGTTAAATATCACAGTCTTGGTGGGTCCCTATACATCTGAATGTATAACATCCAATGGCCTTGCACTGACATGTATAACATCCAATGGCCTTGCACTGACATGCTTTTCATTTGAGAAATCATGTTTGGCAAGCTTACCGAGTTGGCATGATTCACATACTTTATGCATATATACCGTAAACCTTAAACTTTCGCAAACCTAAAATAATATTTTGGGCTTACATAAACTTCGGCCCCATATATTTACATGACCAATGTGCTTGTGCCATATGTTAATATCTACAATGACACTTGTTCTATGTGCAAACATGGTTGCCTTTACCTTAGACATGTTTAAATCCAAAGTAAACATCTTGCCATTTTTTAAACCCTTTGCAACCAAGCGATATTGATTTTTGAAGTTTTCCATAAAACATCCTTAAGGATGAAACCTCACTTGTAGACCGTGCTCAATCATCTGTCCAACAGAAACTGGGTTCTTTGTAATATTTGAAACATGAAGCACATCTTCCAAGGACTTCATTTAGCCATCTTGTATAGACAATGGTGTTTACCAACATGCACTTACAAACAAGATGCGCAGTATCATCACTTATTTCTACGTAACCTAGTTTTTCCATTTTTTGCATGTCTCTAAACCACTCACCATGACCATGACTGGTCATGTGTTTAGAGGCACATGCCAAACATCTCTAGATCCTATTGTGTAACTGGGCATATGCTGCATCACAAATAACTACTCACTTCTAGCATCACCATCGTGTTTACTTGATGATGTATAGTTACCTTGCCCCTGTAACTTTCTACCCTATTTACTTGATGATGCCTAGTTGCCTTGCTATAACTTTTCACTTTTAATATTATTCTACTTTTTATAGTAGTTCTTTGCCTTGTGCCATGGTTTGCTACAATAATAACACTCTATGTTATTTGCATTCTAATTTCTTTGCTCCCCTTTGGCTACCCTACGTTTAGAGTGGCGTTTTCCACGTGTTTGTACATTTGAATCATGTTGTTGTTATTGCCCATGGTTTTTGTTTCAAAAACGATCTCCACCTCGGCCTCTAGATGATGATCTCCCTCTACATCTACATGTATCTGAGTAGAAGGCCTTTTCATTTGAATTTCTAGAGGATAAACCTTCCCCAATATTCATCTCCTCTCACGGATGAGAAGAGTATTCATAAAAATCAGGAAAGTTCTCTTGAATTCCAAATGGAGGTGTCAAATTGGGTTGTATTCTTTGCGAAGGCCATTAAAGTTCATGGATACCATATTATCATCATCTACTAGTGATCCAATAGAAGCAAGGGCATCTGCAAGCCCTTTAACCTTCACTAAGTAATCATTTATACTCAACTTTCCTTTGGTCACATTATGCAACTCCTACTTTAGTTTTATCTTTCGTGCTTCACCATGTCCCAAACCTCCTTGCGCGTTTATACATCCTATATATGCACAATCATAGAATCTATCATACTATGAACTGACAACCAATACAGCGCCTTTCTAGCCTTTTCATGTCTGTCACACTACTAGATTGGTTGTCAATCACACTGACAGACAACCAATACAGCACCTTTCTGGCTTTTTCATGTCATTCTTTATATGCCTGGCCTTGCTAAGGGGTCGAAGTTTCTTTAGCGATCTCCAGCTCCTTTTTATTGCCTATGATGAACTCCTAGTATCCTTTTTCCATAAGAAAATTGGTCATCTTAAACTTCCATGCTTTGAAGTCATTCTTGTCTAACTTCTCTCACTCACAATCTATGAAAGACTATAAGACATGTTTACTTACAACAACTTACCAAACAATGCTTATTACAAAAAGATTTTGCACTTGGAGCAAATATGTAACATTCTATACAACGGTATTGTAAACATGTTACCACTGTATGTGAACCAATCATATACACATACATCTGCCAATACTTGAAATACTTAAAATCTCTATACAAACTGTCTTGCAACCAATTTTCTACTACAACTTTGCACCAAACCAGAAATTGGGCATATACAATCAAAACTGACACTTTATAAAGTGCATATACAATCAAAACTGACACTTTATAAAGTGCATATAGAGAAATTGTAGAGCCAAATAGGGCTTGAAACACACCTGAATCATGTCAAAAAACGTAAAAATTCAGTTACCTACGTTAACTACACACAATATGGTTTTCTTCCTTTACCTAAGAGGATGCCTCAATCTGAGATAATGACTACAAAGAGCTTGCAAAACCAAAATAGTGTCTACTGAAAAACACCTGAATCATGTCAAAATATGTAAAAATTCAGTTACCTACGTTAACTACACACAGTATGGTCTTCCTCCTTCACCTAGGAGGATGCCTCAATTTGAGACAATGCCTATAGTTCTCACAGCTACCGAAAGTGTTGCACCAAAATCAAAGAGGGAAAGAGATGGAAATAGCCTTACCCCTAAACTACTTTCTTGTTTGCTTGTCTCTCTTCCTTCCTTGCCCTCTCCCACCCTCCCTATGCATAGTCTCTCCTTCCCTCTCTCTCTCTCTCTCTCCCTCTCCCTCTCCCTCCCCCTATGCATAATATCTCCTCTCCTCTTCCCTCTCTCTCCCTCTCCCACCATCTTCCCCTCCCACTTTTTCTCCCTTATCCACCCTCCCTCTCAATCTATGTCCTTCCCTCTACCTCTCTCTCTCCCAACCTCGTCCCTTTCACTCTCCCTATCACTCTCCTTCTCCCTCTCCCACCCTCTCCCACCCTCTTCCCTTTCACTCTCCTTCTCCCTCTCCCACCCTCATCCCTTTCACTCTCCTTCTCTCTCTCCCACCCTCTCCCACCCTCTTCCCTCTCTCCTTCTCCCAACCTCGCCCTTTCTTTTGGATACTCACATGTGCACAAAATATTACACACCCTCTCCCTCTCCTTCTCCCAACCTCATCCTTTCTTTCTCCCTCTCCCTCTCCCTCCCCTTCTCCCACCCTCTTCCCTCTCTCCTTTCTTTCTCCCTCTCCCTCTCTCTCCCCTTCTCCCACCCTCTTCCCTCTCTCCTTTCTTTCCCTCTCCCTCACTCTTCCTATGCACAATCTCTCCTTCCCTCTAACCCTTCCTATGCATCATCTTTCCTTCCCTCTCTCTCACTCTTTCTCCCTTTCCCACCCTCCCTCTCTCTCTCTCTCTCTCTCTCTCTCTCTCTCTCTCTCTCTCTCTTCCCTCTCTCTCTCTCTCTCTCTCTCTCTCTTTCCTTCCTCTCTCTCCCACCCACTTTTTTGGAATTAAGAGATTCCCTGCTCCCTATATCAAGAGAGAGAAGGGCGAAGAGAGTCGGAGACAGAGTCATGACATAATTATTTGAGAGGGAGAGGGCAAGAAAGAGCGAGAGGGAGTGAGAGAGAGAAAAACATGACAACATTACATCCCCAAGATCGAGGTTACTACTTCCAAGTGTAAATAAAACCAAGTTCATTCATATACAACTTCCAAATATAACTCTTTTATCATAATTGTTATACACAATCATCTTTACTTATATGAGCGTCGCTTGTCCTCTCGGGGTGAAGGCACAAAGTAAGTGAACGATGTTCGTTCCCTTTCGCACTTCCTCAAGCAAGAGATGCTTAGATGCATCATTAATAAAACTATGGGCTCTCCATATGGCAATTAAGCCCACAACTATAGTCTTCACTTGAGAAATATCATCATCTCACTACCAAGAAGTGGTAAGGATGTGACCTTTCCATGCTTATGCACCATCTATAGTCTTTATCTTGACCTCTACATTAGTGGCCTCCCTAGCGGTACACGTAGTAGCAACAACTTCAATGTTAATATTTGATGAGGACACCATCACAAATAATATAAAGGAGGGTTGGCGGTACTCTACTAACAAGGCTTAGCTGAATTGTGGTTAAAAAAGTTCTATGGAAGCTATCTCTATTTATAGTAGTGGGAGAGGTGTACTCTACTTTTGCACCAAACCAAAAAAAAATCACCTTTCTTCTTTTTTACTGTCAATAATAAAGGCATCTTCCCACAAAAGCCTACACCTCAATAATGAAGGCATATTTTCGTACTTTTTTTGGGTAAGAGCGAGTATGTATTGTTTTTTTAAAATACAGTTTATTTCATATAAGGATTCTTGTGCTTCATATACATAGGTGCTCATAACGTGAATACTGCTCATTGCATGCACTTTAGGAGTAGTGTACGTCTCTATGTACATGTGTATGTCATTAGATGCCTTTACATGTGACTTCATGTCATTGCTTTCATGTCATAATAAAAACAATGAACGATATAAAAATAAAAAGGATAATATTGCAGCCAAATGTGGGCAAAAGATAATTTTATTTCCCAAAAGAAATTACATCAAATGTTATTTCTTAAAACAACAAACAACTTAAAATTTGACAAGGTGATTAATAAAAATGACAAGGTGAATTATAGTTAAAAGAAGACTTTATTCCAAAAAGGTTGTTACATCATCCTTGCATATTGCTTACTAAAGGTAACATGATAGCCTCATGTAACTACATAAGGGTTCCTACAACTAAGTACTTGTAAGGGGGGGCTACAGCCTTAAATATTGCACTAAAGGCAAAATGACAGCCTCATGTAACTACATAAGGGTTCCTACAACTAAGTACTTGTAAGGGGGGCTACAGATTTAAATAATATTTACAAAAGATAACCTAACATAACTACAGCCTTAAATACTGTTTACAAAAGACAACATGACAGTCTCATGTTGTCACATAAGGGTTCCTACAACTAAGTACTTGTAAGGGAAGGCTACAACCTTAAATACTGTTTACAAAAGACATGACAGCCTCATGTAACTACATAAGGGTTCCTACACCTATGCATACTACTTACTAAAGGCAACATGACAGCCTCATGTAACTACATAAGGGTTCCTACAACTAAGTACTTGTAAGGGGGGTCTACATTCTTAAATACTATTTACAAAAGACAACCTGACATAACTATAGTCTAAAATACTATTTATAAAAGACAACTTGACATAACTACATAAGGGTTCCTACACCTATGTGCTTTTATGGACTACTCTATTCTTCAACTCCTCTCGAAGGGACTCCTCCTGTTCTTCGGCAATGTACCCGCCGTAGCTCCACCAAGTGCCAATGGTGCTTCCAATCTTCCTATTCTAGACATATAGATCTTCGAAATATCGATGGGCTCATCCGCTAGGATCTTGCTCCAAAGATTACGGACCATTATGATTTTTAGATGTTCTTTCACATCTCCACTTAACTTTGTGTACAAAACTTTGCAAACAACATCAAGGGTATCCTTGAGAGTACAAGAGCTGGGGCCATTTGAAGAAGACATAATAAGTTCGACAAAAATAGAGGATGAGGGAGAAGGTGAGGGTTGGTGAGGGAGAGTGAAGTGAAGAAGGATAAATAGGGAGGGAGAGAAATACAATAAGAGAGAGAGGGAGGCAATGAGATATGGGAGTAAGGGTTAGAGTAAGAGCTAGGGGGTCAAATGTATAGATACATCATGTTAAAAGCTCGCTAAGCAAAAAGGGATTTTGCAGGGATTCCTAAATTTAGATTTTCATGACTATATATAATTTGTATGTGGTGGCGGCAATGTTGTGATTAAATTCATAATTCTAGGACGTGGATAGCCCATTATTCCACTTAGTACTTGGAATTTTTGGTGGTGGAATCTCCTCTTTTTACGATCACTCTTAATGGATGCTATGTGAGCCTAGTATAAGAGTTGAATTGGAGCTTGCTCTCTATCATCTATGACCTCCCGTTCAAAGAAGTCATTCACCATGTCTTCCATGATGAGATCCTCTTTCTCCTCATGTGGAAATGGTAGAGGCACCTCAATCATTGGTTGTTGTGAAGATAATTCTCAACCATGCTTTCCCTATGAAGCCTTACTACCTTTAAAAATCTACCCAATGTCATTGAATGGTATGGCATGTTTTGCAACACTCTCCTATGGTTCTCCTCCATGTCATCATCCACACACTTGGTCGTGCCAATGCCTCATGAAGCCCATATGTTCAGACATGCTCGATTGTTATACGACATTGTATATATTGGCCCTTGCATCGATCACACATACAACAAATTGTTTCTCTCAACCATGGTTCTACTTGTTGGCCCACAATCTTATAGATTATCTTCACTCTGTAAGTAGGCCAATTCAGTGATGATTAGGATTTCGATTGTCTAAATCAACTAGTGTACATATTTATTCAGAACATCTTTCATGTGATGATACATCATTGTTAGATTGAGCACTTGGTCCATGTAGCACTATGCTGATTTTATACCAACCATTGTGGTTAGGTTTATGGCATTGGTGCCATTGTGGGTTAGGTTTATGGGTGTCATTGCATGAAATTTACACATCCATGACACCATAACTAATATTATCAATAAATAATATAAATTATTATAATTATAAATAATATTATTTTATCCTTGCTATTTTAATTAAATAACTAAATTTTTAATTAATAAAGGGGGTGAACCGGGTCACCCTTAGTGAGGGGATTGACCCCCTCACTAAGGGTTCCCGGCCGTCCCCCTCTCACTAAGGGGTGAACCGGTTCGCCCTTAGTGAGGGGGGAGTCAACCCTCCACCCCCTTCACTAAGGGCGACTGCCTCACTAAACCCTCTCTCTCTCTCACCCACCTTACAATGCTAAACCTTCTCTCTCTCTCTCTCTCTCTCTCTCTCTCTCTCTCTCTCTCTCTCTCTCTCTCTCTCAAACGCCTCCCCCCTCTCTCTCAAATGCCTCCCCTCCTCTTCCTCTTTCTCTCTCAGTCTCTACTTTTTTGCTTGTTTTTCTATTTTTTCTTCTCTTTCTTTCCTTTTCCTCTCTTCTCCTTTCTACTTTTTTTTCTCTTTCATCAAAAACACTAAAATTTTATTTTGCTTTTCTATTTTTATCTCTCTTTTACCCTAAAAGTTTGTTTTGTTTCTCTATTTATATCTCTTTATTTTTGCTTTGTGATTAAGAGTCCTATTGTTATTTTCCATGACTCTTTATTTTTGTTTGGGCTCTTGTGATTAAGAGTCCTATTGTTATTTTCCATGACTCTTATTTCCATATTGACATGTACCTCAGCCTATAGATGAGGATATATCTCTACCTCTACTTATGTTCGAGTAGAGGGCCTACTCTTGCATATTCCTATAGAAGATTATTTACTCCTTAGATTAATCTCCTCGTCTTGTTGATCAAAAGGGCTATAAGGTCCTGAAAGTTAGAAAGTTTTCTCGTGAACTAATGCTCTGATACCATGAGAAGAATGCATGGAGAGGGTGAACTTGAGCTCTTTGTAAGCTTTCTTCTTTATACACACACAAGAGAGAGATGGAAGGTTGCTTCTATTATCTTACTTCTCTACAACCACAAGATAACAATAACAGGGGTCCTGTTTTGGCAGCTTGTGAGGTAGCTTTGTTTAAGCTACTTGGTGATATGGGTGAGCCCGTGTGGATAGGGCAGTTGTCACTTGAGTATGTGATCTAGCACTATAATTATGCCATAACTCTAGTAAACCAAAGTATCTATTACATAGCCTATAAACTACTAGAGTGATATATAAACCATAATCTCACTAACCATGTCAATGTCATAAGTGCAAAGCTATCTTCCTGGTATGTCATCTATATCTACACTAGTTGAGTTCAATACCTTAACGGGTTCCTACTTGGAAGTTCCTTGTGTAGGGATTATGTTAACCCATTCCTAGGGTTAACAAGAGCTACCACCATTATCTTAAATCAAGGAGTCAAGGTAGATACACCAAAGGGTCATACGTTCAAGATATGAAGCAACAATATCCAAAGCTACAACTTGGATGGGGCACTCGTAATGGTGTGACAGAGTATTTATGGTGGCGATTCCCACTTCAAAGAGCATGTGATAGCAAGTTAGGATGAAGTCCTAAGTGTTGTACTTCATGGATATATTATAGAGTAGTTATTGAGCCTCTATGCATGTGCATAGTGCCTCTATGCATGAGCTTTGAGGCCTCCATGCAATGAGACATTTGCATGAGCTTCTATGCATAGGCTCTATGCATAAGTCCCTATGCATAGAAGCTCATTCATAAGGCTCTATGTATAAAGGCTTATACATAGAGCCTCATGAGTTTCTATGCATAGAGGCTTATGCATAAGCTTCTATGAATAAGGCTATGCACAGCCTTTATGCATACCTATGCATAGAAATGCCTTGGAGTTGCAGAGAAATTTTTAGATTTTCAAGAACTGATTTCTCTTCTCATCCGTGAAGAGATGAATATTGGGGGAGGTTCATCCTCTAGAAATTTAAATAAGCAAGCCTTCTACTCAGATATAGGTAGAGGTAGAGGTAGATCGTCATCTAAAGGCTCTATCATCTATGACCTCCCATTCAAAGAAGTCATTCACCATGTTTTTCATGATGAGATCCTCTTCCTCCTCATGTGGCTATGGTGGAGGCACTCATTCATTGGTTGGTTAAGATTATTCTTAGCCATGTTTTCCCTATGAAGCCTTGCCACCTTTGACAATCTACCTGATGTCATTGAATGGTGTGGCATGTTGTGTAACACTCTCCTATGGTTCTCCTCCATATCATCATCGAAGAGAGGGGAGGAAGGGGAGGCATGAGGGAGGGGTGCAAAGTGCGGAGGTGCTTTTTTAAAAATCCTTAGGATTAATTAATTAAGTGCCTTTTTCAACCTTCATATAAAGACATATTTGTAAGCCTAGAAAAGAAGTGGGGCATACCTGGGAAACAAGAATGCTTTGGGCCCGACGACCGAGATTACAAGCAGCTCGATCGAGATCCACCGAAGGTGACAACAGCTTGATTGAGATCCACCAAAGGTGACATCATCTTGATCAAGATCCATCAAAGGCAACAGGTAGCAGCTCGTTCAAAGGCGAGAAAAAGGGGGGGGAGATAACGTAAGGCGAGATACACAAATAACCAAAGATGTGGAAAGTTTGGGAATTTTAGGGTACTAATATCTAGGACGAGATGCATGGCCACCAACATTCATTTTCACTCATGCAATAAATAAAAATTCAATTTCAATCTCCATATCGCGCCCAAAATATATTAAATAAATTTCTATTTATTGCACGGTGAAATGGTTTTTTTCATTACCATATCTCGCCCGAGATATGGTAATTCAATTTCATGCATATTTTAATTCATTTTTGGTATCTTGCCACCCGAGATATATTAAATAAATTTCTGTTTCTTGCCTGTTAAATATTTTTCTTCATTAACATATCTCGCCCAAGATATGGTAATTTAATTTCACGCATATATTAATTCATTTTTGGTATCTCGCCTAAGATACCTTAAATAAATTTCATTTTCTCGACTGTGAAATATTTTCTTCATTACCATATCTCACCCAAGATATGGTAATTCAATTTCACGCCGCATACATTAATCCAGTTTCATTTTCGATATCTCGCCCGAGAGATATATTAAATAAATTTTTGTTTCTCACTCGAGAAATATTTTCTCAATTTTCATATCTCACCTCAGATTTGGTAAATCAATTTCACGCATATATTAATCCAATTTCATTTTCGGTATCTTGCCCGAGGTATATCAAATAAATGTCCATATCTCGCCCAAGAAACATTTTCTCAATTTTGATATCTCGCCCAAGATATAAATATACTACTGAGCTGGCATGCACCATGACCGGGCAATCTAGTAAGCAACTCCACCTATTTCACCCTGTTATATAATGACCAAGTAAGATTTGCCTTGTTGCTTGCTGACTACATGTTAGCCGACCATGTCACTTCTCTTTTTGGGGGTTATGTTTATGCTATAAACTTGGAATTCTCTGATGGATATGTATGTGATATGTATGCCATGTTAATTCCAATTTTAATTTCAATTCTGTTCATAACATTTGAATTGTGTCCACCATCCAAGGGAGGTGGAGTCAAGCATGGGAGAAGGGGAAGAGGAGATTTTCATGAAGACGAGGATGTGGGTGAAGAAGTTGAAAGCCAAACTTTTGATGGTTCTGTTTTGCAGGTAGCAGTCTCATGAGGACAAGAATGAGAATTGTTAGATTCATAGATAACAAAAGAATATAAAATATCTTGAACTTAAATTGAAAATGAGGCAATGTCTCATGCGATACCTACTCAAAAAAGTAGTCCTCTGACTGAGTTTCCTACTGTGGTGTGAATGTGTAATTCTCTACAAAGTTAACCACACACAGAGATAACTACACCAATAGGAAACTATTGTAGGATGGCACAAAAATGACAGTCCTACCACTTGGCACCATGAGCATGATGTATGTCAGCATAGATGGAAGTTGTAAATGTGCTCATGAACTCGCCACATGCTAAATGGGGCTTCGCTAGCTGTAATCTCCTCGACTGCCCATGTGTCACATACTCATACTGTCGCCATATCACCACCTTGGCCAGCGAGGAATCCTCCTTACACAAGTGAAGCATGGCCAAGCTGCCGCACACGAGGTACAAGTCCCACCATGACATAAGCCATCCGATGGTATGGCATCCTCCGCCCCCGTAGGAATAATAGCAAGAGTGAATAAAATCCCTCAAGTTATAAGGCACCACCCCGCCGATGGCGTCCCACCATGACATAAGCCATCCGATGGTAGATGGCATCCTCCGCCCCCGTAGGAATAATAGCAAGAGTGAATAAAATCCCTCAAGCTATCAGGCACCACCCCGCCGATGGCTAGATAAGCCACGAGAGACATCATACAAAATCTTAAATCCAATGTGGTACCTACAAAGACATGTGTCACGCTGCCTTGAGTAGCACACAAACCAAGTCTTGCAAGCCTCAAATGAGCGCTAGTGGTGGCTGATGGTGATCTCAGGGTGTGTAGAACTAAACTCAAAGTACAACTCTGTCTGTGTCATCTCAAGAAAGCAAGCCCTGTGCACTATGTCCTCCCCACGATGAACCCTAGGTCACAATGCCTTCTTGTACTCTGGTAATGCACGACAATGCTCCTCCCAAAACCTCTCTATCATTGCCCTCATCTTAGGGTCCAATAAATGACTACATCTAGGTGCACGACCACTACTAGCCCATAGAGCACCCTCAATCCCAATTTCCAAGCTCTATCTCCTCTCACAAACCTTACAGAAGTGCTCGATGATGAATCATAAGTATGGCAAGAAGTGGCGTGATGCGTCCTGGTAGGACACTGTTAGAAACAAATGCTGTAGGGACATGTCTTGCAGCCAATCCATTTTGATGCATCTTACGCTTGATTGTGCTATAGGATTGCCTCAAGCTCAATAGCATGCCAGAACTAGCCCTCCTCGAATGTGGGTTGCAAATCCTTGTGGAAGTGGCGGTACACTATGCCATGCGCGAGTGCCATAGTAGCAACGCATCTAGCACACTAGACTGTGATGCAACATTGAGATCAACAAAGGACTTGTCGAAAATAGCATTAGCATGGTCTTATGCACCAGACCTGGAAACGGATTTCCCATAAGAAGATGCCTCATGAGCAACACTAAAGGGTGGAGTGGCAAGCACATGGTCGACAATGTCATCAACATCATGAGCAACACTAGAGGGTGGAGTGGCAAGCACATGGTCGACAATGTCATCAACATCACTGAAGTGAGGAGTGCCCGGCAGGAAGGGCATGTGCACCACATCGAGGAGTGGCATCAAGGTCATGGGCCTCACTAGATGGAGGACTGCCAAGCTCGTAGGTGTCACCTAAGAGAAGTGAGGCAAACTTGTGGGCCGTTCCCAAGGGTGGAGAAGCACCAGGTAAAGGAGTGGTGGCAAGCTCATGGGGGGTACCCAACAAAGGAGTGGCAAGCTCAGATAGTGCACCCAAAGATGGAGAGGCGCCCAATGGAGGAGGTGGCTAGCTCATGGTGGGCAACAACCAAGAGAGAAGTGCCAAACTCGGAGGGCGAACCAAAAGGTGGAGAGGCACCGAAGATAGGAGTGTCCAACTCATGGGTGGCACCGCCTGAGGGTGGAGTGAAAACTGCATGGGCAAGGTGTAAGGGAGGAGTGGCAAAGGGCTCAAAATAGTGTGGAGAAAGAATTGTGGGAGAAGGAGGAGGAGAAGGAGGTGGAGTGGGGTCATGGGGAAGAGATGGAGAATGGGTGGGGGGAGGAGATGATGCCTCATCAATCAAACCCGCCGTGCATTGCAATGCTCGAGTCCTTGCTTTGCGCTCACAATCTCTTCTTCTCCTATCTTCTATGTGAACACTTGCTTACTTCTCATGAATAAGGTGGATCGGGGGATCCCGTTGCTTATTACTTTTTCTACTCCTACAACTTTGTGAACCCATGCTAAGATGTAGGGAAAAAGAAGATTAAGCATAAAATTGAAGATAATTAATTAAGATTAAAATAATACTAGAACAAGATTAACATATGCTTGGAATAGAGCTATCTCCAAAGGTGGTGAAGCTCTAAGAATGAGGGAGACTCAAAAAATTGGGCTATATATACCAAGCTAGTTAGCATTTCATTGGTTAAATTAGATAATCAATAAAATTTAGATTTCTATCAATTTATTTAATCTTTTTACACATAATGATAATTTTTTGTAAAATACTAAAAATATTAAAAGATAATTATAATATAAAGAAATGATAAATTAATTAATTATTTTAAGTAACAAATATTATTTTTATCTAATAAATAAATAAAATGTATTTATATAATACATAAAACTTATTTGATTAATAAATAGTATTAAATTTATTTAGACCCATTTATAATATATATTTCAAGTTTTCTCCTCAAAAAATATTTTTAAAAATATATTATTTTTAAATAGTAAGAATTTTTTATATCATAATATTCACTTGATTGAAAATAAAAATATTTATTTTTTAATAATATATTTTATTCAATAAATAGTATTTATTTGATTTAATATATATATATACATATATATTTTGGAGAAGAGTCTTAAAATTATATTACATAAATTTATTTTGAAACTTTTTATTTAAAAAATGATTTTTTATTTTTTCGTATTAACAAAATTAAGAAATATAATGGTGAGGTGATAAGCATTTTGTCACGTGGCAAAATACTGTGCTGGCATGGGACCTCCATGTGAGCATTCCTTATGCTCAAATGTGAGGTGGCAATGCCATGCATGTATATGATGTGCCATGCCATGTAGGCACAAAAAGTCAACGAAGTTGACTATGCTGAGGCGGTAATATGACATGGACATTCTTGATTACGTGAAAATGTCATGTATGTATGTGATGTGGCATGCCATGTAGGCAACAACGTATAATTATGATTTTTTCGCATATGCATACCCTCACAAGGTATAGTTCCCATTGTCGCTAGGTCGAGGTGCAAGTCATGAGCACAAAAATCTCCTCACCACCAAGGCAACTCCATGGCATATACTCCACAAAAGAAATGGCCAAGACCTTCCTTGGCCATTTCTTTTGTGGAGCATATGCCATGGAGTTGCCTTGGCTATTGACTATATAAGGCTTGCCCATGGCATATACTCAAGGCTTGGATATGGCACATGCTCCACAAAAACAATGGCCAGGGGAGGCCGCGTTGGCATGGCCTCCACTAGATAGTTTTTTGTGGAGCATGTGCCATAGCCAAACTTTGAGTATATGCCATGAATCCCTTGGATATGCCTCGCATGACACACCAATTAACAGAGAAGCTACAACCTATCGCAATGGAGTGCCGATTCAAAAAGTGCACGAACAATAATTATCCCACAAAACACACAAAAAAGGCCCTGAAGAAGTAGGTTGTCGTGCCAGTGTGGCCTCCTTCAGGGTCATTTTTTTGTGTATGCTGATTCGAAACCCATTTACCTGGAGCATATGCCTTGAAATTGCCTTGGCTATTAGCTATGTAAGGCTTGCCCATGGGATCCTTTTCAAAGCCCATTTACCTAGCTAGAGGTCATGGTGGTTTCCCTCTATGTATCATAGCTATTCTTCGTGCAAGTACTTGAGAGGGTGAGAGGGTGAAGGGGTGAGAGAGGGTGAGAGGGTGAAGCTAGGCTGCAACTAGGGCAACCTAGCTACATAACTTTTCAAAAACATGTAAGCAATGTTCATGTGGGCGATGATGCCATATCCAAAAATTACCATTTTACAAATCGCACAAGCCATATTTTAAATTTGCTTTTAAATTATATTTTTTTAAAGGCACTAAATTAGATTAATGATGCTTGGCCATGGGCAACTGTGTCAGCATTTAAAAAATGACCTTAAAATAACTCTCTCTCTCTCTCTCTCTCTCTCACACACACACACACACACACACACACACACACACACACACACACACATAAATACAAAATAATTACACACACACACACACACACACACACACACACAAATACAAAATAATTACACACACACACACACACACACAAATAAATACAAAATAATTACACACACACACACACACACACACACACACACACACAAATACAAAATAATTACACACGCACACACACACAAATAAACACACATACACATAAACCTACACACATACACATACACACACACACACACACACACACACACACACACACACACACACACACACACACACACACACACACACACAAATAAACATACATACACATATATATAAACTCACTCACACACATAGGCATATAGACATTTCTCTCACTCTCACTCTCTCTCTAATAAAAAAGAAATAAATACACATCACACACACATATAAGAACACATAACCATCTCTCTCTCTCTCTCTCTCTCTCTCTCTCTCTCTCTCTCTCTCTCTCTCTCTCTCTCTCTGGGCAAGTAGAAAGAGGAGGATCAATACGCACACATAAACTTTGAAACCACTTTGATAAAAAATAAAAAATGCATGAAAATTGATATATATGTTTCTTCAAAAAATGTATCAATGTAGTTATATAGAGATTATGTAATAATCAATTACATTGAATATAGTTGGCTGTTATTATTCTGGAGCAATTATATGCCATTATTCTATATTAATTTTTCTTATTTGCACCATATCTAAAAATATTTCTTTTGGAAAGAATATAATAGATTGCAATTTTATAGCATTTATTTTGATCGATATTATAATTTATAATTTTAGGTTTTTCATAAGTGTTTTAAAAAAATAAATAGAAAAACTAAAAATATACACACACAAAAATAAAATATACACATTAGAAATAAAATACACACATTGTTTCCTCAGAAAAAACCAATAATTAGTAATGATTCAAAATATTATTATAAAATTGGGATTCTAAAATATTTCTTTTTATTTTTTAGGTGTGGTGGAGGATTTTGTTTTGGTCCAATATACCCCTTTTTTCCTCGTTTCCCTCTAATTGTTATATCTTGTTCTGTATTTTTCTTTTTTTTCTTGTATCCTTGTTCCTACTGTGTTCTCTGAGAGCAATAAGTAGAAACATCACTATTTATGGGCCTTTGCCTAGAAAAAAACTTTCTCTAGTCACATGGAAGGAGCTTAAACTTGATCTTCTAAAAGAATATTTGATGTGCAAGGAGTGCCAAAGACATTGAAACTTCTCTCTCTGAGTCATGAGCTTTTGAAGCTGGAGCAGTAATTCTTTCTGATGGAGAAGAAGGTTTTGTACTAGATGCAGAACTTCACCAATTTTATAAGGTTTTTATTGACATTGGTGAGAATGTAACACCAGTTACATTGGAGGATGATGAGGAAGCCATTAGTGAGAAGATTACTAGTGTCTTGATCATGATTGAACTGCTACCCTTGAATAGTAGTTTGCATGTGGCTTTGCATAGTGCAAAAAGTATTAAGAAGGTGGAGAAGCTTCCAACATCTTATCACGGGTACATAGCATATGAGCTACCTCCTTGTGTGACAAAGTCTAAAATGTTTGGTATGGAACAAAAGAATGATGGCCACTCTTGGGTAGAGTATGTCACATGTAGTTGTGATTGTTTTGATGGTGTTGTACATTTGAGTAGATGCTCTGGACATTTGCAAAATGTGAATATTGATTGTCCTTACTACTCTACGCTACATTATCAGAATGAAACACAATGGAAAGGAAGACTAAAATGATGGAGTTGTCTTGTAGGATTAATTGGTTTTCAAAGTTTGGAAACATTTCGTGTAAGCATTATGCTCAAATGACTGAGTGCATCTCCACATGCCAAGTAGTAATTTATTATTATTTTCCAAGGAAAAATAATTGTATAATGAAGTAGATTTGGTGTCACATGCACATGGGGGATGGGGCCTAGGCACTTGGGCTTAGAGTAATTTACATGTGTACCTTGGGATATATGATACATAGGGCTCATGGGGGTAATTTACATGTGTACCTTGGGATATATGATACATTGGGCATAGGGTAATTTACATGTGTACCTTGGGATATATGATACATAGGGTAATTTACATGTGTACCTTGGGATATATGATACATAGGGCTCATGGGCATTGTACACCTTTTTTGATCATTTTGACTATTACTTTTCTTGGAGCTCTTATGCCCAAGCTTCCATGGTGGACTTCTCCCTCTTAAGATGTTAGGATGGTGACCCATACCCATGTTGTCACTTCATGCCTTGAGTGGCCAACCCTAGTTTCTTGCATTGGTATAAGAGCTTTAATTTGATCCATTTTCTTTAGAATGTTTCTGAAAATTTTTGAGTTTTCTTGAGTTTCTTGATTTTCTTGATCAAGAATTGGGGATATGGCGATCATGTTTGAGTTGATTTGATCTTTTTTTTTTTCACATTTTCATAAGCTTTTGGGGTTATGGTGGACCAATTTTTTTGGGGATGGCCTCATCAAATTTGAATGTCGGGACCAAAATTGGGAGAATTTGCTAATTTATAATTAATTGCTAATCCAAAACATTTTACTTCTTCCTTTTCTTCTTGCTTGGATCTTGGGAGCTTTTGGGTTTCAATCTTGAATGAAATGCTAGCAAAATCTTGGGCGTTTGATTGAGGAAGATCAAGGTTACATAACAGGCTCAATTTTGACCCCTTTCATGAAGAACATGCCATCTGTAGGCTGTCACCAAGCTGCTACACCATTTTTTCTACAGATTCGTGGAGATTAGAGAGCCATAAGAGTGGTTAATGTTTGCAGCATCAAGTATGGGATTCTTAGAAGCCATTTAAGCACTCTAACTATGGCGATTTTGCACAAAAAGAAGCTGTGAGGGCTGCACGTATTTTGTGGAGAAGGAGGAGTCCATAATCACGCATTTGTGGCTCTATAATGCTTGGAAACACCAATACTAAGTGTAAGTAAGCTTCCCATTTCATCAATTTCTTCCCTCTTGCAAAATTAGGGTTCCATGAAGAATTAGGGTTTTTCACCAAAATTTTGACAAATTTCCTTCATCAATCTCTTTTTCATGTTTGGCTACTTCTACATGGGTGATCAATTGCTGCATGAATAGGAGATTTTATGGAAATTTTGACTCCTTTGCATTTTTGAAATTTCTTGAGGAAATTAGGGTTTGGGATTCTCATGAAATTCTTGCATAATGTTGCTATCCCAACCTTTCTCTCCCCATGCATGTATTCAATGCTTGATTCCACCCAAGATTTAGGGTTTCTTGGCTCTCTTAGATGATTTGGAGTTTTCTTGAAAATTAGGGTTTCCAATTAAAATTTCTAAGATCCACAATGTTAATTCTCTTCTCCTATCTCTCCCCTACCCTCTCATATCATTGATTTGCTATAATGATCACAATTTTTGGATTTCTTGAGGGAAATAGGGTTTTGGGAGGAATTGCCTTCAAGATTAGGGTTTATGGTGGGATTTCTTGAATTTTCAATCCACAATCCTTTTTCCCTTGATCTTCTCTACACAAGCATGCATTGCTGGCCAAGGGTATTAGGGTTTTGGGAGAAAACAAGGTTTAGGGTTAATTCTTGCTTATCATGGGATTCTCATCACTCCCTTGCATACAGCTTGCATTGCTCCAAACTTCTACTTACTCTTTGTCATATCCACACATTCTTCCACTTTACCCAATACAGGCAAAGAAGCCAACAAATTGGATTGAAAGAAGAGAAGAGCATGCAAGCATTGATGTTTCTTGCATTTGCTATGCCTTGGTGAGGGCATTGTTTGTTTCTCTTTGGTTGGATGATTATTGCAAGCCTTGGAGCAAAAGGTTTTGATTGAAGAAAGTGTACAAGGAGCATAATGCAAGCATGATTACATGCTAAGTTGTAATGTACATGAGCATGAGTATATGCTTTGAATTGTAAGCCTTCAAACACTCTACTCTATTTACATTGCTAGATTCTCAATCAAGTTGTATAAGTTCATTCCAAACACACACTAGAATCTAGCATGTTGAGAGGGTACCCTTGGCATTGGTGGAGAGGCCAAGGGAGAGCATAGCTTGAACTCTCTCTGTTTTATGAGTGGTTTTAGAAAAGCAGCAAGGAGAGGGATTAGGTACATGGAGTGAAGACATGGCCCTAAATCTTGCCATTGGATTTTAAACTTTAGTAAGAGGGTGGGAAGGCTTGGCTAGAAGATTAGCAAGCAAATCTCTCCATCAACAAATAAAACTCTTCATTCAACAATCAATCTTGATCAGCACAAAGGTTACATGCAATATTCCATTGGTCAATGTATGATGCAATGAGGATATGCCTTTGATATTATGCCAAATGCCAAGAGAACATTGATATGCCTTTGATATTATGTATGATGCAATGAGGATATGCCTTTGATATTATGCCAAATGCCAAGAGAACATTGATTATGGATTGAGTACATAGGAAATTTGAGATTTGGTCACTAATACAAAGGAGAACATGCCAAAATTTTTTAAAAATTACATGCATGGTTGGGATTGAGGAAAATTGTGGACACACATAAGGTGCTTTTGGATGCAAAAGTTGCTTGGAAGCAAGGGGTGATACATGTGGAACATGTGAAAGAGATCTTGGAGCAAAACCTACAGATTCACAAAACCCTAATTTAGTAAAATTACATTAGGGATGGAGTTTTGGTGATTATATAGGCTCTTCCTACTCCCTTACACCTTCCCAACAAGCCTTAAACCTCTTCATTCTCCCGACATCATTTGGATCCCCAACTTGCCATTTTTCATTGGAGGCCAAACTTGGTTCTAGTTAAAAAACGGCGAGCTATTTGGTACAAATGACATCATAGAATGGATGCACATCATTAGGGCTTCCCAACAATCCATACTACACCCGAATCCGATGTCGTTTGGAGGGTCAAACCTATATGCTTGACTTTGACCTCCAAAAAGTCAAAATAGAGGATATATGCACTTTGAATTCGGTCAAACCCTCTTAGGCATACTTAGTACTTGTTATCACAAGCTCTCAAACCAAATTTTATCTAAATCCGATGACTTTTGAGCACTCCATATCCTAATTCCTATTTTCAGCAATGTCGCACAAACCCTAAAACAGAGAATATTAGGGCTATTCAAAAATATTTTGTTCTTGCATATTTGCATTCTACTCCACAAGATCTATCCATAGAGCCCTAGATCATCAAATTCTGACACCATTTGAGCCTTCTACAAGCCATTTTCCATTTCCAATCCACTATGCCAAGGGGGCATCCATCTAAGCAACAATGGAACTTCAAAATATAAGGGAAGATAGGGAAATGGTGAATAAGGATCGTGTAGAGTAGATTGGTATGAATTTACAAGGCTACAACAACATTGAAAATATGGCACATAGGACAAATCATGTGCAAATTAGGCCAAGTCTTGCAATTGTGGCCAATACTACATGGAAGAAGCAAATGTACAAGCGATGCCTGCTATGACAAATCATATGTCACAAATGATGATGATGATGAGATGCATGATGGAATCCATGCTTCAAAAATTTGTGGAACACATTGTGCAAGAGCTTAGGATCTTGCGTGATGAGATGAAGACAAGGGTGGACCATCTCAAGGTTCGACAAGCTTATGTTGAAGACAAAGAGGATCATCACCCAAGTTTTCATTCTACTTTATGGTGCTATGCACAACCCAATGTTTTGATACACATCTAATGAAGCCAAAGGAAAGAGTCATGCATCTCCAAATTAAGGCTTAATATTCCCAAGAAGTGATGTTTATATTCCATTCAAGGGAAATACTCATCGAGGTGGTGCTTCAAGACCTCATGTTGAGGAAGATTTTGATGATGAGTTTGAGCATAACAATGGTCAAATGACTTCTTCTTCACAAGCCATGGATGAAGGAAAGCAATGTGTTAAGTTATATGGTAGAGCCGCTACTAGTGAAGGCAAGAAAAGGTCGATCAATGTATGTGAATTCTTGGTACCATTTCTTGGTTTGCCTCTTACTTTGAGAGGGGATGGAAGAGCTATTATACACTCTATTTTGAAAGAGGTTGGCTTTTTAAGAAAAACCTAGGATTTACATTCACAATCACATTTGTCCATTGCATAGAGTATGACTACGTGGGCCTTTATGCACACATTGTGGGTGTTGAAGTGGATGAGATGCTTGGTGTAATTTCTGGACAGCACAAGTAAATCAGGATATCTCGATGCCGGTTCTCTCTCGACAAGACATCACCAATGTGTTCGTGGGGTCAATGGAAATCCACAAGTTGAAAATGGAAATTATTGGATTACTTCCATAAGTGCTTTGATTTAGGTTATGATATGATGCCACGAGATCATAAAGACGTGATCATTGAGGATATTTTAGATGTGCATGAAATTGTAGTTGACACAAGGAATAATTATTCATGTGATCATGTACATTCCTATGAGGTTACATTTGACATAGGTCTTGCACATGAGGATGAGTATTACACACATGGTGGAGACACATGCATTGTTAGTCATGGTGACATTAGGCATCTTGATGATGATGATGATGCTCATGCAGTTGTTGATAACTCATCTACCATCATTACTAGTAATGAGGAGAGCATCTATGGGAATGTGGGTGATGGTAGTGTGCATACACACACTATGTATGATGAGGGGGATGAGTCCTATGATGCTAGTGAGAATGTGGGTGATGGTAGTGTGCATACACACACTATGTATGATGAGGGGGATGAGTCCTATGATGCTAGTGAGAATATGGATAACATCATTGATGTGGATGACATTGATGATGAGGCTACTTATGCATTTAGTAAAGAGTAGCTATGGGAAACCAGTCTATGACCCTTATGCATTTAGTAGTGTGAGCAGATATGGGAACCCAGTCTATGACCCTTTCTTGAGAGATGAGTGGAGAGTCTATGATTGTGACCTCTACGAGGGTTATGCGGACAATGATGAGGATTATGCCTTGGTACATATGGAATATGCTCAGGTAGTCATTTGTGATGTGGATCATGCCTATGGATTTATGCATGGTGATGGATGCAATGAGGACATGGATTCACATTTGATGGAGCATGTTATGGAGTATGAGGCATTCTCTTTTGACACCGCTTATGGATGCCTATGCATTGACACAAACATACTCTATTAGGCATTCACTTTGACATGATGTATACACATATAATCCAAGTGGTTGGATTTATACAGACTATCATGTACCCACAGGGTTCTATGCATGGTTGCATTATCCTTTTAACCCAGGGGGATATTGGATGTATCTTATCGATGGATGTGGTGCATTACACCATCCATTTAATCCAAGAGGAGGCAGGATTGATACGGTCATGGGTCACTCATGGCTTGGATTTCCATTTGATCCAAGCATCATTATCATTAGTCTCACCGTCGAGACGACACCCTCATATCCTTTCCATTTGATCCGGGCGAGCATCGTGGACATGTTTTTAATCGGATACAACCATGAGTGCACTTTTTTCTTTTGTATACAGCCTCTTGTATATGTTTTGTGCATGACCACCCTTTAATTTTCAAGAAAAAATCATTGTAGGAGGGGATGGTTTTTAATGAAGTAGATTTAGTATCACATGCACATGGGAGATGGGGCCTAGGTACTTATGCTTAAGGTCATTTAGATGTGTACCTTTTGGGGGCCTTGGGATATATGACACATAGAGCTCATGGGCATTGTACAAGTTTTTTGATCATTTTGACTATTACTTTTCTTGGAGCTCTTATGCCTACGCTTCCATGGTGGACTTCTCCCTCTTGAGATGTTAGGATGGTGACCCACACCCATGTTGTCACTCCATGCCTTGAGTGGCCAACCCTAGTTTCTTGCAATAACAATACTATAAGTTGTACTATACATCTTGGTAGTAATAATCATCCTTACTATGCAGGAGTATTGAACAAAAAATTAAGGAGAAGGTGTTGTCTCGTGCTGCAATGAATCCCTTTACAACAACGGCAAAACAATTGGAGACATATGTGGCTCAAGATGCGTGAGACCCCCGCCCCCTCTGCGATGCCCCCTCCCAGGGTGCCGGCAGCAGCGTCGGCCTCTTACGCAGGGCGGCAGGGATTCACACTCGAGGCCTCGCCCACGGATGTCCGGACAAGAGACTAGCCAAGTGGTTCCTCCGGAACCGAACCCGAAAAAACTTCCCTCACCCGGAAGGTACGAGCGATTCCACCAAGAAAATCATCTAACAAGAGATTTATCTAACAGGTCAAGGTCTTACGAGCGATTCCACCAAGAAAATCATCTAACAAGAGATTTATCTAACAGGTCAAGGTCTTAACTAACCAAATTGATCCGACCGAACCCATAAGTCACATGGTCAAATCAAGGAAGAGACTTGCACTTGGTCCATAGAATCACCGCTTTCACTGGTAGATCTCCTTTCTTTGAGATGCTACCTGCCTAATCTACATTTGTGTACCCATATAGCTCCGATGGTACACCTGCTATATAAAGCAATACATAATCAATAGTGGCCCTCAAATATTGAAGTGTGCGTCGCACACTGTCAAGATGTGGTTTGCGCGGAACCTGCATAAACTGGCTCTCTAAGCCAACAGTGTAGCTCAAATCTGACCTATTGATCGGTCGTGACATAGATCAGAATATTATCAGTAATTACAGAGCGAAGCTATGGTAAATTTTTTTAGAAAAAAGATATATCTTAATGGCTAGGAAGGAATGAATTTCATAAAGTTAAAATTTCCCTTACGGTTAGAAGTTCCGTTAAATTATCTGAAGAAAATCCTTAGGAATCAAAGTTTTCTACCGAATAATTTTTGGTTAGACTACGACTATGAGAATGGCGGCCAGGAAATTACTTGCCCATCTCTCAAATCTGAATCAAACAAAAACCTCATGAATGATCAATTTCAAAATTTCGATACAAGAATAGATTAGAAGTTTTCTTTTAACAGAAATTACCAAGAATTAAGTTGGAAATTTAGTGAAATTGATGGGTAGATTACCCTGATGCGAGACTGGTGATTCTCATTAAGAAAATCTGGATTGTGGGAAAAAGGGTTTTGTGGAATCAAACTCAAAAACCGAAAATTCTACTTGCATAGAAACTCTATTTTTTTAAAGGACTGTTTTATGCTAGACCAGGTGATGCACATGCTCACGGTTGCTAGGACACCCATGCGTATGTCGAGAAAGATGATTAAACTCCACTCCTACGTGACAAGCAAGCCAAGAAGTTACAAGCACCATGAAGAGGAGGAAATCCACGCAAGAGGAAGATGATGATTGGGTACCTCTCCTCAAAAAACTCCAAAACGAACATCCACGTCTTCAAAATAGGATCATCTTCAAAATCTAACAAGGAATCAAAGTAAGTAAAAAAGAGAGTGTTGAGAAAGAAGGTGATAATGAAAAGAAGTTTATGGTTAAACATGCAACTCGTCTTTGGCTTAAACTTCTACAAGATAGCCTAAATAGATTAAAGATAAGTGTTATCCACATTAAAAATAATCTTACAAAGGTCTCATTTTTACTAGCAAAGCACAAATACTTTATGTACATTACATCTAAGAAGATCCACTCCTTTATCACCTAAACTTGTGCCTAATACCTCCTCCGTAAGGAGAGTGTAGTTTAGGTACAAGAAGCAAGGGAATTCTATACAAATTGCTATGTTGCCGATAGGGGCCAATTCATATGCTATATCTCCTCATCACATAATCCTATTAGAGAAGTATCATAGGATGATATTAATAGATGGGATGATATATTACAAATAAAAAACGGGGAGTTTAAGGATCAGATCAAGGATACAGAGTGGGCATTCTTGGTAAAGAAGATGTTTTGTGTGTGGGATGGCAACCATCATTGTGTTATAGCATGGATAGAGGAGATAAGAAAATGTGAGTCATCTTGACATGCTAACTCTTTAAATATGGCGTTAAGTTTATTTAAATAGCAATGGACTTATTTGGTTCATAATGAATGTAGCAAGAATTTACAATAAAGACATCCATATGTTGACACCATCCTAATTGAATTTAATATGGATAGTGAGGGAGAGGTCCTCATCATCATAGCTCTCTTAAATAGTTAAGGTAACATATCCATTAGGATATCATTTTTTGAAGACCTCTTTGACTTAAGATAAATAAAGCAGAGTATGTTTTATCATTCATCATGGATAAGGTGTGCCTAACTTATAATCTTTTTATCTTAGGATAAATGAAGTGGGCTATGTTTCATCACCTCTCATGGATAAGGTGTGCCTCATTAGGATTGGATTGGCAAAAAAAGAAACAATTATAAAGCACACAAGAGCGATGAATAAGGCATGGATGGATGCTAGTTGAAAAGCAAATAGGTTTTCAAGTTAAGTGCCTAAGGTTAGATGGAGAGGGAGAGAACTTCTCCAATGAGTTTGGTGAGTACTTGAGAAATCATGGAGCTCAAAAGCAATTCACATGTAGGTACACTCTGCAACAAAATTGTGTTGCTAAGAGGAAGAATAGGCACATTGCAGAGGTTTCTTGTGCATTGATGAGATTGAGAAGATCATGCCTCACCATTATTAGGTTGAAGTAGTTATTATGACTATAGTTTACATTACGAACAAGACCCCCACATAGTGGGCAACCAGCGGGGCAGTGCATGGTGTGACTCTAGAGGAGAATTATACTGGCAAAAAACTAGATTTGTCACAATTGAAAGTTTTTTGATGCATTACATATGTACACATTCCTAATGAGATACATAGTAAGTTGGATCTAAAGGCTGAAAAATGTGTGTTCATTAGTTACTCCCTTGAGAAAAAGGGGTACAAATGTTATAATCTTGTCACACGTGAGATGAGGATGAGCAAGGATGTTGTCTTTGATGATATGAGAAATTCGTATATGATGCTACTGTAAAAGACTAAATTGGGACTGATGCACAAGAGAAGGTGGCTGCGTAGAATACAAGTCAGCAAATCACAATCATTGAGTGGGTTGAGAGAGTCCTCTAGCAGTGGGTTTGTTGATAGACCATGGAGTGGAAAGCTGTGTCAAAAAATCGGTCTTGCAGGTTCAATAAGTGCATCACATAAAAGTAAAGAGAACGGTTGATGAGTCTCTTGGTATGCATGACATTTCTAGTAGCTTAGAGCACAGCCTTAATAAGGAGTTGAAGATTATAGCTTCTGGTGTAAGAAAGGCTAAGATAGCCACAAGGGCACCAAGGATAGATCCAAGACCACACAGGTTGGGTAGGGTCAAAAACCCTATTCAGAGATTGAGGTATAATGGCTATATAGCTCACCATTATGCATACATGGAAAAGGTTATGCAAGAGATTTAACCCACATGTTTTGAGGATGTTGTTGGGCATGTACATTGGGAGAAAGCCATGGATAAAGAAATGGCTACATTGGATGTAAATAAGAAATAGGAATTGGTGCCTTTGCTAGAGGGCAAAAAGGTTATTAGATATAAGTGGGTCTACAAAGTGAAGCACAACTTAGATGGAAGCATTAGTAGGTACAAGGCGAGATTGGTTGCCAAAGGTTATGCTCAAACTTAAAGTACTATTATGAGGAGACATTCAGCCTCATTACCAAGATGGCAATGGCAATGGTGAGAGCTATTTACGGTGGCTATGTCAACAACTTGGGTTTTGGATTATATGGATCATTAAAGAATGTTTTCTTGCATGGTGAGTTACAAGAAGAAGTATATTTAGAACAACCACTTGGTTGAGGATTTAAGTCACCCAAATTAAGTGTTTAGGCTACATAAAGCCTTGTATGGCTTGAAGTAGGCACCAAGAGGATGGCATGATAAGATTGCACAATACCTTATCGCCATTAGCTTTTATATGGCAGATGTTGATCATTCACTCTATGTGCAAACAAGTCTCATCACCATCTATTTGCATGACTTGATTGTTGGGGGTGACAATGAAGAGGAAGTTGAGAATGTAAAGGGTCTCCTCAAGAAGAAGTTTGACATGAAGAATTTGGGTGAGCTTAAGGTCATCAAGATGCTTGAGGGTATATGGCTATCATATGTAGTGATAGTATACATGGCAATGTTTTCCAAATATGGTATGGTTGGCTATAAGCCCATTTCTATATTGTTGGATCAAAATGGCAAGCTAAGTGCAAATGCAAGTGAGATTTTGGAGAATGCCACTATGTACAAGAAGATACTAGGCAGCTTGATATACATAACGATCACCAGGCGGCCAGACATAAACTACACAATTAGGTTGGAGAACCAGTTTATGCAAGTCCTTTTTTAGAAGTCACATTTGGATAGTGTGAGGTGCACACTATACTAAGTGAGGTCCACATTGTATTATGGCCTTTTCTACGAGGCTAGTATACAGTTATTGCAGGTGTATGGATACACTGATGTAGATTAGCATCTTGGATAGAAGATTTGGGTTTATGTTTTCCTTTGGGAGTGGTGCTATTACATGGAATAGTAAGATAGTTTCCTTGTCAACAAGTACAAGGGTGTTGTGATGGTAGCATGTGAGGTAGCTTGGTTATGTAAGCTACTTAGAGATTTGGGGTTGAATGTGGACAGGCAGGTTGTCATTTATTCAACAATCTTATTAGCATATAGTTGGCCAAGAACCCACAAAGTTTAGAGGTCTATTATCACTTCATCAGAGAGAAGGTCTTGGTAGATCTCATATGCGTCAGCACAGAGGAGAAAGTAACCAACAATTTCAACAAGACCTTGGGAAGCTGAGAAGCTTTGCAGATTATTCACTATGCTTGGAGTCTTGGAGATGGAGTTGAGCTTGAGGGGGAGTGTTGAGATGTCAAGCTCACATGAGCTGACACTCATGATGTGCCTAGGGGTTGACCATTTCACCTTTACACCACTAGTGCATTTGGTACATGATGCAAGTGATTCTATAGTTGGACTACACCTACCTAGTCCAACTAAGTTATGGCATACTTATCTTGCTAGCTCACCTACTTAGCATATTCATGTTATGGACCGTTTGTACATAGTACTCTAGTACTTATATTGGTTTTCACTTATATTTTGTATACCTCTTTTGAGAGCAACAAGGAGAAGAATATTTCAACCTTCAATCTTTGTGTGTGTGTGTTATATCCATTGTTGTGAGAGTGTGTTCTTGTAAGAGCTCAAGCTTACTCTCCTCCCCCAATATTTTCAAGTGATTAAGAGGAATTGTTTAACAATAAAATATTATGTGTTATTGTGTAAGCTAAGTCACAAATTCTCATGTTTTCACAACAATGTCATGCAGATGGAGACCAATCTTTTTTGCTCATGATTTGTGAGAACATCTTTGATGACAATGGATCCCTTATTGTCATTTAGTACAATGAAAATAATAGGTAAGGCCAAGTAATATGGCTTCATATTGGACACATTATTGAATGTGTTGTGTACAATGAAGATTGAAAAAGAATTTAGACAAGAGTTGAGTAACACTAACCATAGAGGTATTTATGATTCTCCTAAAAGATTGTCATTGAACAACACTTTCTATTACAATAAATCATTTAATACTCTTATGTAAACACATACCCTCATTGCTCATTGCTACCTTCTTGAGCATAGTTGGAACAAACTATGCAAAACCATTTTCACCTAATTATGTTATTGATCCTTGCTCCACTATGCACTGGGGAAGATGCTTAGATGGGAATGCAAAGAGAGACAAGTAATAAACATATGAGTACTCCAAATTATGGCTATTACACATTATGTGGATGTCAATGTAGAAAAGAGTTTTTTGATACTCTTCAAGCACCATGTAAAAGAGGAGCAAGTGATTGTGGAGCTTTACGCAAGATGTGGAGATTGCATTGTGGTAGCCTGCAAATTAGGCATGAACATAGTTTTTTTTTATCCCAAAGAGGAGATTTTGAAATCTATCTTGATGAACACGTCATTGTAGTTCAATGAACATATGTGTTTACAAATATTCAAGTAATTGGGTTTAACAATTGTTTGTGTTTACAAATATTCAAGTGATTGGGTTTAACAATTGTTTGTGATTATCTCTCATGATCTTATTTTATATATGAATAGAGACAGAGACAAAGACAGAGAGATATGTGCTAGGCTTTAAAATAAAATGAGAATGAGATTTCCTTTTATGTTTGTGCTCCAACATGTCAAATAAATAAATAAAGTAATAATATTAGTTGTATTGTGTAGATGAGTAAGGTAGTGTTAAGTTTATATACTCAAAGGATCTGTAGGCCGAAGGCGAAGAGAAAGAGAAAATGAAGACCAAGAGAGATGCAAGAGGTGACAACATGGAGAAGAAGAGAGAGAGGGAGACTGAGGAGAAGAAGAGAGAGGGTACGATCACTAAAATTGCAAAGAAGAAAAATGGAATAGTCATATGATGAGAGGGAGAGAGCAAGACATATTGCAATATAAAAATGAGGTAAGAGGGGTGCACTCACTGTGAAATCATGAAGAAGAAGAATGGAATAGTCATACAGTGAGAGAGGGGAAGAAGAAGACTCTTTGAACATCATAGGAACAATCCCAAGAGAGTGAGATTGGCAAGAAGGAAGAGTGAAAATGAGTGGGAAAGAGAGAGACAATGATAGACAACTAATGAAAGAGAGGAGGGGATAGGGTTAAGGGTAATGGGTTAAGGGTAATGGGAGACAAAGGAGGGAGAGAGGGGGAGAGAGAGGGAGAAAGAGAGACACATGGGAGAAAGAGAGACACATGGGAGAGAGAGCGGGGGACTAGGGAAATGGAGAGGGTGAATTTGGAGGAGAGGGTGAGAGCAATGATACAAGGGTGGAAAGGTTGAGAGAGAGAGAGAGAGAGAGAGAGAGAGAGACCTGGGAGACGATGAGAGATACTTGGGGGAGGAGAATGTAATATCTTTGATGCAAGGGAGGAGAGGGTAAGAGGGCGACATATAGGGAGAGGGTTAAGGGTGACAAAGAAAAGAGGGAGAGACAAATAGGGAGGAGAGGGTTAAGGGTGGCAGAGAAAAAGAGGGAGATACGAGGAGAAATACAGAGACGAGGGAGAGAGAGAGAGAGAGAGAGAGAGAGAGAGAGAGAGAGAGAGAGAGAGAGAGAGAGAGAGAGAACTAGAGAGATGGTGAGAGGGTGACACAAATATGGAGAGAGAGCAGAGTTAGTGGAGGATAGCTAAGCAGAGCAGAGTTAGTGGAGGATAGCTAAGCAGAGCTAAGCAACAGTGGGGTGGTGGTGGTGGTGGTGGTGGCAGAACTAAGCTGAGCTAGGTTGAGTGGTGGTGGTAGCAGTGATGGTAGTGGCAGAGGAAGAGCTAAGTTAAGTTGGGCTAAGCAGTGGTGGTGGTGGAGGAGGAGGAGGAGGAGGAGGTGCTGAGCTGGGCTAGGCTAGTGAGATAATATCGATTTTTAAGAGAGAGAGAGAGAGAGAGAGAGAGAGAGAGAGAGAGAGAGAGAGAGTTTAACACAAGAGAGAGAGAGTTTAAGAGAGAGAGAGAGATAATATCAATTTTTAAGAGAGAGAGTTTGACATAAGAAACTCCCTCCAAAATCTCCCTTGACCAAGCCCTCTCTCTGCCAAGCCTCTCTCATAGAAAGAGAGTTTAACACAAGAAGCTCCCAACAAAAGCTCCATTGACCAAGCTCGCTCTCTACCAAGCCTCTCTCATAGAAAAGGTTGCCAATCATATATTATCTTAAATTTACATATTAAGATACAAGGCGATAAAGTTGACTCTAAGCTCTAAAATACACATTTATTTTTTCAAGAACCATACATAAATTATCCATGTAGCATCATGAGTTATACCACATGCCCTAAAGCCTTCACCTTCCAAAACCTCTTTAGAAATACATCCCTTATCTCCTCATACATGTCAAAGTGGTCATCATCAAATGTTGTAATTGACATGTCACTAAAGGTGGCTGTAAATTGGTCTTTTTTCAATTCCTCTAACCTCAGATCATGAACTATGTAGACCTTCCGTGTTTTCTCAAACTTCTTGACATAATGTATGGATCCTTTGTCTTCTTACCTTCATATGTCAAGAATTGTTTATGACTAAAGTTGTTTGCCATTCTAATTTTATGCTCGAGTTTTGGTTCTTGAAAAAGGTCTCAAACTCTCAAATACCCTTCATGTGGCTACTCTGCCTCTTGTTCTTGGGCCTCTTCTTAGAAAAGGTCTCAAACTACCAAGAGCTCTTCATGTGGCTATTGTTCCTCTTATTCTTGGGCCTCTTCTTGATTTTGCATCATTTCTTACACTGATTGTTATTGCTTAATCTCCTCTCGTTCTTCTTCTATGTCCATGATTTAGTGGTCGATAGGGCTAGTAACACCAGCATGGGCAACTACCAACAAGTAGTTACATGGTAGCTTCACACACTGGTGTTACAATCCCTACCAACCGTTAAATTAGAGGCCGACCAAGTGGGGACATTTTCACATCTTGGGGAGCCCTCTTTAGTAAAGAAAAAACATAGTATATACTATGTTTAGGCTTGAAGGTTCTTTCTAGTATCATATTAGCCATCTAGAGTCATTTTGGACCTTGTTTTAGCCTTGTAAAGCTTTTGCTAACACTTTATAGAATTAATGACAACCTCAACTTTTAGTTGTATGGTGTTCCTATACATGTTTCACATAGACTGTATGCACAATTGGTTGTTTTTAAGTTCTTATAGGGATTTTGGGATTTGCACATCTTTAGATAACATTGTATCATGTATATGATGAATCATAGGGAGCCAATACATAATCTTCATGGCGCTCTCATGCCATGAAGCATAGCACAAGTACCAAGGCTAGGAAGATGCAGTTAAAGTAAGGGTTGCATAATATACAAAGGAATAAATTATGTATTAATGATTACTCATTGAAAATCAAAGGGCTTGCAAATGCCATCGTCTTGCATAATATACAAAGAAGTAAATTATGTATTAATGATTACTCATTGAAAATCAAAGGGCTTGCAAATGCCCTCGCCTCTATTGGAGCACCAATTGATGATGACGACTTGGTGCCGACCACTTTGAATGGGATTAGAAGAAACTATGATCAATTTTATACATTCTATCCAAACTTAAGAAAAATCCCAAACCCTCAAGAACTTATGGCCCTTCTAATCAATGAGGAGATAAATATTGAGAATAATCATCCTTTAGTAATATGCAAGAGCAGGTCTTCTAAGAACATAGGTAGAGGTAGATGAAGATCTTCTTCTAGAGTTCTAGGTGTAGGTTGATATGAAAACAAGAATCATGGACAATAACAATAATAGGATTCCAATTCGAAAACAAATGGAAGAGGCCACTCTAGAAGCCGGGAGGGCTAGAGAGGTTGAGGTGGATGTGGCAAAAAGAAATCTAAGTAAAAATAGCATATAGTGCTATTATTATAGCAAACCAAGGTATATAATAAAGGACTACTCTAAAAATTACCGCCGTGACATAAAAAGTGGGAAGTTACACCAAGGAAACTATGCATCATCAACAAGTAAGCAAGTTGAAGATAGAAGTGAGCAACTTTTTATGATAAATATACAACTATAGATATACTAAAGTTGGGAGATGTATGGTATGTTAATTTGGGTGCCTTTAACCACACATCAACCATGGTTCAGAGAATTAATGAATTCTAGAAAAGTAGGTTATGTAGAAATAGGCAATGATAAAGTGCACCCTATTGTATATGTTGATGGGAAGTTCCCTTTATCGATGCACGATGGTAAAATGAAGTATCTTGCTGATGTACTTCATGTGCCAAATATAACAAAGAAACCTAGTTTTGTTGGGAAAATGGAGGAAAAATGATCGAGAGAGGTCTACAAGTGAGGTTTAACCCTCATGGATGTTAAGATTTTAATAAATAGTGACACTTGGTTGCAATGGGAAAAAGAGTTAGAAGAATGTTTACATTAAATGTAAGCATGGCTAAATTGAAGGAGGTTGCAATGTTTGCACATAGTACAAGTGTGACTACATACATTGATTTTTGGCATAAACGCATTGGACATGTCAATATGTAGGCCCAAAGTAGTTATAGGTTTGCCAAAGTTCAAAGTGGATAGAAGGCATAGAGTATGTAGAGCTTCACGATTAAGCAAGTATGCTAAGCACAATTTCACATGATAAGAATATAAGTCAAAGACGTGGTGTGTTATGATGTTTGAGGGACCAATTCTCTATAACCATTAACATAAAGAGATTAGAGTACATACTATAAGGGAAACTACTCTCTTACTATAACATAAAGAGATAAGAGTGCATACTATAAGGGAAATTACTCTCCTATTGTAAATAGATCTATCAAAAAGACAACTCTGTATCAATTGTAAAGAGATGGCAAGAAGGAAACCCTCTATCAATTGTAAAGAGGTGGCAAGATGGTAGTAGGAAGGGAGGATAAATTTGTCTCAATCCTAGAACAAGCTCACTGAGGTGTGGCTTCTTGAAGACATTTTGTAGCATAGACACCATCACCTATAAGCAAGCTTATAGTGGCCAACTTTCTTTAGTGATATGATGGAGCACGTCAAGTGATGTGATGAATGCCAACACTTGGCCACCACACATGACAAGGATAAATACCCTATCTCTCGTTATCTTCTTACAGCTTTTGAAAAATGGGGCATTGCTTTTATCAATCCCTTTATCTCTAAGCCAAAAATACTCATGATTAGATACATCATCATTGTTGTATAGACTACTACCACACAAAGTGGATAGAGACAAAATCCCAAGAGGGCTAATATGTGCTCCACAACATAATTTCTATTTAATGTCATCAATCATAAGGTTCCATTATCCTCTTAAACTAGTGATTGATAGATGGAAACACTTCATAGATGAGGTTGTGGCATTTTTGGTAGAATAATTCTTAGTTAGCCATCAGATCTCATCACCCTACTGCCCCTAATCTAATGGTGGTCTAAGCAGTAAGAGCACCAATAAGATCATATGTAATGCAATACTATTGAAGCATAGAGCTACATGTAGCTATATGGGCCTATCATGTTGTTTACAAGGCGGCCCCATAAATGCAACTTTTTTTAACTTGACCTATCACATTGTTTACAAGGTGGCCATAAATACAACTCTTTTGACTTGACCCATGAGCTTGACCTATCACACTATTTACATGGTGGCCATAAATATAACTCTTTTTAACTTGACCTATGGGCTTGATTTTGTTTACAAGGTGGCCATAAATATAACTCCTTTCAACATGACTTATGGGCTGTTGAGATATCAAGCTCAACAAGTTCTACGAACATTGATGACATGCCTGGGTAATAGCCTCCACACTTATGCCCCTAGCATGGTTGGTGAGATTATGGTTGATATGTTGCCAGTGGATGATAGGTTGTGTGATAGCCAATTTGGAGTACTAGAGTTATGGCATAGTTATAAAGCAAGCTCATATAGTCGAGTTCACACTATGGACCAACCATGTTATTGTAGAAGAGTACTTTACCTTATAGTATGTACGAGCCTAGTTCTTATCTTTTTAGTTATATGGTTGTAGAGAAGAGAAAAAGATAGAATAAAATTCAGCCATCTATCTCTCTCTCGTGTCTTGCTCTCTCTCTCTCTCTCTCTCTCTCTCTCTCTCTCTCTCTCTCTCTTGTGTCTTGCTCTCTCTCTCTCTCTCTCTCTCTCTCTCTCTCTCTCTCTCTCTCTCTCTCTCTCTCTCTCTCTCTCTCTCTCTCTCTCTCTCTCTCTCTCTCTCGTGTGTGTGTGTGTGTGTGCGTGCTTGCTTGCAAGGAACTCAAGCTCTCCCTCTCCCTCGCGTTATCTTTAAGGTATCAGAGCTTGGTTCAAGCTAAGGAGTTGAGCGACAAGCAAAGGAAGCTACAAAGGCAAAGGAAGTGGTACTTGGGTGAGAGCATCACTCATCTCTTCCCCTTCTTGTTTAGGTATGGCACTCTCTCTAGGTAGCTCCGGGAGCTACACATCTTCGATTAACAAGATGTCTTCGCAAGCATAGAGATTCTTATAAGGTGCATAATACTTTGTACTACAATTTTGTGGCCATATTCATGCTGCAAATGTGTTTCGATCTCTGTTTGATCATTGCAAGATGTTTTCGGGTAGTTTTGAGACGTTCTAGTTGAGAACTACCTGATTATTATAGTGAAACAATGCATTTTGGGAGTGTAGATAGTGTTTGCATATGTATTACTGATGGGGAAAACCCTGAGCAAGTGCCATGGAATTTTGCCAATGGATCAGTCATGCTGAAGCACATGGGTAGGATAGAAAATGATGGAGTTAATGTAGTCCAAGTGGAAGGACAAGGCCAATTCAATTTATACAACCACATAGCTCAATATAAAAACATGGCTATAATTCTGAGTCAAAGTATTGAAAAGACATATATTATGTTTTGTATCAAAAGACAGGCTATTTTTTATATTTTCCTTACTAAAATATTCTTTTCCCTAAGAAACAAGGGTTTAGAAGCAATTTCATGTTCAACATCAATTTGGGGCTTAAATGTAGGGTTGACTCAATACAAAACATTGAGTTGATCTATCAAGCTTATGCTTTGTTGAAGTTAGCCCTAGATTTAAGCTTATTAAAACTCTCTCTCTCTCTCTCTCTCTCTCTCTCTCTCTCTCTCTCTCTCTCTCTCTCTCTCTCTCTCTCTCTCTCTCTCCAGTAATGGGGGCATTGGAGAGGAGAATACAATTAATGCATATGACTAGACTACAATCTCTCATAAGAGAAGCAAATAAGTCGCTCTATGGATCTTCTTCATGCAATTAAATATTTGCTCTTGCATCTTAAGAGCATTGTTAATGGTTATGTTTCTCACTCACATAGGCTTTTTCTACTTCCTTCTACCTTTAAGATGCTTGGCACTTCTTGATATATGGTATCTTATTTACCTCTCATGTCAAAATTTTCCATGAATACTTGAATATGTTTATACCATGCCTTTTGTCCCTTAAGGACCATTACATCAAAGTCCAACTAACGTAACATTATCATTCCTTTTCTCTATAACCTTCTAAGCCTCATTTATATGTCCATGGGTGTGGCTCTTTAGAACACTCACACACACCATATGGAAAGCCATGGGTACACAGATGGGCACTCCCATAGCAAAGATAGAGAGGGGGGATTTCATATGGGACACTGTTTTTATGCATGTCATAGGGGGGGGAGAGAGAGAGAGAGAGAGAGAGAGAGAGAGAGAGAGAGAGAGAGAGAGAGAGAGAGAGAGAGAGAGAGAGAGAGAGAGAGACACGAGGGGAGGGGAAGGGGGGAGGGGGGGTGTTCATGTAAGACTCTATTTTTATATATGTACATATGTACATGTGTGTGTGTGTGTGTGTGCACATTCACATGTGCATGCATGTGTGCACATGCAGAGATAGGAATTGAATTTTGTTCATGCACAAGGGGTGTGCTTTTATGTTTGGGTGGTGGGTAGGTTTTATTAATTCAAATTGAAATTATAGAAATACCCAAAAAAACATGTAAACTGCACAAAATCTTATTGAACTAGGTTTATGCAATTTGTGAATTAGATAATTTCACAAGGTTTGATATAGCACCAAATATATTGAAAAAAAAATCTTCTTCTTCCTACTATAAACTAGTTTTTCTCTCTCTTATAAAAACTAGTTCTCTCAAAAGTCGTGTCAAAATTAAAGTTTTTTACAATAATACATACCACAATTTTTTAAGGAAACATTTGCAATTATCGATTTGATTTGCAATAGTGTTACAAATATGGGATATCCAAAATTAAAGCAAACTCCCAAGCTCGAGATAATGGTGGTCGGTGAGAATGCTTGAAGTAAAGAAAATGATTAAGGTCAAACAAGTTTTATTGTGCCTTTAGTACTTTGAAACAAGGTTAGGAGAGTGAATTCTAAATCCTTATGGTAATGATGCTCAAGATGCAAGATTTTGAGCATTGATTTCAGAGGATGTGTAGATTGTTCTATGTTTTAGTGAAAGAGAAAGGTTAAGGTCATGCATCATCCACACTTTCAGAAGGAAAAATGGTAAGGTTAAAAAAATATCAACCCTTTTGGTTATTTATTAAGGTCAAGAAAACTTTTGGTCTTTTAACATGGGAGTATAGTTAAGGTGAGGCAAATAGGCATATTTTTAATGACGTGGTGAAGGAGGAAGATTCACGTCCGAATCATTATAAACTCCCCTCATCAGAAGAGGATGGTGAAGGAGGTAGGTTTAGATCAATTCTTCTATGACTTCGTAATGAATTAACCCTTGGGGAAGAACGATCAATTGTTGGTAAAGGAGGTGGATTGTCACTAGACAAGCTATCCGCAGTTGGTGAAGAGTTCAAGTCAATGTGCAAAGTGGTGCTTGATGTTGGAGGATTAAGTGTATTGTGAGGCATATTAGTTGATGGAGAAGGAACATTAAGGTCAGGAAGAATATTAATCCTTCGTGAAGGAGCAGTTGGAGAAGAAGTAAGATCACCTCTATCAATTTCAGTTGAAGGAGGAATATTAAGGTTTGTTGAACCAATGTTCGTTGGTAAAGAATTAAGGTCAAGTAAAGTAGTGGACCTTGGAGGAGGAAGATTAAGGTCAAGTAAACATATGTTCCTTGGTAAAGGATTAAGGTCAGGTAAAGTAGTGGACCTTGGAGGATGAAGATTATGGTTAGTTAAACTATTGTTCCTTGGTGAAGAATTAAGGTCAGGTAAAGTAGTGGGCCTTGGTGAAGAATTAAGATTAGGCAAAGTAGTCGACCTTCGTGATGAAGAACTAAGGTCAGCAGGCAAAGTAGTGGGTCGCCTTGGTGTTGAAGAAGGAGGACGTAATCTATTTCTTAATGGAGGTGTTCTAGTTTTGGGGGATTCTTGATCATGCTTAATAAACTTGGCCCCAGAGCGAGTGACCCTAGTGGTCAAGGAGCGTGTAATGGGTTGTTTCTGAACCCTGAAATGATCAGATTGGTGGCCATGGGTTCTCTTCATGCTAACAAACTGGGTTAGTACTTGAATTAACCCGAGTAGCCGGTTCCTCTGCATAAGATTATATTAGATTAAGTATAACTAGACAGGTTGATAATCCGGGGGCGCAATACAAAACAAAACTGCGCTAGCGGCGACTGTTACCTCGTTTAGCAGAAATGCTGCAGTGTTTTATTTTTCATTGACCTTGAGTACATCCTGCTGTTTATATGGCGTGCCGCCGCGCAGAACCTTAGAGAATCTGTTGAGTTAATGGCATCGACCGATCGTCGTCTTCATCCCACCCCTTCGCTACGTGCCCCTTTGCCACGCTCTTCTATTATTAATTTTTTAACCCGTAGAAACCATTTCATTTTTTAATTGCTTAAAATAACCACTCTTTTCCAAGGTATCTTTGTAAAATCGAACCCCTCTTACCAATGGAGACACACCTAGCCTAGCCGTAAGGTGTTGAAGTCCCATGCATGAGGTGCTGGTGTTGACCGCAACATGATAAAGCACATACGTACACGAGCACAAATATCCCCTTAAAAAAAATTTTGAACCCCTCTTGTTGGGCCCACAAAGTAGGCTCCCATATCCCGATGTGGCCACACATAGGTTACAAGGAGCATGAGTTGGTGCGGCACACTCTACTAAGTAATATGAGTTGGGTTAAGCTAAGGCTTGATTACATGCTCCTTGTAAGCCTAGGAACTCTTGATTCCACGCCTAGGTTAAGGAGCATGAGTTCCTAGGCTAATAGGAGTGTAACCAAAGCAATAATGGACTTACATGTGTGCCAAGTTTATTCTGGTTAGGTTTTCTATGTGAGGATTTTCATGTGCGATTATGTTTTACATGTACAAGGCATTTAGAGAACTAAAAGAGTCACAAGTGCATCTTTTTTGGATAAAGATTGGACTTGAAAGGCTTTTGGATCTGTAATTTATTAGTAAAGAACATTATAGTGAGACGTAATACATTGTTACACAAGGAGCTGAGGTACAGCTGGAGCTTCTCTTTGTCAAATCGTTGATCAAGGGGAAAGAACTATCCATGCAACCATACCAAACATAGTCGTTACATTGACTCTTCCCGGGCTTCAATAGTGCCTTGAGCACTAATTCCTTTGACAAATGACTCAGCACACCTAAAAAGCTTGATGATACACAATGGCATATACCAACATTGAGGTGGCTTAAGTAGATTCTTGAAGGATGTAATTGATAAATTGGTGCTTTGTGTTTATAGTCCCATGAGAATATAAGATAAGAATCTGGCTCAAATTACAAATCTTGTCTAGGTTATGAAGGTACACAAGTCCATCCCTATTACATATTTGTGAAAGCATTGATGAAAGGGCCATGTATCATCTATAGCTTAGCTAGAGAAGCACAAGGTTATTAGGACCAAGTTTTAGAAGATAAATTAGAAATGGCTATTTAGACAAGTAAAGGCTCATTGATCAGCTCTCTAGCTCAACTAGAGAAGCACAAGGTTATTAAGGCCAGGTTTTAGAAGATAAATTACAAATCCAATGGCTATTTAGACAAGTATAAGTAAAGACTCATTGCAACTTAACTGAATGGTGATGTCTAAGAGACACTTGCTCCTATGGCAAGTGTCTCTTAGCAATAAACCAAAGATGTGTGGTGCTTTAGGTGGCTATATGGCTTCATGAAAAGTTATATGTGAAATAAATCCTTTTAAAAGCCATTAAGATTGATACTTGAGGAATGTTCTTCATCTGGTTTTGCAGTGTTTTCCTCCCTTGATGGCCTTGTTTCCTACAGTTCCTGCTGATGGCGCTGAAATATGGGCAAATCATTCTGCCTATGTCCCAAGCCATTGCAATAGACCAAATCTTCCACCTCCCCCAAATCTTCCACCTCCTCTTCCATATGGTATGTTGATTTGAGGTCTTAAGGTGACTTGGTTAACATAGCGGGGGCTTGCTGTGCTACTGCCTTTCCACCACCCTTGGGTTCCTATTCCGTATGTTATAGTAACATGTCTCTGCAGAGTGATTGTCCTTTCCACACATTGTGCATACTTGTTGTGTACCTCTTAACTGCTGGCACTCCTCTTTTGTGTGCCCTTGATTGTTGCACCTCATACACCAAACATCTGCCAGATCCTGCATGTCCTCCGACAATCTTGGCTAGGGCTTTGGCTAGGGCTTAGTTCTTCTTGAACTTTCTCTACATGTTTCCTACCTTTCTTTTTCTAGGGCTTCCGCTCTTCGGCATCCGACTCCTAACTGGATTCTAAGTCTGAGGTAACTTCTCCGGAATCAAATTGCAAGGTTTCTTCCTCTTTTTTCTTTGTCTTTTTCTTTCTGGAGTCTTTGTTAGTTTGCTTCAAGACTCCTTCGGCTCGGCGGCTCCTACCACCACTTGTTCAAAGGTCAAGGCTTCCATGTCGTATGAGGATACTGCCTTCTGGAGTTTTTCCCTCAAGCCTCTCACAAACCACTGGCTCGGTGTGGTTGGGATGGGATGGTTGGGCTAGTCCAGGCACATCAGCATTGCTTTAAATTCAATCGCATAGTCTTCTGTCGGCCTCTTTTTATGTGTCATCCTCTGCAGCTTTTTTAGTACCTCCGTTATGGTCTTGTCTTTCCTGAATCTTTTCAGGAAAGCCTTCTTCAGCTCTTCAAATGTCTGGAAGTGTTCCAGACCGTACTAGGCATACCATCCCGTGGCTTTGCCACCCAATGTTGTGGTGAAATATTTCGTCTTTTGCCCCAATGAAGCTCTATTTGCCTGGAACGTGGTTTCAAAGGCAAAGATGTGAGCGTCTGGATCCTTCTCACTCTTTCCTTTGAATTTTGGGTATTTGAGAGACATCATGCCCCCAACTGCCAGCTCTTCCCCTTCCTAAGCTTCTAGTCTCTTGTCCGGAGATGACCTTCTTTCTGATTCCTTTGTGGTTCTGGAATTGGTCTTTCTTACTGATGTGGATTCATGTTCGATTTGGAATCAGTCTTTCCTGCTACTATGGAATTCTGTTTGCCAACCTTCTTGATCAACGTAGAGGGTGGTGCAGTGGTGCTTCTTGTCCTACAACTTCAGCTTGTCTATGGCGGTACCGCATTTCCCTGTTTGAGCTTCCTTCATTCTCCATTCCTGCTCCATTGTGCTCGTATGCCTCTCTTGTTAGCATTCCCACTCCTAGTTAGTGTGTGCTTTCCTATTGACCATGCAGCACTTAATCTATACTAGCCTCTATCTTTTTACTCCCTACCTGGTGTGCCGTTCCCCCTAACAGGATCACAAAAGTGTCGGTGTCTGGTCGATACCCGACACTTTCGTGGCTCTAGACCACCTAGTCGGCTCCGGAGGAGACTCGACTAATGCTACTGTGCCCAATAAGATAAGCCAACGCTAACGTGTTGCGCCACCGATCTGCCTAGGTTAAGGGAGCTGGTTGCAATGGAGCTATAGTTAGTGCCTGCATCTAGAGAGAGTCTTAACATAGCTCCCAATCCTGTCTCAGAAGGGGTTACTTCCGGATAGGATTGGCTGTGAATACAGATACGAGTTAAAAGACATGTTCAAAATAGAGTGACCAATGAGACAACTTGAGAATTAACCAAGTTGCACATAACTACCAATGAAGACAACACGTGTAGAGAGGTGAGTCCTGGTGGGTTTTGAGTGTCTTGAGGGCTTAAAAGGTCAATGAACACAAAGTAGAGAAATTCTGCTCGAGTTGGGTCTGTTGGGTCAGATTAGTCAAAAGTCAAAATACAGTCTGTTTGAGTCAGCAAGTCTTTGGTGTGGTAACTCTTTGAGATTTGAGCAGCCTGAGAGTCAAGGAAGATCAAAGCACCCGTGAGTGAAGAATTTTGCTTTAGTTGAGACAGTTGGGTCAGTTAAGACTATTTCGGACAACTGGCTCTGTCTTAGCCAATTCAAGCTTTGAGGACAGTCAAATTGGAGGCAATTATATCAATTGTAGGTAGTAGAGATCTTCTAGGGTGATATTTTGATCAGATGAGTATATCCTAAGAGTTGGCGGGGATGTCAGAGGACGTGTGAGGATAAGGTTCTATTTTAGTTGAGGGCTTCTAAATCAGTCGGTTCTGCATCAGACTTCTAAAGCAGTTCCCAGAGGTGAAGGTCAAAATAAGGTCGGAAGAGGGTCAATAAGGCATGCAAGAAGGACTTGGGGTTGTGGATTTAAGATTAGGCGATGCTAGACGACACAAGAGGATCCTGGAGGAAAATTTTTTGAAAGGAAGTAAGCATCTGAATTCGGAAGCAAGTATTTTGTCAGAGCTTTTGGAAATCAGAGCTGACCTGGTAGGATGTCAAAAAGAGTCAGTTGATCTGTTCTAAGACTTTGGAGAGTGCTCAAGTGTTCGCCCTGTGTCAGCCACCAGCGATTAGGGGACGTCAGTTGAGTGTACTGGTGACTTGGCTTGGTGTTGTCTATTGGTGTTGTGGTGCTGGTGGTAGTTCTCTCCTCACAGTGGTGTGCTTCAAACGGGCTATAGAGGCAGACACATCAACGTGATCGCATAAATAACATGTTATTTTTGTTATTAACATTCTCTAAACCCATTATTAATGTTAATTCATGTTAATATTAATATTATTAATTTTTCACCACCTGAAATCTTACACTAGGCTCACCCATCATGCTTTTATTCTTACTAGTTATTGGACCATATGTAGTCCAATCAAGGTGCTTGACATTGAATTTGTGATGTTGGACAATGTGCTATATGAAAAAATGTTTGATATAGCATGTTAATGTTGTGATCATGTTAACATGTTATTAACATTTGTTAATAACATAAAATTTTACGTGATCACATAAACATTAAAACCTTGCCCTTGACAAAGCAGCCCCCTAGTGGCAATGCTCCCTTGCTAGGGTGATCCCATAGTCCAAGCGACATCAAGTAAAACATGACTAAGAGGAGTGTGGTGGCCAACATACTGGCATACGGTTGGGTGGGCCACATCAATTTGGTACTTTCCTTTTTGCAAGTTATATGATGATGAAAGTCCTTGTAAGAACCCTGCATAAACATGTTGTACAAAATATAATATACTTACATTGTTATTTAATTTATGTATTCTCATGTACAAAATATAATATACTTACATTGTTATTTAATTTATGTATTCTCATGTATGATGAGAATACGTAAATAAAAATATGTTGTAAGAACCTTGCATAAACATGTTGTACAAAATATAATATACTTGCATTGTTATTTAATTTATGTATTCTCGTGTATGATGAAAATGAATGGAATGAATGAAAATGAATGGAATTAATGCTATTTAGGTTTTAATTTTTTATTGATGCAGGTTCTTAAGCTATGTGTTACTCCCTTGGGCTTCCGTAACAAAATTCTGGGACCCAAGTGGAGCTAGCAATATCTGAGATCCAAGTGGAGGCAGCCTACGCATGCTAAGTGGAGGTAACATGTGCATGCCAAGTGGTTGTGGACCTCAAGGTAGGTGGGCCGAGGCCTCATTGGAATGGATTTGGTGAGCTATTGAATTTAGGAATGGGGTTTAATGAGCTGGTGAATTTAGGAATGGGGGGGTTGGACATTTTCTTGGACTTTCCATGTACCTGATAGACTTTATGGGACGGTATCTGTAAGCAAACCTAGTTACACCCTTTGCATGGGGAGTGCTCTACCCACTCAGTGGGGGAACCATGATAAACATTAAAAGGAGAGTTGATAAAATTTTTACCTCACTTACAGATTTTGTTAGGAAGGGGAGACGTCACAATTGCGTCTTGATGAGCATCACTTGTCAGGATGTTGGTAGTTTTGGATGCTTTTCTTTTTCTTCCTGGTGGTTTGTCTTGTGTTGCTTGGTGATCTTGCCAACAGTTTGCTTGCTTATATAGCTTCTAGTTTTTGGTCTTGGCCACCACCGGTGGTGCGCTGTGCATGGAGAGGAGAAGGCGGTTTGCTAGCAAAAGTGGTGATGGAAAGACACGTGGCAACAAAAATGGCAATCGAGGTGCATCGAGGGTGGATCTTGCGGCCCTTGATCCTCTCTCTCCCTCCTCTCCCTATCTACTCCTCTCCTCACATGGAAATCTCCAAAACCTATTTGTTAGCAGAAGACCAAAGGGTGACGGAAAGCATATAAATGTGTGATTCTATGGTTTAACTTTTGGTGTGCATGTTGAGACTCAAATCAAGAGAGATGTTCAATTGAAGGTGCCCAACTAAAATATATATATGTTCAAGGAGAAAGCCACAATAAAAAAAGGAATTGTGACTTCTAATGACTATAAGTCTATTACAAACAAATTGAAAAATGTAGTAAATCCTTAACAAAATAGCATGAGGTGCAAATTAAAAACAATAATTAAGAGTTATGGTGGTGTTCTAGTCAAGATGTGGCACTCGTGAAAGGTGAGCAAAGATTGGGTACATCGTAACCTAATTTTGTTTGTTGGGAAATTTAATAAATATTTATCTTTATAGTAGAAAGACGGTCCTATGAATTGTGTGTGTGTGTGTGTGTGTGTGTGTGTGTGGATGGGTGGGTACGTGTGCAAGCATGTGTGGGTGTGCATGTGTGGGTGGGTACATGTGCAACACATGTATGAGTGTGCATGGGTGTTTATGTGAGTATGCATGGGTGTGTGTGTGTGGATGGGTGGGTATGTGTGTGTGTGTGTGTGTGTGTGTGTGTGTGTGGGAGTTCATATGAGTATGCATGGGGGGATGTGTGCATGTGAAAGTGCATGTGCATGTGCATATACGAGTGCATCTGTGTGTTGTGTGTGTGTGTGTGTGCATGTGTGCGTGTATGCATGTGCGTGCATGTGTGTGTGTGTGTGCGCGTGTGCGCACACACACACACACACATGAGAGAGAGAGAGAGAGAGAGAGAGATAGAGAGAAATGGTTTCTATAAAGACCCAAAGGGTCTATGAGCCCAGAAGTAGTACATGTGATCCATGAGTAGATTTAATTTCCAATAACATGAAAAGAAAAAGAAAACATGTCCTCCTTCACATTATGCGAGACTTGTATACACAATGAAATATGCACATCCCATCATGTGTCAACCTCCCCAAAGAGAGAGAGAGAGAGAGAGAGAGAGTTCACATGCTTATATTATACCCTTTTTCTCTTTATGATAAATTCAAGGATAAGTGCAACCATTGATGTCTTGGGGTTATAGAGAACGAAGCAATGCCTATGTGTCTAAGTGCATCTTGTTTAGAATTTCATATGAAGAATGTAGGTGACTACTATTACTTAATTAAGATTGTACATGAAAAGAATTTCTTTGACATTAGTATTAGCATCATTTCAAACCACAATGCCCATAAGAGGTAATTCTCAGCAGGGTGGTTGCAAGATCAGGGTGCCCAGTTTTGTCCACTGAGGCACCCTATAAACAGTAAAAAAACAGGCATTTGTTTACCTTTAGTGGCTAATCTCTCCTAGTAAATGAAGGAATTTTGTTTCAAGTTCTTTTGTTGAAACATCATATTCAAAGTTGGAAATATAGTTGCATAATTTGATTAAGCATTAGATAGTCAAAAGTCTTCATTTTCTTAGGTACAAAGTCAATGTATACACCCTGTCCCAAATTTGAACTGATTCCATAAAATGCTAATATCTTTTACATGTAAACTCATATGAGATTCCCACTTTGTACCTTAGATCTTCACATAATATGGAGCTTAACTTGATTTTTTGAGAAAATTTTAAGATACCTGTCTATTTTCTTTAAATATTTCAAGGTCTTTAAAGTGTTATAATATACGCCACCTTTTGTACCCACAATAGCTACCACTTAAAATCCTCAATCTTGTAGATCAAAAGAGTGGGTAGATACTGAGACATTAGTAGAATGTGTTGGTTAGTAAAAATTGCAAATCCAATGGTTGGATTTTTAATGATCTCTTTTTCAAAATTCTTCCAGACTATCAGAAGGCCTGCAAATATTAATAATCTAATTAGTAAAATTACATTTTTGATGTGAATCATCTAAAACCTATAGGGACTAGTATACTTGTAATGGTGCATCTATGGAAAAATAAATTAGATCACTCTAAGTATGGAAAGATCATTTGTTTATCATTTCATTATATTTTTGATTAATTTTGATTAATTAGACTAATTTATATTAATTTAAGTTATATTGGGTTAATTTAAGGACAAGCGTATTTTCTATTATTTGCTTGATCTCATTTTAAGTACCTTGCCCCCCCCAAAATTTGCTCTCCAAGCATTGTCCCAGTCCAGCATAAACTGGATAAAACTGGACACCCTGATCTTGCAACAACCCAGCAACACGAGAGTTTTTATTTCATATTGAACTTTCCCATAATAATATAATGTAAGCTTAGCAGCACTTTTTTTATGCATTAGCATGTTTTACGATTTGGCACTAGCGAAGCTATAAGCACTATTATAAGTGATGCTATAAACATAGTTTTGCCTTTTTTTGTTATGTTTCTCGCATGTGGCACTAGTTTCATCTTTTTTTTCTTATGTTTCTCCTTGTTCTTTCATTTTAGTTTTTTCTCCTTCCTTTTTTCTTCCTTCCTCCTTTCTCTATCTCCTTGCTACTCTCCCCCTTCTCCCCTCCTTTTCCCATTCTCTTTCTCCACCTTCTTTGTTCTTTATTTTACCAAATATCTCTCATTTTTTATATTAGATTAAGGTTTATCTCTTTTTAATTTAAGTTATTATAATAACATTTTTTGTTTGTTTTTGTGGTTTTGTAGCTTATCACCTTCAACTATTTAGAGGTAGATACTCTAATCCTTAACTTTTTGTTTTAATTTAAAAAATATTTTTTAAATTTTTTAGATTTATTTTTAAAAGAACATCACCACTATTGCATTGATCCTCATGCATTAGACTAAATGCAATAGCCCTTATGCATTAGGGCTTAATTAACAAAGACCTAATGCTTATGGTATTACGCATTAGTCCTAGCATTAGTATTATGCATTGAGTCTAATGCATTGATCCTAATGCATTAGACTCAATGCAATATCCCTTATGCATTAGGGATTAATTAACAAATCCCTAATGCTTATGGTATTATGCATTAGTCCTAGTACGAGATGCATTAGTGTTAATACATGTTGCATTAGGTATAGTGCACTATGCGAATGTATTATTCATAATTATAATGCATATATTATTGCATTATGCACAATGCATGATACATACATTAAGCAAATGCATCATGCATAAACCCCATGCATTGAGGTCTTATGCATAAGAAGATTATGAGTAAGACTTATGCATAATGCATAGTTCTTAATGAATAAGGGCTTATGCTTATGCATAATGCATTAGGGGCTTTTACATAAGGGCTTGTTCATAATGCATAATCTCACTATGCATCAAGGGCTTATGTATTATGAATAATCCCTAATCTATTAGGGTCTTAAGAATCATGCATAAGTACTTATGCATTAAGACCTATGAATTATGCATTGAGGCTTTATGAAAAAGGCTTTAAAACAAAGCCAGAGTCATCTATTTAATGAATAAGGCTTTATACTAAAGAAATTATGCATGATCTATTTAATGCATAATGCTTTACACTTGAGCCAATTATGCGTGCCCTATGCATAATGCATAATCTCACTATGCATCAAGGGCTTATGTATTATGAATAATCCCTAATCTATTAGGGTCTTAAGAATCATGCATAAGTACTTATGCATTAAGACCTATGAATTATGCATTGAGGCTTTATGAAAAAGGCTTTAAAACAAAGCCATTCATCTATTTAATGAATAAGGCTTTATACTAAAGAAATTATGCATGATCTATTTAATGCATAATGCTTTACACTTAAGCCAATTATGCATAATGCTTTATGCTTAAGCCAACTACACGTGCATAATGGCGTAATAAGCATAAAGCTCTATGGATGCATTCATAGAGTTATGCATGCATAAGAGAACTTACAAGCAGCTCTCTTTATGCATGCATATAGCATACATGGACATGAAGATAACTTACAAGCTCTCTGTATGCATGCATATAGCTTACATGTCTATGTCTTTTGAATTTGTTGAGGTAAGGAAATTGTCTCTCTTTTTTTTCATGTGCATAAGCCCTAATTCATAATCCCTTATGCATTACGATCTCTAAACGCTCACACATTTGGATTTTTTACTTTTTAAATTTTTGCTTGCATGTCAAACCGTCACACTTCTTTCTTTAAAGGTAACATCGTTCCTCCTCTTTAATGTTTTTCATGCTTATGATGCACCCTGTCTACTTGGAAGTTTTTCTTAATTAGTTAATGTGTGATCTTATTCTTACATATAGCTTTCTATGCATGAGAAGTCTATGCATAGACTTCTATGCATAAAAATTACCTATGCATAGAGCTCTCTATGCATAATGGATCTTATACATAGTGAGCTTTTTGCATAAGAGCTCACTATACATAAGGGCTGTTATGTATAAGTGTCTATGCATGTATGTATACAACCTTATGCATAGTGTATATGTATGTATGTATCTAGCTCTCTATGTATAAGAGCTCTTATGCATAGAGAGCTTTATGCATAAGAGCTCTATGCATACATAGAGCAATGCATACGTACATAGAGCTACAAGGATCTATGTATGCATGCATAGTTCTCTGTATAGATCTAAGTTTAAGTTGACTTTTTAAATTTATAATTTATTATTTATTCACTTTTAGTTATATATTTTGTTTGTATTTTAACTATCTTGCTTAATCTTGCATGATATAGGAAGATGCTGAAGAGAATAAAGATGAAGAGAACATAGAGGAGGAGGCGAATGATGAGTAGCAGAGGCCTTCCCCCTTGTCTTCATTTAGTTGGTTTTTGTATGCATCTACTTATAACTTGTAAGTGGGCTTCTATGGCCTTCTTGAACTTCTATGGCCGTCTTGAAACAATACAAATAGTTTTTAGATTTTGGTACTTGTAACTTGGTTTCCATGGCCATTTGGATTTAATACAAATAAATTTATCCAGTTTGGTTTCCATAGAGATTGTTTTACCATGTGTCATTTAATGGCTCAAACTTGTATTCTGGCTTTATTTAAACTAAAATGGGTTGCCTCCAATTTGCCCCCTTCTTTTGGTTTGCTAGTACTGCTGAGACCGTCATTACCACCAACACCTAAACCGTCACTAATACCATCATTTATATGGTTGTTTATACTATCACGTATATCGTTGTTTATACCATCGTTTGTATGGTTGTTTATACTGTCGCTTATACTATCGTTTATATCATCTCTTATATTATCGAAAAAAATACCGTCATTATACCGTCGCTTATAGTAGCGATACTTCAACCTCGCCACCTTGCCTAGTTCTATTCGATATAAGCGTCAATATGCACCCAAAATGTTGTTTTCATCATTAATTAATTAAACAGAGCGAGGACCTTAGGCAATACAGTGTACTATAGGTAGAGAAATTCCTCCAGAATATGAACCAATTTTTTTTTTTCCTATTAATATGCACACCTTTACTGTACATTTGTCAAAGTCCCATTCTCCTTCTATTTTTGGTGTGGCGTGCATATGCAACAGGGAGGAGACGGGGCAGTTTGGTAGGCAAGAGAGGAGGATGCCATAGCCAAACTAAGAACAGTTTTCCATGGCCACATGAGAAGAGTTTCGCATAGCTAGACGAGAAGAAATCATTGCAGCCATATGCCATAGTTTCCTTGAGGTGATCATGGCCATTCATCTATTTAATGAATAAGGCTTTATACTAAAGAAATTATGCATGATCTATTTAATGCATAATGCTTTACACTTAAGCCAATTATGCGTGCCCTATGCATAATGCTTTATGCTTAAGCCAACTACACGTGCATAATGGCGTAATAAGCATAAAGCTCTATGGATGCATTCATAGAGTTATGCATGCATAAGAGAACTTACAAGCTCTCTTTATGCATGCATATAGCATACATGGAGATGAAGATAACTTACAAGCTCTCTATATGCATGCATATAGCTTACATGGAGATATGCATGTTGATCTCTATGCATAGAGAATACATAGATCTATGCATGCTCTGTGCATGCATAAAGATCTTTGTGCATGTGTAGCTCTTTATGCATGTATAGCACATACATGGAGCTATGCATGCTTATCAATGCATGGAGCACACATAGAGCTATGTATGCATAAAGCATACATAGAGCTATGCATGCATAAAGAGAGCTCTCTTTGTGCATGCATAGCTCTTTATGCATACATATAGCATACATAGAGCTATGCATGCTCTTTGCATGCATAAAGAGAGCTTGCAATCTCTCTCTACGCATGTATAGCTCTATGTATGCATTCATAGAGCATGTATAATGCCTTAAGCTCCATGGGTGACTCACTACAAGTCTCACCATAGTGGTAGCCATGCCAATGTCGATGAGAAGGGTATAATACTCACAGTGCTTTCTAGACCTCCTTTCTCTACCACTTCTTATGATGAAAGGGATGCTATGTTAGAGTAAGGAGCAACATTGGATACAAACAAAAAGTGCACGTAGAGCAAGGAGTTCTGGAAGCATTGTGAGTATTTCTCTCTTCTTTCTATGAAGGGTCTTCTATGTCTATGTCTTTCGAGCTTGTTGAGGTAAGGAAATTGTCTTTTTTTTCATGTGCATAAGCCCTAATGCATAATCCCTTATGCATTACAATCTCTAAACGCTCACACATTTGTATTTTTTACTTTTTAAATTTTTGCTTGCATGTCAAACCTTCACACTTCTTTCTTTAAAGGTAACATCATTCCTCCTCTTTAATGTTTTTCATGCTTATGACGCACCCTGTCTACTTGGAAGTTTTTCTTAATTAGTTAATGTGTGATCTTATTCTTACATATAGCTTTCTATGCATGAGAAGTCTATGCATAGACTTCTATGCATAAAAATTACCTATGCATAGAGCTCTCTATGCATAATGGATCTTATACATAGTGAGCTTTCTGCATAAGAGCTCACTATACATAAGGGCTGTTATGCATAAGTGTCTATGCGAGTCATCACGACTGGGGGATTGTCTACGTGACGGTGGTTGTGAGCCCTGACGTGACGGTGGCTCTGAGGGAGCACGTGATGGTGGCTGTGAGGGTGTGCGTGAGTGTGTCTGGGACGAGGTATGTCTCCTCGGTGGACGTGGAAGAGGAGAAGCTGCATGCCGTCTCGTCGGACTCGTAGGCATAGACGGCACTAGAGTGCCCTGGATACTCGCGGTAGGGGTATAGACACCAGGCATGGAAGGAGGGGGATGGGCATACATGTACTCTGTAAGCTCAACTGGACCAGGATGACGCCCAAAATGATTTAGCATCTCCATCAGCCAATTGCTGTACGCAAATGGATCGGATGAAGAACCTAGAATATCCATAAAGAACCTACAAAAATAATCCTCATGTACATCATGGGCTGTCTCTTGACTCACACTACGCGATTTTTAGGAAATAGCCGCGTTAATACACGCAATTTTTAGGAAATAGCCGCGCAAATACACACGATTTTTTTACTTTCATTAAAAACATATTATGATTTTGTGTTTTCTGGTTTGTACATAGGATGTCATCAACCTCCTCAAGCAGTTCTGGAGAAGATGAGACAATGCGTCATCGTAATCGCGATGTGTGGTTGGGACAACGGATCAAATGTATGTGTAACCGATGTCAAGGATGCATTGTACGAGCACGTCGAATTACCTTGAATCACATCTCCATGTATGGAGAATGGAATCAAACAGGTTTAGAGGTGAATAGATGTAAATTGATGGTATTCAAATGACTCATGGTATCCAAATTAAATTAATAGAGTTGTAATATATAAACTCTAATTGAAGCAGGATGCAGTACCACACCTGCCCTATGCATGACGAGAGCATGCAAAGCGTCGACGAGATGATGCTGGAGCTTCGGGATCTATTGTCAGAGATGAGTGGGAAAGGGATGACAATAGCCCTGCACCCCACGAAGTTGTGGAAGAGGAAGTGTTTGATGATATGGTGCGGAATCTTTTTAAGGATGATCCCAAAGGTATGGACGACGATGATATAGAACAAGAGCATCTTTACAAGGCTTCATCGACACCGGTTTTTGAAGGGTGCACATTCTCTATTTTACGTGCTTCACTTGAACTACTCAATATACAAACAGTTTATGGATGGAGCAATGCAAGTCTTGACGCATTATTGAAGTAAGAATTCTAACTTACAAAATTGAATTAGTGGTTTAAGGTTTAGGATTTAAGACTAATTATAATTGATGATATTGGATGCAGGCTATTATCAAACATGCTTCCAAAGGGAAATAGACTACCCACCTCAAGAGACATAGCGAGGCGCTATGTGACATCTCTTGGAGGATTGGATTATGATCACATACATGCATGCATCAATGATTGCATTCTCTTTCGTGGGACCTTTAAGGAGGCTCGACATTGTTCCACTTATGGTGAAGCAAGGTATAGAACAGATATGAAGAGTTTTGATGTACCTCGTAAAGTCTTGCGACCCTTTCCTATAATTCCTCGCATCAAACACATGTTCAAGTGCAAATCCATAGCAAAGCTCATGTCATGGCATTCCTCACATCGATCGGATGATGGCATGTGGAGAATTCCCGCATACACTCCTGCTTGGAAGCATATTGAAGATGAGTGGCCCAGCTTTAAAACAAAGCCCAGAAACTTGAGACTTGGCCTAGGTATGGATGGAGTGAATCCATTTGGTTTCAAAAGCACCGCATACAGCGTGTGGCCAGTTGTGTTGGTGAATTACAACCTTCCACCATCAATGGCGATCAAGAAGGGACATTTTATGTTATCCCTTCTAATTCCAGGGAAACATAAAGTCAAGCATATGGATGTTTATCTTGAACCGTTGATTGATGAGTTGGAGGAACTATGGAGAGGTGTTGCGGTGGTGGACATTAGTAGGCCTCCCTCCTCTCGACACTTCGACTTAAAAGCAGTGTTGATGTGGACAATGCATGACTTTCCAGGATACAGCGATTGTTCTGGTAAGAATTCTAATTACCTCCCTACTCTAATACTATTGGCTATATATATTAATTATACATATTGACTTTATTATTCTAACTTTTATTTATATTTTAACAGGTTTGAAAACATCGGGTAAACATGCATGTCTTGTTTGTGGCCCTTCGTTAGTACATGAGTATGCTGACGGTTTGTGTAAGACCATATTCGATAATCATCATCGATTTCTCCCCTCAGATCATCCTAAATATGTTGCTAGTAAGAGTAACATTCCTCCACAAACACTTCGTGCAAAAGATTGGAAGCGTATTTGGGAGTCTACAAATATTCTTCCTCCAGATGGCATGAACAGGTATAGTAATGTTTTTTCAATCTTGTTTTGTGTAGTCTCTAATTGGATTAAAGGTCACATAGAGCAATCCCTTGTGTAGGTACTCCATTTTTTTTTGGCTACCATATTGGACCCATCTTAAGATCAACCATCTTCTTGGTCCCATGCACATCTTCAAGAATGTGGGATCTGGTATTTGGGAACATATTATTGGTAAACGAGACAATGTTAGCGTACGTGAGGACTTGCGGGTCGCAAGACGTATACGTCAAGCTTGGCCCACGAGAGGTGGGTGGGCACGTTCGTCTTCTGCCTGCACCATGGATTATATCAAAGAAAGAGGAGAAGCAGGTAAAGCAGGCCATCACCACTTTGCGTACTCCCAGTGGATGCATGAGATCATTGAAGGGAGCCTTTACAACCACTAAGAAAAGAGGCGTTGAGCAACTATATGGGTTGAAGTCCCACGATTGGCACAAGATGCTTCAAGTAAGTGTTTTCCAAGTCTTGTACGTTGAAATTAAATTTTGTAATGCCATAAACCATACATACAAGCATCGACCATTGTGCAAATAAGAGTTTGAAAAAATGTATTTATAAGATGGGCGAGCTTGTGAGGTATGTAAAACCCATGTCAGATCGCCCTTCATTATACCTTGCAAAATGAACGTGCATGAGGTATAACGTACTATTTATTTATTTTTCAGATATGTTAGTTCCAAAGCAATTGATCCAGCCACGTTGGATGATGCGCGTGTTATGGCAGTGGAGGTGGTTTGTTTGGTAGAGGAGACTTCTCCGCGAACCATTCTCAAAAGTCAACTACATCTCATTGTGCATTTAGTGGACGAAATCGCTTTATGTGGTACTGTGCATGCACGTTGGATGTTCTTCCTAGAGTGCTTCATGAAGACCTTAAAAGACTTTGTGAGGCAAAGTGCAAGGCCTGAAGGAAGCATGGCCGAGGGTTGGTTGATACAAGAGTCTCTTGTATATATTTCAGAATTTCTTGGTCAGGTGGATAGCTCTTTGCCACGACTATGGAGCAATGAAGAGGACTTGAGGATGACCTCTATTGTGCCTCAAGGAAAAGGACACAGTAAAGTAATTGACAGAACATTGATTGATGATCTCAATTTCACTTGCATCCTTAATAGTGATGTGATGAGCAGATGGATTACAAGATATGAGGATGCAAAGACAAAAAGGCAAGCAAAAAGAGCTCTCTTTCGGAGGCAACATGGCTCTCGTAAGGCGTACCCTAAGCATCTAGTAACACTTCCGAATGATATCCATGTTGATTGGTTGCATGAGGAAATGGAGAGAGTAGAGAGCGACGAGGGGCTGCATATCACGGGGTGGAAGAATGGGAGTATGCACGAGGATGCATGTTAAAGGTACATAGAACTAATGTTTTGCATTAGTTGTAAGTGATTTGCTTTTAATATTTATTCACATTGCTTACACAAATATTGCTTCTATTTTGGTCCAGTGCACTATGTTCAATGCTATATGGTGTGAAGGCAAGCATTTTCGAACACAAAGAATTGATGAAAAGAGGAATACAGAAGATTGCGGTGTCATTAGTAGCTTTGAGGAAGCTAATGGAAAAATGGATGATTATTGTGGCATAATCCAAGACATATTTAGGCTTGACTTTCGTCGCTTCTTTGTGTATGTTTTGGATGTCAAATGGCAAATGAACATGGTGGAAAAAGGGCCTGATGCAACGATAAAACGCCATGCAAGTGGCTATGTAACTATTGACTCTACAAAGTTTTGGCAAACAAAGAAAGATAGGCTCGTATTGCCACAAGAATGTGAGCAGGTATGCATTTTTTTACTAATGTGTTTCATGTACATATATATCTAAGCTCGCGTACCCCTTGACTTTTGATATGCTAATTAATTACTGTAGTATGTGTATTTGAGTAGGTTATCTATCTACCAATGGTGCATGACATTAAATGGTGGTACGTCATCCCTATTGCACCACGTTCCTAACAAGCCGCAATAAAGATGATATCGAACATGCCAATGAAGATGTTGTGATCGATGATCAAGAAATAAGAGATGATCATGATAATGAGTGGTGATGTTGATGAGGATGATCAGGACATCGATACCATTATCAATGGAGTACAGAATATCAATAGTGGAATAAATTTAATCGTAGCCTTACAAATTGATCAAATGGATATTGATGTTGATCGTTTGGCAAGGATGGATCTTATTGAAGATGAGATCGAACCCTAACCAATCCGTCACTGTATCGTTCTAAATTGATGACATTTCTATTGTATGTGTTGTCTTTTCATTATCATCTCATATGCATGATTTATTTTTGAATATATTTCATTGTTGTAAATGCATGTAGTGAGATTGTGTAATGATATATACTGTAATGTACTATGAGATGGTTTAAAGAAAATAGTTCTTAATTTTGTAAAGGAATTCAGTTTTTTTTTCAGTTTTTCTTTACCAAGCGTGTATTAATGCGTGTATAGCAGCGTGTATTGATGCGTGTATTATTGCGTGTATATAAACGCGCTTATACATGCGTTGATAAATGCAAATATACACGCGAATGTAAATGCCAAAATACACGCGCTCGATTCTATTCAAATACATGCGCGGGGTTGTTGCAAGATCAAGGTGTCCAATTTTATCCAGTTTATGCTGGGACTGGGACAATGCTTGGAGAGAAAATTTTGGGGGGCAAGGTACTTAAAATGAGATCAAGCAAATAATAGAAAATATGCTTACCCTTAAATTAACCTAGTATAACTTAAATTAATATAAATTAGTCTAATTAATCAAAATTAATCAAAAATATGATGAAATGATAAACAAATGATCTTTCCATACTTAGAGTGATCCAATTTATTTTTCCATAGATGCACCATTACAAGTACACTAGTCCCTATAGGTGTTAGATGATTCACATCAAAAATGTAATTTTACTAATTAGATTATTAATATTTGCAGGCCTTCTGATAGTCTGAAAGAATTTTAAAAAAGAGATCATTGAAAATCCAACCATTGGATTTGTAATTGTTACTAACCACCACATTCTACTAATGTCTCAGTATCTACCCACACTTTTGATCTACAAGATTGAGGATTTTAAGTGGTAGCTATTGTGGGTACAAAAAGTGGCATATATTATAACACTTTAAAGACCTTGAAATATTTAAAGAAAATAGACAAATATCTTAAAATTTTCTCAAAAAATCAAGTTAAGCTCTATATTATGTGAAGATCTAAGGTACAAAGTGGGAATCTCATATGAGTTTATATGCAAAAGATATTAGCATTTTATGGAATTAGTTCAAATTTGGGACAGGGTGTATACATAGACTTTGTACCTAAGAAAATGAGGACTTTTGACTATCTAATGCTTAATCAAATTATGTAACTATATTTCCAACTTTGAATATGATGTTCCAACAAAAGAACTTGAAACGAAATTCCTTGATTTACTAGGAGAGATTAGCCACTAAAGGTAAACAAATGCCTGTTTTTTTACTGTTTACAGGGTGCCTGAGTGGACAAAACTGGGCACCCTGATCTTGCAACCACCCCGCGACCATACACGCGCTCCTAATTTATCGCGTGTATGAAACGCGTGTATGGCAGCATTGTCTTGTAGTGATACATAGAGCATCAGCATCAGATGCATACATAGAGCAATGCATACGTACATAGAGCTACAAGGATCTATGTATGCATGCATAGCTGTCTGTGTAGATCTAAGTTTAAGTTGGCTTTTTAAATTTGTAATTTATTATTTATTCACTTTTAGTTATATATTTTGTTTGTATTTTAACTATCTTGATTAATCTTGCATAATATAGGAAGATGCTGAAGAGAATAAAGATGAAGAGAACATGGAGGAGGCGGATGATGATGAGTAGTAGAGGCCTTCCCCCTTGTCTTCATTTAGTTGGTTTTTGTATGCATCTGTACTTATAACTTGTAACTGGGCTTCTATGACCGTCTTGAAACAATACAAATAGTTTTTAGATTTTGGTACTTGTAACTTGGTTTCCATGGCCATTTGGATTTAATACGAATAAATTTATCCAGTTTGGTTTCCATAGAGATTGTTTTACCATGTGTCATTTAATGGCTCAAACTTGTATTCTGGCTTTATTTAAACTAAAATGGGTTGCCTCCAATTTGCCCCCTTCTTTTGGTTTGCTAGTACTGCTGAGACCGTCATTACCACCAACACCTAAACCGTCACTAATACCATCATTTATATGGTTGTTTATACTATCACGTATATCGTTGTTTATACCATCGTTTGTATGGTTGTTTATACTGTCGCTTATACTATCGTTTATATCATCTCTTATATTATCGAAAAAAATACCGTCATTATACCGTCGCTTATAGTAGCGATACTTCAACCTCGCCACCTTGCCTAGTTCTATTCGATATAAGCGTCAATATGCACCCAAAATGTTGTTTTCATCATTAATTAATTAAACAGAGCGAGGACCTTAGGCAATACACTGTACTATAGGTAGAGAAATTCCTCCAAAATATGAACCAATTTTTTTTTCCCTATTAATATGCACACCTTTACTGTACATTTGTCAATGTCCCATTCTCCTTCTATTTTTGGTGTGGCGTGAATATGCAACAGGGAGGAGACAAGGCAGTTTGGTAGGCAAGAGAGGAGGTTGCCATAGCCAAACTAAGAACAGTTTTCCATGGCCACATGAGAAGAGTTTCGCATAGCTAGATGAGAAGAAATCATTGCAGCCATATGCCATAGTTTCCTTTATGTGGAGTGTATTATCGCCATTTGAGAAGAGGTGATCATGGCCACGAGAGAGGCATTTTCCATCACAAGAAGAGAAGAGTGAGGAATTTGGGCGTCCAAATATAAGGAAGATTTACTGAGCCGGAGCTAGCTTCAGTAATCTTGTGTGGCCTCCGTTAGCATTGTTAATGGGACCATAATTGCAGGACTCACCTCTCTTCATTTGTGTGTAGACTAGGTCACAGGAGGAGATGACGGTAGCATGCTGTGTGGAAAAGTTGTAATTCAAACCTAAGGTAATATATAAGGCCATAATAATTAATGCTGCATCAACAGCATTAATTAATACAACCAAAACGAAAAGGTTCCTAAGCCCCCATTCCATTGTAGTGTTTGAACCAGAAGTACAAGGATAGAATTAAGTGATGTACACATTTACACAATAATGTATATGCTAAGAGATTCAAATTGTAACCAAGAATAATTAGGCTCTAATAATAAGTCCACTTTTTTTAGCTTCTAGGGAAAGGCCACTACAAATGCAAGTGGTGACTTTGCAATCTTATTGGAAGTGGTTGTGACATGGGACTTAAAATCTCAAAATATTTATAAACCATGAATGTAGGGATACTACAAGAGGTTGTGACACGGGACTTGAAATCTCAAAAGATTTGTAAACCATGAATGTAGGGATTCCACTCTTCTATAAAGTAAGACACTTACTTCATAAGGTATATATTTGTAGTATATACCTCTTCAAGGGCTTAGAAATAATGCTAAATGTCTTATGGCTATCCATCATAGTATAGGTTTTGATGTATGAGCTTTGTAACATTCAAGCTATGCATATACACATGTCCCAAGCTCTACATATCTTCACCTATCATATACACCCATCCTAATCTCCACTTGTTCATAAAACACTATTAGAGCTAAGTGGATCGCTTGCAAGGTGCCCCAAAAAAATTTCCTAAAAAATTCTTTAAATATACATAATTTCCCGAATGGTACTAAAAACTTTGAAAAATAATATAGGTTCTTTATAACTTTTTCTCACAGCAGTTTGCCAATAAAGTTTTTTTTTTGCCCAAATTTTTTGACTAAAGAATAGAATAAATTTTCTTCTCTTTTATCCTCTTACGTACTAAAATTTTCACATCTACATGAGCCTTCTAACCTCTTGCTACTCATCATAGCTACTTCAATACTTGGATAAAATCATTTTTAAAATTTAATAACTCTCAATATTCAATGAGAGCCAGAGTTTGGTAGTGCACTATTAGTCCTCTTACATAGGCAATATCTTTAAAACTTAATTAATCCATATTGTTTCATGTGAATCCATCTATCTTGTCATGAATAATAGCAAATAAATTTTTAAAAAATTAGGTAATCTATCTATAATTAAATACATAAACAATTAAAGAGAGACATTTAGACAAACAAAGCCACTAAGCTGAAGTTATTAATTTTTATTTGATATGTCAAATTTAAGTTTTATACTTTAAAGATGTTAATATATAAGGCTTGAAAGAATTTATTGAGTGAAGGAGACAAAATATAATCAATCCTTATCCTATAAGTTAAGAATACATATGTGAGCAACATTGGTTTACGAGAATTTCGCAAGGTAACCAGAAAACACACAAGTACAACTGTTTCAAATTTTAATCTAGAATAACAAAAGTCCTTTTGGTATTATATAATACACACACACACACACACACATAAGACCCCTTTTTTAGCTTCTAGAGAAAGGCCACTACAAATTCAAATGGTGACTTTGCAATCTTATTGGAAGTGGTTGAGACATGGGACTTAAAATATTTATAAATCATGAATGTAGGGATACTACAAGAGGTTACCAATGGTAATTTAAAGGGCTAAGAATCCATGTGTAATGACCCTTACAATTGAATCTAAGGGATACACGGTTTTCAAAAAAATGGCAATTTTGTGGACACACAAGCAAGGTTTGGGAAAAGATAAGTTCTCTTTAAACAAGCCGATATCCGATTCAAATTTGGAAAAATCCTTCTTAAGATGTTGGGAAAAGAAAAGCCTTCCCAAAAAATTTAGGTTTTAGTAATATTCAAGAAAAACTATGGACTAGAGATTGCCTTGTTCAAAATAATGATTTCTTTAACAACCTATACTGAAAAGGATATATAAAAGGTTGGATAAACATAGTGCACCCAAGTTTACCCAACCCTCAAAACAAACCCACCAAGCCATCTACCTACTTACACAACATTGTGTTAGGAAGGTTGATACAGTGTTATAGAGGTGTTAGGAAGGTTGATACAGTGTTATAAAGGTGTTAGGAAGGTTGATGAGCTGACAAGATTTGTTTTTAAAAAAAGGGAAAAATTAAAACTACCTAACTGGTTTTCCTAAGGTTCATACCTAGTCCACCTCTTGCGCCTGGGGCTTGTCTTCTGCCTTACAATGGGGGGCACCACACGGGGTGGTGCACTTGCAATGATCATCTTCATCGCTTCCTGCTTTGCTCAATTTTCCGCTTGAGATCCGCACTTCATCCAACTCTGAAATATCATTAGATTTTGGGATCCTAGCCTCACTACTTCTACTACTAGCCCTTGCAGAATCAACATCGCACTTATCCCCCCTCCTTTCTTTCTTGCCGCCTCCTCCATCCGAGTTATTAACGCTTGCAGGCCTTGGCATAGACTGCATAATCCTAAGCGCAAACCCCTTAGCCGAGGTTCTAAATAACTCTACCTTCAATCTGATATTCTTATCTGGGTCTGAAGGATTATAGCAATTAAGGGAGAATTTACTAGAAGGCTGTAGATTATTATTATGCTGCTGCTCATCACGCTCCAGCTTAACGTCAAGTTCAAGGTCTCTATCAAGGTGATCAATATGGCAGTTAATATTAGGGTGGGATTGATCAGAGCCGCCGCTATCAAAGTTTAATTTAAAGCCGGGGCCATCAAAGGAGGTGGAGGCGGGGCTGAAGCCTAAGCTGCTATTATTACAATTATTGTGATGAAAGGTGGCAGAAGAGCGGCAGCTATCTAGGGTTAAGCATTTTAATGATGTTTCTGATTTGTTGTCTTCATCATGGGTAAGGTTTTGAGGGTGCGAGCGTTTAGGGTTTGGGGAGATGTGCAGGGGTTCGGGGGGGTAGCGCAGCTTGCCGCCTACAGAGCATGCAGCGCAGGAGAGACGTGGTTTGGCTGAAGCGACATTGATTGGCTTATAATCCACTACTGTTGTTGACTTGTGCTGCTGCTGCTCTCTCGTGATCGCCATTCATAGTAATTATATCAAAATAAATATTATTCATGCCCCGCCTGCCTGCCTGCCTGCGTACGCCCTTCAATCACTTCCATATATATCCTGCAGCTATTCTGTGCCAACGAACGCGACCCCTCGAAACCTTTTGCGCCCCCCCTTCACACACGTCCGCCCACATATCGCCTCGCGGTGTGAAATGTCCACCCTTCTCTCATGCTCTCTTCCTCAAGGCCCATTTCAATTTATCAAATATCCATTTGTCTACATGGAGGGTGGAGGGGAGATAGCCAAGTGTGATTTGTAAAACTACCCCAAAAAAACTGAATCCAAAAACTCATATTGAATCCCTTGTCAATGTACGCAAGCTTTTTTATAAATAATATTTTTATCCTCCATAATCTAAGCACCTCCTAGTGAACTCACATGCTATCTTACAGGCTCTTACGTGCACCTTGTGAGGAAATCGCACGTTCAAAGTTTGTCAAATGCGGCTAGATAGTCCAAAAAGTGGGATATGTATTCTAAAATCTTAGTTTCATCAATACATCACTTCCATATGCAGCTTCCACAATCCACCACCACTATGTTGACAAATGATTACAACACTGGCTTCGACACAAAGTTAGTTGTGCTGCAACATATCCTTTCAAGAACCAAATTCATGTGGTGAGGATATAGAATTGAATAGCCATTGTTTGTAAAAACGATGCTTATCAATACAAGATATTCATATGTTTGCAAATAAGCAATACCGTAAACCATAGCCTACAAAACTATGGTAAGGTATCTTGTAGTATTTAAAATGGATGCTAATTTAGCTGCTTCTTCTTCGAGTCTTCTTTCTTCAAAAAAATATTATTTTCTTCCAGTGGTGGGTTGTTGGACTATAGTAAATTTCATAAACAAATTTTTTGCAATAAGCCCCTTAAATTTTTTTCTCACAAATACACACAACATACATGTTTCTTTTCAAGATAACATATTTCATAACTCAGGGAGTTCACTTAAAAATATGTAATTATATCACATGAGTTCATTCGAAGTGGTTTTTTAATTTACTTTTTTAAGGATAAATTTGTAGAGATGTACTTATGTAAGGGGGGTTTTTTAATTTTGGGAGAAAAGGGGTCTTTTTGAATGCCTAAAATTTATATAGATAAGGTATTTTCAAATAGTCCTTGAATACTCGTGATATATAGGTTATCTATAGAATGAATCCTTAAAGTTAAAAAAAATAACGTATATATAAGGTTGAAAAATAGCACTCAATACTCTTTTTCTTATCCAATTTTCACTACAATAGAATGACAGTAGAGCAGTGTTTCTAGTAGCGTTTTTATAAATACAAGCCTTGGCAAATGTCGAGGTCATTTTTAGTAATGAAATATCGTTGCTCCTATGTAGTGATATTTCGTTGGGCAGCGATATTCACAACTAGAAATGCTATTAAAGCAAACAAGAAACGGCCTGTAATTAAAAAAACTGGGGCAGACTAGGGAGTTTTCATAGAACTCCCTAGTTTGCCCTAGGTTTCCCAACTGTTTTTAAAAAAAAGCTGTCTACCCCAACTTTTTTTAAATAAAGAGATAGTTCTTAAGAGCTTCAAGCTCTTACGGATAAGATCTATGCATAAAGCATAAGACCTTTAAGCTCTCTTGCATGAGAGCTTATGCATAAGAGCTTATTTAAGCTCTTGTGCATGAGAAGTTATAGATAAAGAGCTTGCATGCATAGCTACAATGAAAATTTAAAAATTAGACCCAAGGGTGCGAAATTAAAAAAGAGAGAGTTTATGGTTTAGAGCTTACTGCAAAAGGAGATGGACAATGTGTCGGCAAGTAAAACAAAAGCCCAAAGAGAATCTACATTTAAGGAGAACTATCGACACATTCAAGGAGAACATCTGCTGGCCTATACCATATGCTTAAGTATTAAGCCCTATGGCTCCTTATACCTGCAAGACAAACTCCCAAATGCTCTATGATTTCTTTGACCCTAGGGGGCCTAGGCTTTGGTTTTCTAAAGGGGCCTAATTACTACTCTTGTCCCCCTACCTCTTGGGCTCAAACTTAGAGGTCCCCCCACCTAGAATCTCGCGGATTAAAAAACCCTAAAATTTTAAAAAATTTAATTTTTTCCCAAAAGTGTGTTTTCCCTCTCAAACTTCCCCCCAACATACTCTAGGTTTGGAAAGCTCATTTTAAACCTCTTTCTTCCTCTTCTAAGCTCTCCATTGCTGCAAAAACTCCATACATCTCAAGCTCTCCCTCCTCCTTCTCAAGCTCCCTCTCCCTCTTTTTTTCTCTTCTAAGCTCTCCATTGCTGCAGAAACTCCATCCCCCTCAAGCTCCCTCCCTCTCAAGCTCTCCCTCCTTCTCAAGCTCCCTCCCTCTCCATTGCTGCAGAAACTCTATCCCTCTTTAGTCTACTCTAGGTTCAAGAAGCCTATTCTCAAACTCTAACCCTCTTTTAAGCTTTCCATTGCTGCACTGAAAACCCTGAACTTTCTCTCCTCTCTCCACTCCTCTCTTGTAACAAGCTTTTCTTTTCCCTTCTTCTCTTTTCTTACCAGGTGCCATGGCCTCTTCCCCTAGTAATGTGAGAAGACCTATGGAGAAGGTGGAAAAGCTTGTGCTGCATAACACAAGAGATGAGCATGGAGTTTGGGCTCCAACAAGATTCAGGGTTGGGGCTTGGGTCTACATGCAGCCAAGCTCTAAGGGACCACATCGAGTGCATCAACTATAGAATATGCTACATCATTGGAAGGGGCGGCTACAAGGCTTCAAGCATACTAAGAAGAAAGGACTGGTTGCCATAGTGCAACATGTGTATACCCTTGGAGACCTTTACATTCAAGGCCAATGACCAAGGTTTCCTTCAAATTGTCAGTGTAATATAAACACAGCTTTAACAACATGCTAATATTGGATTTTTTGTTTCAATTTTTCTTATGATTCTCCATTTTCTTATGTCTCTATCTGCTGCAGATATTTTCCCCTCTAATTATGTTGAGGAACAAACACTCCAAAGCCTCACTGGAGTTTTCTATAGATGCTATGCATGCATCCATTGGAGAGGCAATGTTTGTATCTCAAAGCCCAAGTGAGCTTGTACAAAACAATATCTTTTTCTTTTCTCACTCATATTTTGTAGATAAAAAACCAGGTTTATTTGGCAAGCTAGAAGAGATTCCCAACCCCCCTCTTAACAATCCCAAATGGCCCAAATCTAATGCTTGGACCATCTTATGCTTAAAGTTTAAGATGGTGAGTGATACCAAGACATCACTCAAGTTTTCAAAGGCATCTAAGTCAGTAGGGATAAATTGGTTTTGTCCTTTACATGTTTTTGTGCACATGTTCAATTCCATGCCAATGCACCAAACTAAAACACTGTATATTTGTAAGGAGGTACGGTCTGACCTCATTTAAGGATTACTAGGAGAGGGTTGGGAGGTTAATGAGGGGTCACATCAAGGTGATGTGTACAAGTACAATGTAGTAGATTCTACAGTGTCTCTTTCAGGTTCTTGAGGGCACGCTCTATTTTGTACATGCGTCTACACTACCAAAGATGGATGCAAAAGCACGGGACATGGATCCCACTTCAAGCCCCAGAAGAAGAAATCGTGCCTATTGAGGTAGCTCTGATGATGCAAAATGGATGGATTGAGCGAGTGGCAGCAAGCAAGCATTGGAGCCTAGCAGACCTGCGTCAAGACTTTAGCATCATGGGCTTTGATAATGTGGAAGAGTCAAGTTTCAAGTTGATGAGAAGAAAGGTATATCTGATTCCACTACATGTCTAGAATTAACTCTTACACTTTCTAGTTATTGTGCCACTTTCTATATTTTTACAGATTGGGAAGTGTAAGGAGGGGACAACCATGGTCTCAGAATCATGGCGAATGGGGGACCTTGAATTTTCAGCGCAAGGTGCATAGCCCTACCAACACATAGTAGGCATGTGGAAGAGCTTGAAGACTCAACTGGGTATATGGGAAAATAGCCTAATAATGTTCTGATGCACGTGAGGGGCAAGAGTTTCAGGATCGAGGTGAAGGCAATGACGAGCTTTCAAGTCAACAAGGAGATGGAGATCAACATGAAGTAAATGTCACAAGAGGCAAAAAATGAAGACATTATAACAATTTTAGATTAGATGACATGCTTGTAATTTTGTAGCAGGCTCTTTTTTAACCCCTCTTTATTTAATTGAGTCTTAATATTTTTGCAAACTGTGCTTTTTTTGTCTAGCGGTCTAGTGTGAAAAGGCCAAACTTTAAATTATAACTATAAATAGGCCAAAGGTACCTTCTTTCTCATTTTCACGTGATAACTTACGAGCTCACACTATCTCTTGCATTCACACATGGCTACCCACTTTGACGACTTCTGTCAGTTCCTCTCCACCTGGGTGGACAAGAGCGAGCTCTTTGCCATGTTCTGTCATGAAGTTGACTTTGAAAAGTCCCTCAACCTTGCGTCCTAACATTATGAGACGCAGATTGCATACATGGAGCAATACTTGGCTCCCCACTCCATCTCCTTTCCCCATTGCCCCAATGATCAATGGGTGCCTATTGAGCTGCTTAAGTACATTCAACAATACACCCGCCCCTACATCCAGCACCTTGAACGCTTCATCGACATCTGCATCCCCGCAGGAGCTTACTGTACCTTCAATAAGTAGGAGGTGAAGAGGTTGGGGAGGAAAAATTTAGGAACTAGGTTCCTCTTGTGGCTTGCCACTTTTGCATTCCTCATCAGTGAGATAAGGATTCGGATAAGGAGGTAGAGATGCCTGCATTGCAGTTTTGGCACGGTATTTGAGGGATGACAAGGAAGTGAAGGCACTAGGTACGAGTGCTGATGTGGAAGAGCAGCTTGCATCAACTTTCCAAAGGGTGCACAATCTGCAGCTGAACAGCCCGCTGTAGTGGAAGATGCGAGGCCATCTTCCCCACACGAGGAGAGCAAGGTGCTGCCAGAGCTTGAGATCAATCTCTTGAGCACCATTGTGGTGGAAGGTGAAGAATACCTATTTCTTCATGACCTTGAAAAGGAAGCTAGCTTGAGAATGGATGAATGCTTGGGCATTATATGCACGCGATGTGAGGTGGACCTTGATACGTCCAACCTCGTTCCTCACCTAGATAGTGTCATATTACCCCTTGGAGAATCTATCGTAGAGACAGTTGCTTTGGTCAAGGATAGTGTGGTTGAGACCGCAGAGCAAGCCCTAGTTCCAGAGGAGGAATTCACAACCTTACTATAAGACAAGCTAGAGGCTGAAAAGGATACCCTTGCTGCTCTGCTGGAGTGATGGAGGAGACCAAAGCACCTAAAAAGGATGAGGCTAAGTCCTCGATTGACCTCTTTGCCCCCACCAGCACTTTGGCAAAAGAAGACATTGAGCAAGAGGTAATAATTAACTTTTTACAACTTAGAAACATTTGTAATTATGTATAGGAAAATATTTTAAATTTTCCTTTGATTACAGAGGGTGGTTGAAATTGACGCATTTGCTGGGAGAGGTGGCGGCAGTAGAGACCAGGCCAAGGTCCATGAACATGATGCTACATTGGCACACTATCTTATCTTGGTCGGCTTCCTGTGGATGGCATCACCATCATCCACAGGGACTACACCCCTCAATGCCTTCACTCTCTTCTTTTTGAAAGCCCTCTCTAAGGTGCTATGTGTAGCCTCTATGGCACAGAGCACCAAATGTATAGTTTTGATTAAATAATCCCTTGCCTTCGATGTTTTTGGTTCTGGATTTAGGGGTAAGCTTCTTGCTTGTATTATAGGTATAGCCAAAAGCATAGGCACAGAGGATCCTCAAGAAATAGCCCAATCACTCCTTAAGCACACTCTACCCGATAATAAGAGAAGGAAGCTCAATATTGTAAGAAATCTTTTGTGAAGATGATGTATCACTTCTTATTATGAATACAATACAGTTTTTGCAAACTTATTTTCATCAAGTATATCATTGTTTTTTCTAGTTTGTACCATCAATTTCTTTGTAAATGCATCAGAAATGATCCTGGGGACCTAGGGGAGCAGTGCCAGAACAGTGCAAATTTTGAGCTTGCACCGCTGCTATAGAGCCCGAATTCGCACTGTTCTGGCACAGCTTTCCCAGCCCTCCAAGAGCAATTCTGATGCATTGGATGACAAATAATGTATTTTTACACATGATTAAAGGTGTTTTCATCTTGTAAACTATTGTTTCTCACAATCAGTGTGCTCAATTTCTTTGTAAATGCATCAAAAATGACCCTCGGGGCCAGGGGAAGCAGTGCTAGAACATTGCAAATTTTGAGCCTGCACCGTCGTGTAGAGCCCAAATTCGCACTGTTCTGGCACAGCTTCCCCAACCCTCCAGGAGCACTTCTGATGCATTGGATGCATGTATTTTTACACATGATTAAAGGTGTTTTTATCTTGTAAACTACTGTTTCTCACAATCAGTGTACTCAACTTCATTATAAACGCATTAGAAATGATCCTGAGTGGCTGGGGGAGCAGTGCCAGAACAATGTGAATTTTGAGCCTGCACCGCCACTGCAGAGCCCAAATTCGCACTGTTCTGACACAACTTCCCCAGCCCTCCAGGAGCAATTCTGATGCATTGGATGACAAACAATGTATTTTTACACATGATTAAAGGTGTTTTTATCTTGTAAACTACTGTTTTTCACAATCAGTGTACTCAACTTCATTATAAATGCATCAGAAATGATCCTGAGTGGCTAGGGAAGAAGTGCCAGAACAATGCAAATTTTTAGCCTACATCGCCGCTCTACAGAGGCCAAATTCACAATATTCTGGCACAACTTCCTCAGCCCTCTAGGAGCATTTCTGATGCCTTGGGTGACAAACTGGCACATGATAGACACTCCATGTTAAACAAACATGATGAAACCGAGACATTGTAAGCAAAACTTAAAATTTAAACTATCAAAAGGTTACAAATGAAAGGCAAATAGGCTTGTTACAAAGGGGGGTTTGAAACAAAAGAGTTGCTTCAAAAGAAGCAGGTTAACATCTAAGATTTCTAGATCGTATCGCCGCTCGCCTCGAATACGCCGAGCTAGTTGCATGTCCTTGGCAAAATGGTAATCCTCTTTGCATGTATTGCAAGGAGGTTGGTGTCTTCAAAAAGCCCAACAAGGTAAGCCTCGGGGCGGCTTCTTGCAATGCTTCAAGGGCAATCCCCTACACACGGAACTCTGTTCTATATTGTTGGAGAATCTCCTTAACTGTGTGAGCGAAAGGGGCTCTTCTTATCAGCAACTCAGTGTTCCTCTGATAAAACTTGATTTCTTGTAGAGCCCTATGCCCTTGGCGCATCCTCTGATAAAACTTGATTTCTTGTAGAGCCCTATGCCCTTGGCGCATCCTTCTCCTTGGAGCTCTCTGTGTTGTGTTGGTGCGTTGACGAGGGTTGGGACTTCCTTGGCTTAAAGAGCTTGACCTTTCTGCACTTGCGCGCACTTGCAGTAACCTCCCCTTGATCTCTCTCATAGTCTAAATCCTCCTCCTTCTGCTGTTGTGGTACTTGTGTATCAAGTTTCTCCCGGGTAGGTAGGGAACCACCCTGTCCTGGTAGTAAGGTCTTGCAATTTGTGGTGTTGCGCAATGTAGGAATGTTTTCACCAACCCAATCGAATTGCTCATCAATCAAAGTCTCTGTCTTGATCTCTAGGGTGGCTACGTCGTGGGGTCTCCTTTCACACGCTTGCTCTCCCACTAGAAGGGCATGCATGTGTGTGCGTTGGTGTTGCTATGGGAGGAGGGCTGCTGGACTCTGGTGATCCCGTTGGGCGTGTCCTAGAATCCCAGGGGTCACTCTTTTCCATGGTGTTGCCAGTATGTGGTCATTGGGTGCCTTGCACTTTGTTTTGTGAAGGCATGGTAACACGAGCAGTGTTCTTGGTGCATGCCATATCCATGTACGACTATGCCTATTGTGCTAACGTGGTGATGTGCTAGTGTCCTTATGTGGGTGCCTACGTAGATCTTGAGCTCAAGCTCTCTAAAAAAAGTGAAATGAAAACGAAGTGAGTGAAAGAACTATTAATAGTTTTTTTTTAGGGTTAAAAAAAACCTAACTAAATATTAGCCTTATTACATCTAGATTTGTGGTGGTGCATGCACAACCCAATGCCTCCCTTGTCTCCTCATTCATACACGCCAAGCACCATGCCTATGGGGAGCATTAGTCTGCAACCATTCAAGCGGAGCATGACTTTTTGCAGCCTTGCGTGCCTCTTACGCAAGCTTTGATTGTTGGGCCCGCTCCCTAACCAATACCCTTCCAAAGGTTGTGCGATAAAACCAATTGAACATCTCTTGTAGATAGTTTGTACGTGTTCCTCCTGCACAAGCTCCACCTCCATGTCTTGTATTTTTTAAATAAACCCCTCTTGCTTTATAATATGATTTCTCCATCCCTTGGGTACTCCACATGTCGAGCGATCCATACTTGTTCATGAAATATGCACCATGCGCATAAACTATGTGTTGTACACATGACAATAGAATTTAATTAGAAAAAGTCCAAGTTAAAACACCAATTTATGTTTTTATTGTACAGCTTACCATATAGTCTGTTACTTTACTCTCTCCCCAAGCACCTATTGGTGAATTCTACGATATGTTGTCGGAATGATGCTCGTTCTTGGGCAGTTGTGCTACTTTGATTCATAATGCAAACCATGTTACTGAAATTTATCCAAAGCTGTTTGCGTTACAAGAGCTGACATTGGACAATCTACATTTGTGGTGATTGCACAACACTGAGATCTCTCCAGAGTCCCCAAGTCTTCTTTGAATTCTCTATGTTTGTTGGCTTCTCCAAAAATCTCATTGCCTTTGCTCCAGCCATGGAGACCTTTTGATGAGCAAACCTCGTATGACATGCCAGAGGCTTGCTTATTCACTTCAATTTTCACATTTCTGCCATGGCAGCCCAGAGAATTCAAAAGATGCTCTAATTTACCAAGGGCTACAACTTTCCTCTCTTGTATAGGCATTGTGAATGCATAATCGATATGGCACTCAAGCAATCAATCAAAAATTCTCATGAATGCATGAAGTGTGAAAAAGTGAATATTCTTTAGTGAAAAGTTAATGATGGGGCTCCAATTTGAATTCCTGTTTGGTTCTCCTAGCATATCAGGAGACGTGACACCTTCCACCCATCTTGGTTGTTCCTCATCTTCATTCGTCAGTTAACTCAATTGGATCTACTGCATCTTCCTGTTGCTTCTTCCCTTTCTTGGGACCTTTCGAGGCAACCTTCCCAATAGAACCAACCTTCTGCATACCTTTTCCATTTGTCTTTTTCTACCTAGGAATATCAATCTAAGCATTGCAGTATGGACAAGGCCATCTTGATGTCGCGCCTCTTGAGCACAACCCATCATGCATTTAATTGTCTTCAAATCTCCCCCAAGATGCCAATCCACCTTGAACTTTCCTATGTTTTCTACATCTAAAAGTTGACCCATCAAATTTGCTTTTTGATTACATTTGTTATCTAGGGAGTCCTTTCAAACATCCAAGTCAATACCTCATCATGTGTCTCCATCGGTACCTCGAATGCACCAAGCCACCAGACCTCTTTCTCAGATTGCACACTAAAACTTGGTTTGGTAGTCTTTTTCCATGCACATATCATGCCCTCATTCATGAGCGTAATGCTCATACGTTCCAGCTTCCGACCTTTCGCAATTTGGCACTCATCTAGCTTGAGCACAAATGAAAGTGTGCTCCCCAAAACTACAAATAAACGGTAATTTACAATATTCAAAATAAAATAATCATCTTCATTTTATACTGAAAAACATGAATAGTAGCAATTGTAAGTTCTCACCTTCTGGTGAAAGCTTCTGGTGAAAGACCATAGAACTTCACCATAGCTTGTTGTAGTCTCTCAATATGAACAAAGATGTTATTGTAAACATCATAGTGAAATTCTGTACTTGTTATCTTGCTTTTCTTTCTGCTCGACCCTGTGTCTAATGTTAGTGTGCCCTCAACGTAATAAAACTGTCCTATAGCTTGTTGCACATCATCATTATTGATACGCTTGACATTGTGAATCACCTTGAGTGTAGGAAATAAAGTGCTAGTGATCCCTTATCTTAGAAATGCATCTTTTACAACCTGACGGATTGCTTGGTACCCTTTCATGCTGATTCCAACCACATCACAAGCATGCTGATTCCAACCGCATCACAAGCATGTTGCTTGCATCACAAGCATGTTGAATTGATGAATGGTAATCTCGCTCACCACATTACTGACAACAGCTTGGCGTATGTTAGGATGATGAGGGTCAATAATAATTAAGGCAATATCCTTGTTGGTATTCAAAATGGCTTTGACCAAATCCTTCCATCCCTCTTCGTTAGAACCACACACCTCTTGCAGAAAATTCCTGGCAGAACACAAATCATGACTATTTTGTTTAAATCACTGAGTGCATATAATGAAAGTTTATGTTACTTACTTTGTTATACGAATCCTTTTCTTCCATGCTCCACCTTTAAACGCAAGAGATTCTATACCACCAGCCAATGTCTTTTTGCATTTACGAGCACCATTTGGCGTTGCTTTGAGTCGTTTTTTATAAGTTCCCCTAACCTTTGAATCTTTGCATCCTTCTCCACATTCTCTGCGAGGATCTCTTTCATTTTATCTGATGATGTTTTAAGTCCTTCTTGACATTGTAAAAGGGTGAATTGTGATGCTTGCAATTGAGAGTGGAGAATATGGGTTTGCCAAGCTCCACTTGTAGTCAATCTTCTGCAGTGTATCCTAACAAGCCAAGCTCTCCTTCACCAACAAATTACATAAAAGATGATAAATCGCTGGAAAGGAGGGTTTGCTCTTAATGGAGAGTCAATTGGATAGAGACCCCCATCAACCCAAAGATCTATATTTTTCTCCGTAACTATCCTACGAGCTTGGACAGATTGTGCATCACTAGGATGGGTTTTTTTAGAGCTGTCATACTCTTCAGGAATACGAATGTGTATATCAATCTTTCGTTTTCTAGCTTCTCACAAAAGGGGTTACACACACAGCTTGCAAAGGCTCCATAACTAAGCAAAGGAAGAACATTAGGGGAAGGTTGAGGTCTATGGGGGCCCTTTAAGCTGCCATATTATGTTTTTAAGTACTTTTGCTTAAGGACTCTAAGCATACTTTGACTAGGCCTGACAAGGGGATCTTTATGCAATCATTATTTGAATTTCTATTTTTTCAAATATATATTTGCTTGAGCTAAAATGGGGGTAACTTTTTGGTTTCCCCAAATTCAAAATGGCTGAAAAGCCTTCCCTCCTCTCTTCCCTCCACGTTTAGGTCCCCTCCCCCACTTTCTTTCTCTACATTCTCTCTCTAAGACGCCCTCGTTTCTCTACCACTCTCTTTCTCTTCCCCTTTCTCACATTTGGGTGTGCCATGGCTCTGCATCTATGATTAGTAAGCTTCCATAACCTCTGCACTTCCAAATGCAGATATCTCACACTCTCTCATCCTCCATGCCTCATCTTTTTATCATTTTCTGCTCTCTCTCTCTCTCTCTCTCTCTCTCTCTCTCTCTCTCTCTCTCTCTCTCATGTCTTTCCCCCATTGAAGTGCAGAAAATCCCTCTGTCAACCTCCATAGCTTCAGAGCTTACCATTTTCCATTCTTGCATTATTTACCATACATATCCCCTACTTCTGTCTACAATCTACATCTCTCTCTCTCTCTCTCTACTGCATTATGCTGCAAAACCTCAATCTACCATTTTCTATGCCTCTTGCAATCTTCCTTGTCCTTTCTCCTATTACCTAATCAGAAGATCTATGACCTTCTAATATTTTTTACAGCAAAACTTCATTGCACTCTCCTCAGAATACCCTATCCTCACTCTTGCATTGTGTTCTACAAGAAGCTCTTTTCAGCATTGCCTAACCCTAAAGAAAATGCCACTTGAAGATATATCTAACAGAGCACCAAAGTTCAGGTTACATGTAGATTTGGCTGCTGAGTATGCTACAATCCGCAGCACAAAATCAAGTGGTGTGACCGATGTGCCATTGGGTACTCTTTGATCACAAGGGCGAAAATGTATTGACCTCTGGACGAATGGATTCATATACCCTATTGACCCGCTCACCAATGCTCCACCTCATTTTGTTAATATCACTACATTTCTTAGTTATGTAGGTGATGGAGCTAATGGTCTATTTGGCTATTGTAGGAGGCTTTCTTTAGTTGCAGCTCAGGAATCGCATTCAAGACTGCATTTTCGAGGCTTATGGCTTGAGTTGCAGAAGCAACACAAGAAGGACATTGACAGGCTTGAAGAAGTGGTGAACAACTTGAAAACTCAGAATCAGGAGCTCCAGAAGAACAACTTTTTGCTTAAGCAGGCCTTTGATATTGAACGGGACAAGGTGAATGCAGCCAAACAGGATGCACGAAATAAGCAACGACACCTTGCAAGCCTGAAGAAGCTTTCGACAACGGAAAAGAAAGCGTCAGTCCCTAGAAACCTTGGCAATCCTAAGTGGAGCAAGAAAACGACGTGTACGAGCAACAAGGTAACTTCTATTCTTGCCATTGTTTTGCAGGCCTTTCTGTTTTGTGAAACATATTGATGTTATTTTGTATTTATGTTCCATGTAGAGATATTGCTGGGGATATGATGGGATATGAAGGTGGTGCTGAGGAATGTAGAGCAGGCATATTGAAACATGTTATTAAGTTATCAGACATATATAAGCTGCTAGAAGATCCCACATGCAAAATATCTAAGCAAATCCGAAATAGAATTTCTGGAGAGCTGCAAAATATGGTAAGCCCCATACAGATTATGGATGCATGTGATAGTGCTGGTGTCAGTAGGAAGGGATATGAAGCCATCTACAGGGTGTTTACACTAGGTCATCGTGCTAAAGGTTTTCTTCGACCCATGCTACCAACTCCATACAGTGTAACCATGTCAAGAAAAAGTGCAAACTCAGAAATTGCGACCATGTTAGGTGGCTACCGTCATGTGGAGGATGCTCTGCCTGTATGTACTACAAAGGTATTTGAATACAACAAGTACAACAATGTCTTTATTGATTTAAGGACCCTTCAAAGAGCTATGATTTCTTATTATGGTCTAAGCATTGAGGAGTGCCAAGGTCAGGCTGTGTTTGTGTTAAAGCTTGATGAGTGTCAAATTGTAAAAGGACGAAAATTAGAAAGAGTCAGCCTAACACTTATGAACAGGGCTATCAAAGGAAATCTGGAACAGGATGATAATCTTCTTGACTGTAGTGCACAAGCCTCAAATTCCAACAAGGGAAGTCAATCTCAGGGAAAAGATTACTATGGAGTGCAATCAAAAAAGAATATATGGTGGTTGGCAGCATTTGAGCTTCCACAGGAGACGAATGATACATTGCGATGGTACCTTACCCGAACAGGCATCCCAAATGTCATATCATTGCAATCAAAAGGAGAAACTTTGCATGTGGAAGATTTAGGAACATTTACAGTTGAGTGGCACATGGCAGGTGATTTAAAGACATTGAAGTGTATGCTGGGATGCAAGCTAGGAGCAAATACTTTTTTTCCATGTATTTATTGCTGCCATTCAAAATCAGAGTATATTGATCGCGGCAAAGCTTCAGGCAAGGTTGCAGCCACCAAGACGACCAAATCTCATGCAAAGGGCAAGAAAAATGTACAACCAACTTCAATGAGTGCAACGCAAAACAAAGATCCAAAGAAACCTATGCAGTGGGTTAATGGCATCATGAATTGTAATACCAATTGTCCGCCTAATCGTGATCAAGAAGATATCTCATGGAGCCCTATATTAGAGATTCCACTTTCCCGTGTTCATATTTGCACGCTTCATGCTAGGTTACGCATAATGGACAAATTACTGAAGTTACATATCAATTATGCATGGAATATGGAGCCTGAACATCTTCGCAACGACGAATGCATCAGTAAGCTGGAAGATGTCCTTTCAAGTGTGGGGCTTCATGGTGGTGCTGTAAAGTTGACTAAGGATACTAAAAAGTCAGGACCGGGTCAGGATAATCCAAACAAAATATGCATGGGTGGGTCCAAAGCAAGACACCTTCTCTCAAATTACGAGGGATACAATAGTCACACAAAATATGAATTATGGAAGGCCATTTGTGAATGCACCACTTATCGTGGGAATAATGCAGAGCTTGGTCTCAAGCGGGCAAGGATGTGGGAGTCACTTGACAAAATGATTCAATTGCTAGAAAAGGCTCCACTTGTTGCTGAGGAGATTGCAAACTTAAAGACTGCAATACATACATTTACTCAGCAAATGGTTGATGCATGGGGAGAAACACATATCACCCACTATATGGTATTTACCTTTCTATCTATTTACTGATATTAATCGCCAAATAGTAAAATTCTGATATGATCTTTGTTGCAGCACATTATATTTGCCCACGCACAATTTTTTCTCGACGAATATGGTCCAATGGCAATTTGGAGCACCCAAGGAATGGAGCGCTCTCATTATCAAGCTAAGGCAGCATACTTTAAGAACACGCGACATGGTGGAGGTGGTAAGGAAAAAAGTAATGCCTTGCATGAGATGTTTAATTGGTTTTATCGCAGTTTGGGAGGTCGACGCCGACAGAAACCAAAAGGGCAGGTGTCATTACTACGAAGGGTTGTAAAAAATGTCAATCTGCAACGAGCAATTGCATGGCGAGCATCAAGTGCCGTGCATGGGATGCATGAGTGGTTCGCTGCGCGGAGGCGTATGGGTCGAAAATGGGTTCCATATTAAAAAATTGTAGCCTTTTTAAGTTAAAGCTTTTTTATTAATATCGAGATTTTTTTATTAATAAGTTTTTTTTCAAAAACTATATAAACCTGTGAAAGTGAGTTTTAAAATTACATTTTCACGTTCATTCACTCGTGTAAGTCAATGGATGGCTAGAACTAAGCACACTGCACGCAAAACTGAGAACCCAAACGTACCGTCTGGTGCACACAACTTAATACACGCAGTAGCCGCGGCACAGGCATTTCAACAAGTGTAAAAACGTATCAAAAAGAAGCATACAAGCATGGACAGAGAGGTAGAGACCCGACAGGAAGATGTACAGCCAGATGTGTTCTCAGGACTGGACAATATTGAGGATGTCTCCAAGCAGCCTGGAGACACCGGCTCATTTAGAGCCACACGTACACCATTCCCCAGAGGCTGAGCAGCAGGAGCGTGTGCTGGAAGAGCAACAACGCCAGATTGATGAGGAGGAGCATAGAAGAAGAGAGCAACAGCAAGCCCTATTCCCTCAGCAGCTAGAAGAGGAGCTAAGGGTCGCATTTGAGGAAGACCAGGAAGCACTTCTGTGTATTGAGCAAGAGCAGTTTCAACAGGCTGCTGACTTCTATGAAGCAGAGGAAATAAGCCATCGTGAAGAGCAGGATAGGCTCTTAGCACAAACACTACATGAGGAACTTGAGAGGCGTCAGCCCCCGTCTCCACCCAAAAAACAAAGAATAAAGATTCGTGTCAAGAGAAAGAAGGAACGTGCAAACAGGCAGCAAGAGGTGGAGATGGAAGAGGAGGATCGACGACAAGTAGAGGAGCAAAGGGAGAGGGAAATACTGGAGCAGGAGGAGCAAAGGGAGAGGGAAAGACTGGAGCAGGAGGTGCAAAGGGAGAGGGAAAGACGGGAACAAAGAATTCAAGAAGCACGCAGATTAAAACAAGAACAAGAAAAGAAGAAGGCAGAAGCAAGTAAGAGAAGACTAAATCTAGATCCAGGCGAGCAAGAAAGGCGAAAAAAATTTAGAAATGATAGACAACCATGGGAAGAGAGGTCGCATCCACCACCACCCCCTGTAGCCAACAAGAAGAGAAGATGGAAACCAGGGACCGTGGCTCTACGAGAAATCAGAAAGTACCAAAAGAGCACAGACCCCATCATGGCGAAGGCCCCTTTTGCAAGAGTTGTAAAAGAAGTCATCGACAAGTACAGTGACAGGGTCACTCGGGTACAGAGTACGGCACTGAAGAGGCGTCAGAAACAATTTTGGTCTCTCTGTTTCAAGATTCACGCCAAAAGGGTGACCCTAAAGCCTGTTGACATGGCACTTGCACTACGTTTACGTCAGGATAAAGCGCTCCATAAGGAAGGCTTTATAGGATAGGATTAAGCTTTTAGGCGGCGGCCTTTGTGCCTTTTGTAATCTTTGGTGTGGTTTCAGGGGGAACCGGTTGGGGTGGTAGTACCAGAGGTGGGTATGGCATTGGTGGCGAGATCTGTACATACCTCTCGATACAAGGTTCTAATAATTGGGCACTAGGGATTATGCACCAGTAGCATTCAGTATGGCATTAGTGGCAGGATTTGTACATACCTCTAGGTATAGGGTTCTAATAATTGGGCACTAGGGATTATGCACCGATTGAGAAGCATTTAGTATGGGCAGTAGGCCTAGTGTGGTTGTATTGGCACTGAGAGCATAGATTGTGGTGTTAGGTTTCCCTATTACCAACAATGAGCTGTCTCATGGTTTCCCGTGGGGGTGTCGGCAAATGAGCACAAAATTGTTGCTATCTAGGCCTAAGTAATGGACACTCTATACTTGTATAATCCTTATTGTGGCAAACTACGCAGCAAACTGTATCTCTCCAACCATGAGAATAGATGCAAGTGTCTTGCTTAAGGTGCGGGATGGGGGATGGCCTTGAGGTTTCCCTTGGGGTTGCTGGCCTAAACGATTGAGCATATTCTCTGCCAACTCATCCATACTCATGTCCTTAACTAGGGCTCTAGATGGTGCTGGTTGGGCACCCTTGGCTGATGATGAGACTTTGGATGACACATTCCCTATCTCTCGATTCATCAAGTGGATGACTTTTACATCCATGTCTTGCAGGTTGTCTACTAGGTCTATTGCCTCATAGAGAAACAACCCAAACCTATAGAGCTGTTCATGAAGCCTCTTGCACATAAGATCGATCATAAATTGTTTTGCGGGTGATGATGCATCTCATGTGAAGATACTTGGTTCTAGCAATGTAGTCCTGTGTTTCTCCCTCCTTCTGCTTGAGGTTATATATCTATACAATTGGGCTCCATCTGGCTCCACTAGGCGAGAATCCCACTATGAAAGTGTGTCTAGCTGGCCTCTTTTTAAGTGGGCTTAGAGACCTAAACCATTGTCCTACTTTGCCTTCAAGGCAAAGTCCAAATGAGAAAATCTTGGTGGGATCATCGTGATTCGTCCCATGGCCTCGCAAATCTGATGGAACTTATCTAGGTATATTGAATGGGATCTCCAATTCCATCAAATTTGGCATTGGGTCTTACCTTAGAGCTGCAATCTGAAACTTCCCCTGTGGGTGTGCTAGCTCGTCTGTCTCATCCTCACTCCGTTGTCACACCAAAATGATCCTTGCCAAAGGGGTGAAGGGAGATCTCTCAATGCCTCGATGGAGGCAAGAAGAGATCCGTCTTCGTGATGGTTCTCTCTCACAAAAGGCGAGGGAAGAAGAGGAAGCTAATGCAAGAAGAAAACATGCAACCAACCCTATGTCTAGCATACATCCATAGCAATAAAGATTCCAAATCATATAAGCAAGCAAGAAGAGAAAAGAAGGAGAACTCACAAAAGTAAGCTATTGCAAGGGAATGATTGTGAATTGCTTATTGTCAAAAATGACTTATATACAAATGACTAGTTTTCACATTAGGCCAACCACACTTAAAAATGGTCTAACCTCTGTTATTACAAGGGAATGATTGTGTATTACTTATTGTCAAAAATGACATATACAAATGACTAGTTTTCACACTAGGCCAAATAAACTTAAAAAGGGTCCGATCTCAGCTTAAAAATGGTATGACCTCTATTACTAGTCTTAAGCAACTATGTACACTAAATCTGTAGACTTTCCCTATTTAACATTAAGCTCATGGTAAGTCTACTTTATATGTTCCAATGCCGTCTCTTATGAAATTTAAGTTCCCCTTTGTGTGAGTAAGATGGCAAAGTGCCTTACTGTAAGTCGGGCGAGCTAAACCATGTTAACCAACTAAGTGGTTAACATGAGTGGAGGAACGTTAGGATCCCTGGAAATGGGAGCTATCACGGTCCTCTAAGTATAGGATTCACCAAATGTCTTAGTAAACAGTGCTATTAACTTTTTGAAGAGGGCATTAAACTATCCTCTCTTTGGGCAAAGCTCCAGTAAAGGAGAGAGAGGAGTACTAGGAACCTCAAGGGTCGCTCCCTCACAAAGTTCTCAAACCATGTTAAGATGCCATAATGTTTCAAACCTTTAGTGCTGACCTTGAGTTAGGTTTTCCCTACACTAGCCATGGCTAAGTAGCCCAACAACCACATTTACGAAAGTCGAGACATATCCCTTTTATAATACCGTTGGGACGAGTATTCTACAATTATAGCAGTCATCGAGACACGTCTCTTTTAAAGTACCATTAGGAATGAGCATTCATTCCACAAGACACCCAGCAAGCATACACAATGCAAGCAAGAGTCTCACCTTCTCAAGGAGCCTAATATGGAAGCTTCTTCACCCATAGAATCAAGTTCTGATTCCTCTTTGTTTGAATGAGGAATAGGGGACACAAGGAAGCGTACACTGGACACGGGGAAAGGTAAGGAGCCAATGAAAAGGACTACCTCAAACACAAGGGTTCCACAAGAGCAATTTCAAAATGTGTCCTCAAGCATGCAGCCTCAAAGCCAAACCTATGTATGCCATTGTTATTGGAAACTCAATAGCCCAAACCCCATGGGGCAGGAAACTCCAAACCCTGAAATAGACGGTTCTGCACAACCATTCCCTTACATTCCACATTGCCATGTGAATATAAAGAACACATGCTTAGAATAAAGTTTAAAAATGGGAAGGGGGGTTTCCACGAACATAGCACCAAGAAGCTCAGAGTTGGGCAAACAAATCTCAAGGATGATGATCAAATTTGGTGGAACTGGAGATCCCATTCAGTACGTAGAGAAGTTTGACTTAGTTTTGGAAGCCAGGGGAAGGATTGATGGTCTCACCAAGGTCTCTTCATTCAGACTTTGCCTTGAAAGCAAATTAGGCCAATGGTTTAAAACATTAAACCATGCCAACTATGAGGTCTTGAGACACATTTTCGTTGTGGGATTCTCACCCAGTGGAGCCAAATGGAGCACTATTGCACAAATTTACAACCTCAAGTAAGAGGAAGGAGATACCATGCGGGACTACATTGCTAGAATATGAGATGTAGTCCCTCCAAAAGGCTAGATGACTTATCGGTCATTGATTGATTTATGGTTCATCTGAAGAGAAAAAGTCTTGCTGCTCGAATATGAGATGAAGTCCCTCCAAAAAGACTAGATGACTTATCGCTCATCGGTCTCAAGAGAAAGTGGCTTCATGACCATCTCGCATCTTTGATGAGTGTTGCCACGAGGTAATAGACCTAATAGACAACCTGCAAGAGATGGGACATAGAAGTCTTCCACCCGAACTAAGAGATAGGGTATGCATCATTCAAAGCGTTTACGATGATGAAGGGTGCCCAAGCACCAATAAGAGTCCTAATCAAGGACATGAGTATGGATGAGAACAAATAGGCCCAGTAGTGGCAGGTTTGTCTTTGAGGTTGTTAGTCCCGAGGGCAACCTCAAGGCTAACCCTAGCCAGCAGTTCCACCAACACTTATTTCGAGAAGAGATATGGTTCAGTGTGCAATTTGTCACCGAAACCATATAAGCGAGGGTTTTTTGTTGCTAAGGCCTACATAAAATAGTATTGTGCTCATTGGTAGCATAACTCAAGGCACAGCTAACTAAAAGCACAACATATCACCAAGGGACATAAAGAGATATTTAAAGGCAAAAACTACACGAAGAAAGTTTTGTGCTCAACAAGATGACACTGGCCAATAAAAAGTGAGGGATGAAGAAATAGTAAGCTACATAAACAGATGGCCAAGATAGTATCATCAAAGAACAAAGAGATGGAGATAGAGTCAGGTATTAACTCAAGCTACACAAAGAAGTGAGTACCCCTGCACTCTAAGGTTTCATGCAACTTCTTACTCTATATATATTTCTACACTAATCGTTTCATTTTTGCATTTAACATTAACTAAAACAAACCACTTACACCAAATCATATCCAAAGACTAATTAACCACACATCCACTTGTGGTCATGGCCTTCTTTCATTGAGCCCTTGCAACCGAATAGATATAATCAAATTATTACATCATCCACCAGTGATCTTGAACTTCAAATCTTGATGCCACAAGTCCTCCATCTTGACCAATGAGGATGAGGAAATGATTGATTTACAATGTGTGAAAGACATCACCCCTAACTGGCATCCGCGAAAGCAATCAATGAGAATGCTTCCAATGGTTCCAAGGAAAAGGATGGAGAGTGGCTAAAGCTACATGCGAGCATTTGATAAACACAATAGTGCTACTTACCATTTGGGGGAGGGTGTTTTTGTTGTGCTTTATCACAAAATTTACCTATAGCTACAAGCCAATCTTCCACAAGGAAGGTATTCTCATGAATATGATACTTCTCAGATAGCATACCTTGATGATGATGAGGAAGACAATCTCTATCAAGATGTTGAGCAGTTCTTGGAGAGTGTGGAGCCTAGGAAACTTGAAGACAAAGAAAAAGAAGCAAGGCAAAGCCTTGACATTAGTAGAAGGCCACAATCCACAAGAAACCCTAGCCCCCACAAGCATTACTAACACACAAGAACCCCCTCCACAAACATATGCACCCACCACACAAGAACAAACCTCATCGCATCCTGAAGCTCCCAAATACAAGTGTCAAGCAGGAAGACTCAAAGTTTGACACACAGTCTATAATTTTCCCTTCTTTGAGCCTTCAAAGTTTGATACCTCCAAGCATATGAAAGAGCACATAGAATGCATGTGTAAAAAGTGGAGGGCAATCCTCCATCTTTGAATCATTGCCACATGCAGATTCTTCACAATAACGGTGTTGCAGGCAAAAAGAGTACTACGAAGTAGCATGGCTGCCAAATCTAAATTTTGACCTCCACGCCAGTCTTAATGGCAAAGGTGGGTGCTTTCTTATTTCTAGAGGATCGAGATACAAAAGGTGAAAGACATGCATAGGTCAACAAGCTCAAGGTTATCCAGTTTTAGATGATGGAATCCGCCTCAAGAAGGGGAGCATGTTAACATTTTTTTGGGGTTCACACATTTTGTTAGCACACTTTGTACATATATTGCCTTTGATATATTTTGTTAGTAACCTAGAAAAAGATTAGCCAAGAGTATTGTCTCTCAATTCCATGTAAAGGATGATGTTATAGAGCCTACATACTTTGTTTAGTTTTTTAAGTGATGACTGACCAAATGTGAACACCAAGGATCAGGTATACTCTGTATGGAGAACATATGCATAGATGAAATGATTAGCTAACTAGTGTGTGCTTGTGTGTGTGTGTGTGTGTGCGCGCACACACACACACGTGTGTGTGTGTGTCTCTTTCTCTCTCTCTCTCTCTCTCTCTCTCTCACACACACACCTCTCTCTCTCTCTCTCTCTCTCTCTCTCTCTCTCTCTCTCTCTCTCACACATACATACGAAGTGGATTAGGTTATACATTGTGCCTTTTGTTTTCTTGCATGTGTTTGAGAGAGCTTAAGTGAGAAAGTGCATCATCTTGTGTGATTGAGCAACCGTGATGAATGACACGCAATTACAGGAACAAAGGAGAAGAGTGACCAAATGAAAGTTACAAATCCGAGCACGGCTTGCTATGGGTAGCAAGCAAGTTCCCAACAATAATCCACCTAGGTTGGGGTGAGAGATAACATTGGCCATGAGCTTGAGAACCCTTTTGCAGACGAAAGGATCCCTCGGAACATGATGATGCTCAAAAATATGATTGTACCTCTCAAACCATAGCTCAAATTGATTATATGTAAAACTCCATCCAACCATGCAATCCAAGTAATGTTTGAAAAATTATAAGACTTGAAAAGATAATGGGAGATGGCTTCTATATAGTTCATGACCATGGTGATGGTATTAATTTCACAAGATTAAGTGAGACGACAATTATAATTTTTCTTTAAAATCTTTTTTTTTATGAAAAATGGTGAACATGATATGTTGTATCTCTTATAATGTTGCCGACCCATCGTTGCTTTGAGAAAGTGGGGATTATATTTTGTTTATTTTAATTTAAAAAACGCATCTTGTTATAGTTAATGACATTTTAGACCTTAACGACTTCTTTAAGCACAATTCTGATAAGTGTTTACAAAAGTGTTTCTAAGAAAGAAAGAGCCCTAACAACTACATCAAGCTCTACTAAGCTTGGAAGCCCTAAGGTTTTGGTTCAAAAAATGATAACTCACTCAAGCAAATTGCTCAATACTTAAAACTATTTGACCATATTAAGTATGTTTTAAGCTTTTGAAATTCAAAGCTAGTAGCTCTTACCGACTACAAATATAATAAATTAGTGTGAAATAAAGAGTAAATTGTTTTCAGCAAAAAATTTTACTAAAAGCAAAAGAAAAAAACAATCTCTACTTAAAAGATTATATGAGAAAAATTTTGAATGTACGGGATTGTAAGTAAATATCTAAAAATGATACATATAGAAATCTCCAAGTACGATTTGTGTGCGCGCACGTGTGCAAATTGACTTCACAAAACGTGTGTGTGTGTGTGTGTGTGCGCGTGCGCGCGCGTGTGAGGGAGAGAAATTTTGAATGAACAAGATTGTAAGTATATATATAGAAATCTCCACTTGCGTGTGCGTGTGCACGTGTGATAAAGAGAGGGGTGTGTGAGTGTGTGTGTGTGTGTGTGTGTGTGTGTTGGGGAGAAGGTGGAGGGGGCATGTAGAAAGCAACAGGAGGAATGTTCAGGTGTCCACACGCCCGCACACACAATCTAGTACACAAACATTCCTTAATATCAAGTTTAAGGACACAATCAAATGGAAGAGTTCGTTGAATGAGGACATACATGGACCACCACCTTGTGATTATATGGAATAACAACACACAAGAACATTAATTGCCTTACCTTTTAATACTTGGTGTTCTGTAAAAACCATGCGTGTTAAGCTGCAAATTTGAACTTTGTATACAAAAACAGAACAAGCATGTGCCCTCTCACGTTGTGTGGAACTCTTGAAAAAAATAGAAGTACGAGAGAGGGGGGGGGGGGGGAGAGAGAGAGAGAGAGAGAGAGAGAGAGAGAGAGTGTGTGTGTGTGTGTGTGTGTGTGTGTGTGTTCCTCTCATTAAATGCACAACATAAACAGCCTCAAAATGACTAGGAATTCTGCAACTTGAAGCTAAGGAAACTGGGTTAAAAAAGCGCTCAGCTGAGTCAAAACTTGATTCTTTTCAAATGAATAATATGATAAAAGAACACCGTTGGTGGGCTCTGATCCACCCTAGCCAAGATGTTCTGACCCAACCTCTTTTGGGGGGTTGTTGAAAGGAGAAGAGCAAGGGCATGAAAGCAAGGGAGGGGCCTTCCTAAAAAGGCTCAATTAGAAAATGCAGGTTTTACTTCAAGCATCACCAGGTAAAGACGCTCCGTGAAGATTTCTCCTTTCTGCAGCCCTGTCTCTGTAACCTGATTGAGGTGTCTCCGTAAATCTTCGTCTTCCCCCTGCCACTGGCCCCCCATATGAAAGTACAGCTGAAGAATCCGTCTTATTGGAGGTCATATCTACGTTTGCATTAACACCTACACCTTCCGACAGTGAGCTGCTGCTCGTCTGTCTAGCCCTCAATGAACTTTCAGATGGATGATAGTCACCACCAAAAGGATTGCCTGCCCCTTGCCCCACAGACTGTATGCCATATGCAGATCCATCTCTTGAATGTATAACACCTTCCAACTTCTTTGCTATTGTGGTCACCCCGGACCTGCCAGTCGGCACCACACTACTTCTTGAAGGAAGCTTATACTTACTGTCAGCTGCAAAGGAGGTATCATCTGATGCTCCCCTATTCAAGGTTTGTTTCGTATGTATCACTCCTTGTATCTTCTTTGGGACTGTTGCTGCTGCGTCAGATGCTGTTGTCGTACTGCCAGTGGTAGCTTTAGCAGGAAAAGTTTTGAATTTGTCATCAACCAAAGAGGTCTTTGGTGCACTAGCCGGGCTCTGATCTGATGGTGCAGTTTGAACACCCTCTTGTTTTTGCTTCCACATGGCAGAGACCCCACTAATCTTTGTCTTACTCGACGGCAAAAGACTTTTGCGTGCCTTGTCTTTCTTCATAGTGGCCTGCGCTGCAACAGCAGCTGCTTTAACAGCTTCAGCAACGCCCAGCTTTGCCTCCTGTTCTATATGGATGGTTGCGGGCGGCGCAGAGATGACTGCTTTCCGACTGGTGGTCCCGTCTTTAGTTTTCACACTAGCAGCAGCCTTGGAGTTCCTCTTTTGATGATTTGCACCGTCACCTGTAGAACTTGCAGTAACGTTTGTGGTTCCAGTCTCTCCGTCTTGCCCTACATAGGGCTCGTATTGTTGTGTCTCTTGGTTATATGAGTACCAAATGCCATGGTTTCCATCATAATACAGACCTAAAAAAAGATCGAAAACAGCATATTTAGGAGGCCGTGTTGAAGAATAGACATGTTGAAGAATAAGGTCCGGCTTAGCAACAACAGTCAGGCAGACTGGAATTACCACGATGGCCATCATAATAAAAACCAGAGACAGCATCATAGTAATAGCCCGATGTTTCATCCCATACAAACCCAGCTTGTGGGGCTACATTGGGATCAGCCAAGCCTCCATCCGTTGCTCCACCATCCTTTTCTTGGTCAGGATTATACTCTTTGGGTGCCCATCCTACTGCATCATACTGCCAAGAAAAACACATCCTCACGCGTTTAACAGACATTGCAATTACACAAGGAGTCAGTGAAAACAACAACAATAGCACACCTGCTGCGCAAAAGTGGCAGCTTCAATGGCAGCTGCAGCAAGACTGTTGCTAGCATGCGTGTTTGAAGAGGAAGAACCAGGTCCAAGGATACTCTTGGCATAAGCCACCCTCAAGGGCTGTCCATTCTTGTCTAGAGTAGTACCATTGGTTGATCCTAAGGCTTTTGTTGCATCTTCCACCTTCAAAAGAGCAGGAGGGGTGTCCATCATAACAGAAATCAAGAAGGAAAATCCACTTGTGGTCATCATAGCCTCTTTTCGATGCCTTCAAGCATTCCTTACAGGGAACATCATCATCATAGATCATACCGAATGAAAGTGTACAAATGCAAAACCCTTTGAAATGTGTGTGAACTTATCCCGGACAAGCCGTAAATCCTGAAAAACCATGAATATATGTCAGCACAACAATGCCTCGTATACCACCCCACAAATCAGCCCACCCACAGCTAATCATCCAATGGTGGTCACCTTAATAGGAGCATATTTGGAAAACTCATAATGCAGTATCTCCTCATTCACATTTTCATCCAGCCCACGGACCACCAAAACATGTGTAGGTCCTACAAGTATAAAAATAGTACCACCAGGCAGATGACTGCTTGCATAAAGCATGGCAAATGGTGAAGACGACAAAGCCCAGTAACAAAATGAATGAATTGAGATGACCCAATACCTGCTTCGGATCCTTTCTTCCCTAATGCTGACGGAATCATTGTAGCAACATCTGCAGGAGGAGAGTCATCTGTCCGCCCTTCGTTGCACTGTGCCAATAATATAAATTGAATGGTGTAAGCTTGATCATTCAAAACACAACTTCCAAAATTGGTTCAGTACAAATAGAATCACGTATACAAAGTATCATTGCTATACAGATTTTGTCTCCTTTAGAACTTTTTTTCCAGCATGGTCTTTGACAAACAAAGAGTCACAAGATGGTTAATTATCCACTTCACCAATTTGAATAATTATGCATTGAACCCTGTGATTATTAACTTTGAGTCATTTGGCCAGACTCCCAAGCAAGGTTTCTTACTCTAGGATCTCAATAACACATGTACGATGCTCGAATATGAGTAGATTATCCAAAGTACAAAGCTGAATTATGTGTGAGCATGATGCTTTGCACGTGTGAACTTGTTTTCCGAGTGTGGTCATTGCCTGGATTTGATGCCTGTGCAAATGTCAACAGGGGTGAGGGGTCAAAAGTGCGTGGCGGAAAGCGTGAGACATAGGCACAAAGAGAAAGAAAACGAATCTGCATAATGATGAAGAAGCAATGATACAAACAACCCTGTGCAAGGGGTGGTCCCCGTAGGTGAGGGCATGATGAGCAACTACTCCCATAAGGGAGGACCCAGGCTTGGAATCCCCTATCAAGGTGTCTACAAATGAGTAAGAGCCTGATATAGCCCCTACTAGAGCTAGCCGACTTGCTCTAAAAAAGACCCACGACTAGAAAATAATAAACATGTGAGTATGGGTGGCTAACCCTACAACCATGAGGGAAAAATATGGTGCTGCCCAAGATAAATCTGGGCACCCCTGATACTCAACTTGGGAACACTACCAGGAGATGAATAATGCTAACACCCCCTCTCAAATCCTGGGAGAGAAACCGGTCCAAGGAGCTGGAAAAGGAAACCTCCAAAGCAAGTCGAGAAGTCGATCTGCTCCCGCCTCTACCACTTACTCCAAGAAACTGCTCCCAATCCAGAAGTCCAGCAAAATCCAAAAAAGAACCACCAAATGTCCATATCTCCAACCCAATCTGTATCACACCAGTCCACACAATGTGCTCCCTCTTCAGCCCAAGAAAGGATGTCGTCTGACTCTCTACCTCCAAGAAAAAATCTGCTCCTTAGTGAACACCACCAAACTGTCTCCCTCTTGGCACCCCCTCTAGACACCCTAGAGGCCCACAATGTCAACATCAGCCCCAGTACTCAAGCCTCCAACTATGAGCTTGTTGAGCACCAATCTCTAGATACTAGGTTTCTGGATCTCCATGTATCCTTCGGTCCAAGAATGCCTCTTTGTCCTGCTAACACTCCAAGTGGAAGAAACATACCTCCAGCACTATAGCTGACAATCCTGTTGGCCACGTGCAAAAGATATGAGCAAGTATGGCAAATTGGCACCCCCTTCTTCATTTCTTCCCTCTTCTTGTTCTCCTCCTCATAACCAAGCTGTTGGGACTGGTTTTTGGCCTCTTTTAAGAGCTGTAGTAGTACTGCCCGAAAGCGCTCCAATGCTGCTCTGCCTGTTCTAGGACTAATTAGAGGTTGCATATTGCTGTCCAACCTGACTTGAAGGTGTGAAGGGCTGAACTACCCACTACACGAATGAGAAAAGCGATATAATCAACAAATGTCCATTTTAGCATCATTTTTTGTTTATACATGATGAATCAGATTTAAAAGCTTTTCAGAGAACCAGATTATCTCACGAGTGCGAGTAATCACATGTAACCATTTGGTTGATAAATGATCCAGTGCATCAACACTAATGCTCTTTAAATGTTTTCATCAATCAATTGTAAACGAATCAATTACCCTGTGAGAACCAGATTACCCTGTGAAAGCGAGTATTCAGCTCCAGTAGTGGGTAAGTCTCTGATTATGTGATTGTTTTTTTCGCAAACTATCCAGTACACCGACGCGGCAACGCCACTGCTCTTTGAATGTTTTCATCAATCAATTGTAATAGAATGATGATAATGAGCCAGTGGATGTAGTTAAAACTCTTTTGGCAAGGCTCGGCCTATCTTTGATCCCCTGGTGCAGTGTTTTTGGTCTTGACATTATGTGGCTTCAATGTTCATCTTTCATATTTAAGTGTCTAATTAAATAAATGCTTAATTGTCCCAAGATCTATGCTCCCCATTACACAAACGAAGAAACAGTGGCCCTACCTACATGCTAACAAAGTGCATCCATGTCCGAGGCTTTGTGGTTCTCATAAGAACAGGCATGAAGGAAGAATAGATGGGTCAGTATCATGTGTAAACGTGCTCTTCATCCACTAATCAAGATTGCTTCTCTAAAAGTTCTGTGTTCAACCAGCCTCATTTTCCCACATAAATCCTCCTTTGAAGATATTCGAGAAAACTACCAAGTTCTTTCACCTTGGGTTTGGCAATACCTAGAGCTCTGCATCTGCACTGATAAGAGTCAGTGCTACCTCAAGGGACCCAAAAACTATCATCCTCAGCCTGCGCTTGAAAAATGAGAGGGTTTAATTCTGTTCTAGAAATCAGCTGCTCACTTCAAACTCATATTGCATGTCACACATTGTCAGTTATAAGCTTCTTTGCTAAAGAAACGTACTATCACATACATCATTACACTTCAGTTTGCCCAATGTCAATGTTTATACAAAAATTACCTGAAAACATGAAGTGCGTCGCGCAAAGTTTACGCAACCACACACTGTGCACATCCAGTCAACTGCAGCTGCAGCAGAATTGCCACCTTTCGTGGTGCCACTAGTGGCTAAGTCAACTTGAGGCCCTCCTACACCTCCAGTTGGCTTGCTACTGAAACACCGCAATAAGCATGATAATTAGGTCCAAAATACCATTCAACTTGTAGCACTCCTGCCATCATAGCCTTCCTACAACATCAAAGAATTTAAGCAAGCACAGAAAGAAATTATACATCACAAGAACCACACTCAGGAGTTGATACCATTTATCCTACCAAGGAACAAAACACGTAAGAAACTATATTCTACTATTTTCTACGAAACAAATAAACATGTACAAAATTTTGTTTACATCTCAGACCTCTCCACCCTGCCCGAACAGCACTTTTACTGACATATACCAGTTAAAAGTACCATAACCTTTGTCCTTGCCAGCGGGAACTGCATTCATTGCTGCTGTTTGACTTGCTTTTTCTATATCTGCTGCTCTTTGGGCCAGTTCTGCTACTCTTCAGGTTTCCCTTGGCCGGTGCTCCAAAGAACTTATAGATGTGCCAAAGGGGGGAGAGGGGATCTAGTTATGGACCTCCAAAGAGTAAGCCTACTTGCATTCATTTGCACTGTTTGCATTTAACTCATTCAAATCAGTATATTGTTGCCCATTCATGCACTCTGCTAACACTCATCGCCTAGTCTATAAATATAAGGAGGCTGATTCCTCTGATAAACCCTAGTTCCATGCATCTGAGTGTTTTCCATTGATGCATGTGACCATCCACATGGGCAATGGAAAGACTCTCCCATTGCCAAATCCCCACATCAGGCGGTGCCCACTAAGTTCTACGAGTGAAGGGAGACAAAAACCAATCTCCAAAGTGCACAGAATCCTATCATCAGTAATAGAACCATAGAGGCCGCTCCCCCTAGACATAAAATCAGAGGTTAAAAATCCGCTCCCAAAATGGCGATCACAATTGTGCGCCCTACTGGGCTCCATGCATCATGCCATCCACTCCTGTTGAAGGTGGCTGGGCCCTCCTAAGAGCAGAGCGAAGAAGAGCTCACACACCAAAAAAAACTTGTTTTCGGGGTGGACCCCAAACAAATCCACAAATTGTTAGCTCACTCTCCAATTCATAGTTATCAAACCCTAGCCCTGTTCTTACGTTTTTGCCCAAGAGGAGCGCCAACACACTTGAGGGATTTGCAACTTGCCCAGCCAGCCCTTTCCAAAGTTGTCAACAACAATGTTGAAAAACGTTGGTTAGCATGTTGGGAAGGTCCTGAAAAGGGCTGTACACAACAATGTTGAAAAAACATTGGTTAGCATATTGAGAAGGCCTTACTGTAACGCACTTGGGACAATAGGGGCTCTCTCTCACGATTGTGTTCACTTTAACAAGATTTACAACTTAAAATGCCATTCACTAAGTATACCTTGCCAAAGTCACAGCAACAAACTTCACAGAGTATTAAGCACTAGAGCTCCCCCTTGCACTAGAATGCCCTCCCCCCCCCTTGCTGCTGCCTTCTCCTCTACGACCACCTTCCACCCGCCTACTATCCATCACGCCTCCTGTTTCTTCTTCCACCCTCCTTCACCTGTCGTCCCTTTTGCCATCCCCCTTCTTCCCCTTCTCCCTTTGCCCCACTCCCCCAAGGAGTATTTAAGTCTCCCCGGGTAGTGTTTCAAATGCATGCAGATGGTGCAACTGGCTAGAGCCTATCCTCGCCATCATACCGGCAAAGGATGCCCCTCTAACCCTACCCAGACCCGCATCGAGCCCATTGATTGGAACGGAGGAGACCAGAGGTCGGACCCATCCCTCTCCTCAGCTAGATAGGCAGGTGCCTGGCCAACAACCCGACCCGGCACCTCGCCAGCAACCATCTCCTTCAAACACCAACCTCCTCACGATAAGCCCCTCAAGCTTCTCTCAACCAAAGTGAAAAAATGTCGAAGAAAGCAAAAATAAGAGTCAAAGAAAGCGGAAGTGTTGAAGTCTTCACATGGAGAAGAACACACACGGACACACTTTCAACCCTCATAGCCCCGTGCATGACACCTCCATTACCCACAACGGCTTTGCACTTCACAAGCACATTTTGCATACATAGACACTCACAATAGCTAGCACCAGCACCAGCACCAGCACCAGCACCAGCACCAGCACCAACCCTCATCATCAACCACCATCCAAGTAAATCTCTAGATGGGGGGTTGACCAAAGCCTAGCCCATGGTATGACTCATCGCCTGAATCCCCTTTGAATGTGCAAGAATCTCCAAAGATCTTCAAAGAAATTGCAATCTCCATTGGACCATTTGTCTCTTCTTCGACTACCTTCACCTGAATCCCCTTTGAATGTGCAAGAATCTCCAAATATCTTCAAAGAAATTGCAATCTCCATTGGACCATTTGTCTCTTCTTCGACTACCTTCACCATCACAAGAAGAACCTCACCACCAACGGTGCAACACGCAACGAAGCACCCTAGTCTCTAGTTCCACCATGAGATCCGGGAATCATACCTTACAACACGAAAACGATCCTCAACCACCATCGATCATTGCCAATCAAATGAAGGTAGTCTTGGCACATGAATCCGCAAAGCGAGCCACATGCCCTCTCAACTCACAACCCCGGCGATGATGTGATATGCAGCGGAAGTCTTTGTATTGGAAGATCCTGTCACACAATATGCTCACACCGTCTTCTGTATCCTGAGTTTCGTGAGTTTAGCAATCCACTTTAATACTTCAAACTTTAAAGAGTTGAGAGAGAGAGAGATATGAGAACTGTACACCCGATTGGGTCCCGAATTACCCACTGAAGGGCCCCCTATCCCGATAACGAGATAGTATTTGCTTTATTTCTTTAGAGAGAATGACTGTGGACTGTAGATAAGCCAAACGCAAGATCTCGGAGGATCAGAGAGCGGCTGATCTGTACACTGCTGTAGAAACACCTCGATGACTTGATCTCGAGCCTATGCACTCTTCCCAAGGGCATGAGGAAGGGCTGCACACCTGAGGCTGAGAGAAGAAGAAGGTGGACTGTTCTACACTATGTTAGAATGCTGAAAACACTTATGAATGCTGTGTTACCTTCACCAGATGACTGCTGCATGTGTGGATGATGCACAGAAGGCTGGACACTGATGCAAACAGCAGATTCAGGGCTGGAAACTGCTGTAGACTGAATCTTCAGGGCTGGAAACTGCTGTGGACACAAACGCTGAAGTGTAGGGATGCTGTGGACTGAAACGCATGAGAAACAGGGGCTGCAGGGCTGCTGCTGTACGGCTGGAACAGAAACGCAGAGAACTGCTGTACGGCTGTGCAAAAACGCAGGGCTGCAAACTGCTGAATCTGGCGTTGAACTGGGCTGAATGGTATGCTGAATCTGGGCCTGAACTAAGGCTGAATCAGGGCTGAATCCAGGCGCCTAGGGCTGACCGAAGCTATGGTTCTCAAGGGGCTGGAGAAGAAAGCTTATGGGCTCTAGGGCTGGATTAGTCTTGGGCTGAAAGCAAGGAGGAGGAGAGCTCTTAGCACAATGAAGACTGAATGAGAGAATAGGCTCTAGGCAAGCCTATTCATACTAACTGGAGGTTGGTCATTTAATAAAGTTTTATATTTATAAATGCCCAATAATGCAAATAATGCTAAATAAATACTAATAAATATGAAAAAAATACCAGATAAATCCCAGTAAATTCCCTAAGGCTTTGGGGATGTTCTAAATGATGCACAGGCATATGAATGCATATTATGCAGGATGCAGAGTGCTTTCTGATGCAAACCCTAAGGCTTCTACTGACTCTACATGCATGAATGATTCTCTCCAAGTGGGTTAAGGGACTTGACTGACTAGACCCACTAAGGCTGAGGAATGACCTACGTAGCTCGTACCTGACTTATCCTGGACTGAGGATGTACAATGGGGTCACGGCATACGACAAATATCATCCTATTGGGTTCTAAAACTGTACAACTGTTGCACTTCTGATGATGAGCCATCTTGTCACCATGCACTGAGTGCAGAGTGCATGTGATAGATGAGGCCTTGCATCAAGCATTTTTACGCCCACATGCAACCTCAACATGCTTCCTATCTTTTGTAAGACGACGTTGGACTTCATAAAACGGCCTTACCTTGAGCTTAATGCCAAATAGAGAAGTTATGAACTTCATGTACATATTTGCTTAAGACTAGAACTAGTACCAATTGACCTTTTTTTAAGTTTTGTCCAATCTAGTGTGCAAGCTAGTCGTTTGTATATAAGTCATTTTTGACATTATTCAATACACATTCATTCCCTTGCATTAGAATACTTATGAGCTCTGCCTCTTACCTTGCTTGCTTGTATTCTCACAGATCTTTGCTTAGCTTGATGGTTTGCTTGCTTAGATAGGATTGAGTGTAGGCTTCTCTCTCTCATGAGGTACTTCTCTACCACCTCTTGTGAGAGAGAATCCCGTGAAGGCTATTCTCTTCTTGTGTCCCTCTAGGAAAATAGAGCTCTCTCGTCACCCCCATAGCCATGGAAGCGTTCTGATGTGACAACGGAGTGAGGACACGATAGATAGGCCAACACACCCACATTGGGAAGTTGCATATATGGCTCTAAGGCAAGACCAAACAACACTTGTTTCGGCAAAGAAGATAAGCTATGCTCGGTAGAGAGAGCTTGGAGAGGAGGATGGGTGGGTGGGTGGTTCATGCAAGAGAAATTGGCCAAGTGGCGCAAGCCCACCAAAAGAGCCCACACTTTATAATAAAATGCATGGGCAACCCAAACTAATTCAAGACAGGGCGTATCGAACCAAAGGGGGTGTAGAGGGTGCCCAATTGCCATAAATGCCCGATGACCGCATAAAGTTTTTCACACACAATAATAAGTGTGTTAGACAAATTTTATAACTAGATGTGTTTAGTCCCCAAACATGATTTTGGGCTGAATTCTACCATAACTTTGGAGTTTTGCAAAATGACAACCGCTCGTCACAACAAGCAGGAGCACTCTCACATGCCAACAAGCCGATGTCTCCACCATTGATGGACTTTAGCATGGCATCACAAGCAATACGCCAAGACAAGTCAAACCTTTAGCAAAATACACTACTCAAGCATGCAAACATGAGTGGTGCAAACGCATATAAACTTGGAAATCTCACGTTCTCAATACTTGCATCAGGACGTCCAATCTCACTAGGCACCCTTCAGGAAAAAGCAGTAAGGACCAAATGGTGACACATGCCACATTACGCGCAGCCTTAAGAAAAGCATGTTCTCCCTGGACATCAAAAAAAGCGCGAGGGAAAACTTGCACTATTACCATTGGGGGTGCACCTTCCATCGTATTTTAACCTCACACATTCATAAACTTCACCTTGCTTGCACCAATGTGCAAGTCTATGAAACACAGTTAAACCTATAATATGGCATGATGATGTGGCATTTGGAATCTGGATCCATGTTCTTTTTCAATTTTGTCATTTTCAAAAAGTTTGTTTGTCCATTGGGATGTTTCAACAACTATGCTCCAAGTAGATTAGAGGATATACATACTCTCAACCAACTACCCATTTGTATCATGGCATGAAGATCAAAAGGCAACTTGAGATGAATTCTAGGCAGGTGGTGAACGTTGCCAAGTGCACACCTATACTCGAAGAATAGGCGTCGCCCATCCACCACTAAGCCATTATCTCCTACGTCATCCATCATCTTCCGGGCAGCATCCTGGCTTAAGACAAGAGTTCAAGTAAATTACAAGCCGCATGAAAACATAGACTCCAAAACATACAAGAAACATTTTAACTCTTAAACTCACCACTGATGGAAAATCTATGAATGCAAAACCTCGTGAGGTTCCGGTAGTCCTTTCCTTGATCACTCGTACATGCCTCAATGGACCCCAGTCAACCTGACAATTAACATTTCAGAATCGCAGTTAGCAAGGACAATGTCTAAATCTAACCAGTTACTAGTGTAAAACCAAAATCAAATACAAAGCTACACAATTTACAGACTTGAAGGGCCAGCTCTTATACCAGTGCTTGATAAATATCATCTTCAACAGTTCTTTGTGAAAGCCCCTTGACAACAAGGGTGGCTGATGGAGCCTGCAGCATACACAAAAGGAACCAATATACAATTAACTGACCCCCAACTACTTAATCTTGATGCACTTTACTCATGAAGCAACACGCGCACACATGTGCACACACACAAACATATGACACTCCAAACAGTACCACAGCATGATGTTCCCGATAGCGCTTCTCATCCTTAGGGCGCTTTCTATCATTGTGCAAGTCATAGAGAGCGTCTTCATAGCTTCGTTCTCGCTTGTCTCTTGTATAGCCCCGAGAAGATGAGCGAGACCTCCTCGAGCGATGCTCATGGCCATGAGAACGTGACCGTTCCCTACGTCTCCCTCTTTCCGGGCTTTCATCTCTATCCTTGCTCCTCCGTTTCTCTTTGTCCTTTTTTCGCGGCTTCCGCCAACTCCGATCCCTCTTCTCCTTCTCATGATCTGAGTCATATTCATCATCATATCTTGAATGAGCATAATCCCTATCCCAGCTTCCCTCTCTACTGCTCTTGACTGCTGACCGTTTAAGACTATAGTCGTCACCATCAAAGCCGTGCCTTTCTGGGTCCAAAAATCTGCCCCCTCTTTCAAACTCATGATCTCTGAAATTGTCCGGTTCCCTGAAGTTTTCAACATCTCGAAACTTGTCCACATCTCTAAAATTATTCATGTCCCTGTAGTTGTCTGTGGCCTCTCTGAAGTCAGCATCTCTAAAAGTGTTGGTGTCTCTGTAACCATCCCCATATCCAGCCTTTGCATGCCTCTGTGGTCCTCGAATGATACCTAATTCGTCTTCATAAGTAGTCCGGCGGGCAGGGGGCCATGTTCCGAGCACTGGTGGAGCCATCTGATATCGATCTCTCTCCAGAAGCACCTCTCTGTGGAAGCCTCCACGACTAAATCCATTTTCTCCAGGAAATCCAGGTTCGGTGTAACCTCTTCCTCCATAAGGTCCGCCAACTCTGTGCATATCAAGACCATGGAAGATACCAGTCATAGTAATCATAAAGTCCACGATAGATGCAATTTATTTTAATAAACAAGACTACACCTTGTATGGCATTACCTGAAGTCAGGATTGTGCACCGGATTGTACCTCCCCAAAGCCTGTGCATCCAAAAGAATAAGTGTAAGTCAGCATTCGTTACACGATGCCCAATAAGCAAATATCCACGAGTGGCCATGGGCTTGCTTTTCTTGCTGTTTATATATGATGATGGATTGAGAACCAGGTGATCCACACTAATCTTGGACGTAGCAGGAGTTCACCCCACGACCCAGAATGGATTGAAAAACACGGATTGTCATGTGTATCATACACTTTTATCATCCCATCCTGCTTGATGCATGATAAACCTCCCCGCATCCATTGCGTCTTTCTGGTTCCACATCGTCTCGAACGAACACCCGACACCCTCACTATCATGCAGATTGATGGCAGCGTTTGAAAGATCCCTGTCCTGAAACGGATGCACACACAGAGGAGCTGTTATGCCGGTGCACCACTAAATTAAAACTTCAAGGCAGAGGGGATCTTCTTCCTTCAGCTTAGGCCTTAAAGGCCCCTTTCCCTTTGTATCATTTTCCTATACCTCAGCTTACTTAAACCCCACGAAAATTGCTAATGCATCAATTAAGCAGCTGCTGTCCACAAAATATCTGTGAAAGAAAAAAAAAATGTACCACCGTTCAGGATAGTACTTGAAACTAGCCTATTCAACCAAAGCTACACACCCCCCTAAAGAGGACACTTGCCGCTAGCAGATGGGCATAGCATTTGAAGCTCACTACACACATACCCCTAAGTTGGTTGCCCATGGCTATGATAGGCCAACAGGACACCTAAAGCCTTTACACATATAAGGGTACCCATCAATTTTGACAGAGAACTTGGCAACGGGCAAGAAAGTTAGGCATCCAATGTTGCCCGTCCATCTCCACCAACATCAAAAAGTTGTGTAATGGCCCTTATCCTTACAGAAATTTCCCATTCTGGCTGCGTATTCAGACCCACCATCATGTGGCCTGCTGAGCCAGCATGTAATTTTCCAAAATGCCTTAAAAGTCCAAAGATGCAGACCGCATACCCTCTTAAAAGCACGAAATTTCCTCCAAGCTAAACATACTTGGGCCATCAAACAGCATAGAACTTCCTAATACAATCTATACTAACATGATTTTCAACCAAAAAAATAATACTTAACCTTTAGCCAGAGTAGAATCATCCAAGCACATTTTTTTTTAAACACAGGCCTGTAGAGAATTCCAACAACACACAAAGCCCTAATCGAAGAGACGATATTACAGAAGCAAGATCGAAACCCTAATCGAAGAAACGATATTGCAGAGGCAAGATCGAAACCCCCTGGTGGAAACCCTAATCAGGGACATAAAGCGAAAAACCACTGATTGAAGAAAATCCTAGTCCTAAGGAACCCTATAAAAAAGCAGAAGAAACCCGAACAGAAAAACCTTACAAAACCCTAATCAGGGATGCGGACAGAAAAAAGAAAATGGGACCTACCGAGCTGTGCAGTCTGCGTTTAGCTGAAGACTCGAGTAGCCTAATCTGCCTGCAAGACCTGGAGAGTACTAATGCTCTTCCTGTACCGTGTGTGTGTTTTATTACCAATTTTTATATATATATATAAACTTATTTTTTGGCCTGCTAGATATGTGAATCTTTAGCCACCTTTAGCTAGGCAATTGAACTTTAGAATTTATTCAAGGAAAAGGTAAGGTTTGTATTAATGTACATAATTGAGACCAAAAAAAAGGAAAAAAGTCTCCTAATATGGGTAGTGATTGGTCAACAATTGCGCAAAGCTAAATCTTTTTTTTGGGAACAATAATAATTATTTATATATATTAGCAGAAAAGGCCCAGATATACCACATGACGAAAGACTATTCAATGATAGTCCTATAGTCCCCTACCCTTCATATTTTACTAAAGGGGCGAATGAGAATATCCAATTCGATGGTGAAACACATCAGGTCCCAGGCAAGGCGGTGGGCACTTCGACAGCGCGGCGAAAGACTAACATGTTCCGAGCAGTCCAGGGAGTGTTCAGAATGTTGTAGCGAATCCAAGGTCAGAGGAATGTGTGCGAGGTTCAGTTTCTTAGTGTCGCCAAGTAGGGCATTCTTCTAGGTACATTGATAATGAGTCCCCTTGACACAGAGCCATTAGCAAGCTCCTCTCCCCACTAGGACTGAGCATAGGGGCATGCCCGAAAGAGGTGGAAGATATGTTTTTTTGTGGGCAGAAAATAGAAATGTTTGGCACATAGGCGAGCTGGTCCCAAGTGGAGAGTTTATGATGAAGAACCTTCTAGAGAAATACATTAACCTTAAAGCATGGGGTAGCTTTCCACAGGTCCATAATGCATATGCCCCAAGCTTCAAGAGGGTCATGGGATTGCCACTAATTAGCAGCCAACCAAAGATTCTAGTTTGGGAAGCAAGTTGGGACATCTGTACACTTCGTTCTCAAAAGGGGCTTTCTTTCCTGAAGCAATACTCTAGTTTAGAGAGCCGGTTTTCAAGGCTGTGAGCCAAAGGGTTATGGGCTAGCAGGCAGGGAGTGCACATGCTGCTGCCTACAACACGTTGAGCACCGAAGGGAGAGCCCATATTGCTTGGCAATGTCTTCCCAATCATGCCATTGTGCAGGCCGGGAATCCCAAAGGTCGTGCCAAGTGCAGAGACCCGCCTTGTGAAGCTTACAGGCATGGTCCAGGTGCATGAGAGGCTTTCATTGTTCCTTATGCAATGCATAACCAAATGCTTTCGCCTTGGGCGCCATCTACAACTAGTGGGCATCACCCATTCCATTGTAGTGTGGCTAAAATCTTTTGCCAACCAATCACCATGCCTTGGAGAAGCGGGGAGTCTTTAATGGAGCATTTCCCAATGATTGCAATCATGTGGCGTCATGTGAAACCCTGCCATTATCCCAGGAGACCCTTAGCTTATTAAATGAAATGTTGTGTGATTGCATCCTAAGTTCTATTAGTCTCAATTCTCTACATCCACTTAAGGGTATGTCGCTTCGGCCTCTCCTAGAAACACATGGAAAGAATGAGGAAGGCTAGTTAGTGAATGATGAAGTTAGTAAACGGGGTAGGGATTTCTATGAGTGATTGCACCGTTTCTTCTTCTTTTTCGAGCAATCCAAAGCAAATTTACATTTTTTTATTTAAAACTAGCGGTGATACGAAGACTTATTAACAATGGAGGAGAAGAGATAGGGCAAGCCCGGAGGAATGTTGAATGAGAGAGCGAATTGCAGTTCCTCATTTGATACATTGAAGTGATGTAAATGTAGCTTTCCCTATTTTACAGAACCTTGTCAAATTATCTTGAAGTGAGCACTATACTCTCTCTGTCTCACACACACACAATGCTCAAAGACAAGAACACAAAGGTGTAGAGTGTGAGGGAGATGAAGCTCTCTACAAGTATAAAGAAGAAAGTACAAAATGTGTAGCATCCCTAAACTGAGGATAAGGTTACTTATATTCTAGCTAACCCTAAGGTGCCTTTTTACACCTAGATGGCCATGGGAAAAAACCCCGTGGGACAAAAGTGCCCATGGCAAGAGTACATGTCCTCACAATGTAGCACTACCATATATGTAACAAACTCCTGTATTACAAATGTGAGGTTTATAGAGATTCTAGATCAGTCTCTGAAAGGAAAGAGGCCCAAAGCTTTGCGAAAGGCCTCAAAGGTTTTAGAGTGAAAAGATTTGCCACATTGTTATGTGTACTACAATATATCAGATCGATCCCACCTGCATGGAGCCGCTCTCTAACATAGTGGTAATGCACTTCAATGTGCTTGGTCTTGGCATAAAAGATAGGATTCTGTGCAACTACCATTGTGCTCTAACTATTAGTGAGAATAGGAGTAGGGGTGTTTGAAGGGACATAAAGATCCTCCATCAATCTTCTTGTTATGGGAATATATTTTAAGCTCTCTTTAGAATATTATTATATCCTCTTAGATAATTCGGAGACATTTGGATTATCTTTGCATCAAGACAAATCATGTTAATATCATGGGTGATGCCATTATAAATATTAATATGTTTGGTATACATTGACATATGGTTGGGGCATCCAATGTTTGTTACAGTTTGGTTTGTATGGAAGGGTGTTTCCTGGGTTACTTACACCTTGCAAACACGTGTGTGGTTATGGTTTGTATACTTATGAAATATTTATTTACCAATTTGTTATTGGTTATTTTATACATGAAGAGGATTCAAACGATTGAGGAGAATTCATGCATTATTATTATTTGGCACACATTTTTGTAAACAAGCTTTGTATATACATGTGCTAGCCTATGCACTAATTTGGAAAGCCTTGGTTTATCAAGCTTAGACTTGAACTTTAATATTTTTGTAAAGCGTGATATGCTTTAACCCTAGCCTCAGTTTATGGACACTCTATTTTGAGCATAAGAGAGCGTCGTGCAAGTAAAAGCACTTTTTTGTATTTTTGGAGGCTACGACCTATTTTGGAATAAAGATCATGGATTTCATATTCACGTAATCACGTCTTTTTTTGTGTGATTACATTGTTAATTCACAAAATTATCACTTCACAACTCTTCACATTCACAAAAAAACATAAAATGACCTGAGAGACACGGGCAGAGCAGGTCATTTTTGTGGGCAACATGACACAATGTCTAAAGGACTTGGGCGACAAAGCTAGAGCACTGGACGAATGTATGGCGTGCAGAGAGATCCAAATCCAAGAGAGCACGCAACATTGATATGCAAGATGTCCTTAGTCACAAGGCTAGGACATTGTTCTATAGTGCAGCCTCCTCTCAACATGCGGGAGAAGTTGGGGCGAACCGAGAGCATCTTGTATGCACCCGCTACATGTCACATCTTGTGGATGCACCCGCTACATGTCACAGTGCGCCATCGGTGTCTACCTCGTACCCGAGGCCATCAGGCATGGAAGGAGGCTTGGCAAAGGCAGTTATGGAATTGTATCTGAGTGTCATATAGAAGGGGTCACCTGGCTGCCACTTGAAGTGCAATATGTTGTAAAGGATTTCAGAGGAGATGAAGTAGAGAAGCAACAGTCTTTCGCCCTAGAGGCCAGTGTGCAGTTGTTTCACAGGGGCATCGTAAGATGCATAGCACAAACACACGAAGAGCCGTGGTCCCTCATTTTTCCGCACTTTAATGGAATGGACTTGGGCGACATGCTAGAGTGTGTCCCACCACCAAAGGGCAGATTTGCCAACATCTTGGTGGCGCAACAGGAAACTGCTAGACGCCCTCCCACAGAGGCAGAGATCGAGATGTGCAAGCACATGCTTGAGTGGGCACCTCATTTTATGAATGCCCTAGTGAAGACCATGGCGCATGCGCACAGCAAAGGGATCATCCACTGTGACCTGCACCCATGGAATATCATGACAAATTTCACAAAGGAGGGTATCCCTCGGATTGGCGTCATTGATTGGGGCCTGGCGCTACGAGTGGGCATTGAGTAGCGGATGACTAATATTACAAACTTACAGGAGCACAAGCTACATCCATGGAGGGCCCCTGAGCTTTTTAATCTGACGTATGCCTGCCCGTACTCTAAAGCCACTGATACATATGCAGTGGCTTTCTGCATACTGCAATTATGCGAGTGGTGCAAAGATTTTTCAGAGCATTACAACATCTCTTGGAAAAATCGGAATCAAGTAGACGTAGGCATGATAGCCACTATGATGAGCAAAAACTATTTGAAGCCACCATTCAAGCAAAGGAAGACTATGCAAAATATGAGTGAGCATTTTGACATGTTAGAGCTCAACCCAGAGGTGTGTCTGCGACCACTAAGTGAGATGATGCCTAGATATTAGTTCATTGAACTTTTGAAAAATCCCATCACATATGGATATGTTTTGCAAATTACAATTGTAAATGGATTTTTGCGTATAGTGATGGATTCTCACATGCTCAATCTCTCTCACATCTTATGGTGCAAAGCGTTTCAATACCCAAAGTGGTGTATTGTGTATATGATTTTAAGTTGTGGTGCAGTTTTAAAATTTGTATATAATATGATGCAAGCGTAAACTATTTCAAGTGATGTTTCCAAGTGACGGTTATAAAGCGTGGACTGTGGTTCTTAATTTGTATATAATGTGGTGCAAGCATAAATTATTTCAAGTGATGTGGACAAGTGACGGTCATAAATCGTAGTGTATATAATGTGTGCAAGCATTAACTATTTCAAGTGATGTTTCCAAGTAGTGGTCATAACCCATGGTGTTTTCTCTTGAGTTATGCTTAATTTCCAAGTAGTGGTGGTAGATTTTCTCTTATGTCGTGCCAAACTTTATATTGTGTCGTGCTGAACTGAATTATGGAAGCAATGTTCAATTTTAATATTGTTCAATTAGCCAGGTATGGACGAACGCGAAAAAGCTAGAAAGGCATTTGAGCGCCTACGGCTACTTGCAGATGCGACTGGTCCAAATGACCAGGCAAGGCTTGCTGCGCAGATCTCTGAGTGGACACCGGTTACTAACGGCAAGCAATGGAAGGACATAAATAAAGAAGTGTCCACCACAAATATGGTCAAGCAAATATGGCCCAGTGTGTCTGATGAGCGAATCCGCAAGGGCAGATTAAAGCTAGACAAGTGCATTGTGCCAGAGATTTGCACACATGCAGAGGCCATATACCTTGCATGCACAGGCAGCACCTTGAACACCTCACACACCGCATGCCGAGGGGCCCTGCCCAATTTGTGCCCACTTCTTCCACAGCTGGAGTGGTCACTATAGCATAGCATGTGGCCACATGTATCATCTGCCATGTCTCATGCAGAACATGGTCAACAACGCTGCGTGTCATATATGTGCAGCGCCCATTGACGAGTTGGTATAGTCAATGTCCAAAATGGAGAAAGACTATCAACCTCTGGTGGCTGCCCACTGCTAGAGACTTGAATTTATCTTTGTAGAAGCTACATGAATGAATACTTATCATTGAAGCACACTTTGTAATTCTTGACTTTTGATTAAAAACAGATGTACCATACTTTTGATATAGTTGTCACAGTATTTGATGTATTTTGCACGCTACAAATGCGGTGATAATGTCATCTTTAGTTCCAACATGTATTCACACTTGTAGTCTGAATATGTCAAATTTATGATAAGGAAGTGCAATGAAAAAGAAGCTCAAATTCAACTACAACTTCATATAACTTCATATAGTGATGTACTAGGGCTAAACACCTAGTACAATTCTACATCAATTATGTCATGAATTCAAACGCTAAACACAAGACTTCTTACAATTCAGAGATTCAGGCACAGACTACACAGTCATGCCTGATTGTATAAAGCAGTTTAGGGTAAAACACAATCATCTTCATTCCCAAAATGAGTACAATATATCCACGAGTTATAGGCTTCTAGGATTAATACATTGAACCTTAATAAGTATGCCTTCAACAAGTCTTCTAAACAGTCTTACACTTGTTCTGCACTTGATAAAAATAATGGCAAAAACAGTCTAACACTTGTTCTGCACTTCATAAAATGATATATCATATGTCTAGATCACTGTTCCGCAATAATCTTCTTTGTCGCGTGCTGGCAGCAGGACAATCATCCACCTCAAGATTTGCATCCAATTCAAACAAACTACAGCCACCCAACTCACGGAAGTCTAGTTCTTCAGATGAAACCTCTTGCCCTAGCTCATTGTCCTCTTCAATGCTATCCACAGTCCACCGTGGTCTCTCCTCTTCATACTCTTCTGATTGAATCTTGCTGAGTAGCCTGTGATTGCAATACAAGTATACCAACTTCTCAGCAGGATTGCTTAGAAGGTGATTACGATAGTGGAGTGCACCTAGCTGTAGGTACTCCAATTTCGCTCAGAGCTAGAGTTGGCAGCACACTGTGCAAGGACTTTGACAGCCAATTTTCGTAATGTAGGGACTGAAGCACCGTTCATGAGCCACCACCTCCAAGCTGGTTGTTCTGATGCAAGGTTTTGAACAAACTCAGAACTAAAAAGGCCCTCCTTTAATCTACACTTTGTTAAGTCAGTGAGATGGCTTGCGCTTGATCATCTGCATTGCTATAGAAATTGATGATCACATCATAAAAGTCTTCAATCACCTCTTTATCTAATTCGTCATAATCCATGTTCCAATACTCTGGATCAAGCAAGAAAGCAACACTGTGCAATGGACTGTGCGCACTTACCCATCGAGCATGCACATACTTATTTAAGATATCCCTCTTAGTTTTATTAAATGGTACTTTCCATGGCTTTATCAAGCTATTTGTAGGCTCTGAAGGAGAGTTCAAACTTTCTTGAACATTGTACTAGCCCATATACACCTTTCCTATGTTGGCTAACTTTTGGTCAAACTGTCACAAGGATAACATTACAGGCCTCATTAACAGGTATGTATCACCCACATCAAACCAGAAATGTTTGTCATCAATGAGGACTTTCAAAGACCCCACCTTTGTTTTGACTGTTACCGATTGCTGAGCTTCCCACTCATAGAAAGATGCACACACAAATGTCTCCATTACAGCATTTTTGTTTTGTAGCAAACTTTCCACGGTGTAGAAGTTTGTGCAAAACCTTGTTTCGCACGGTAGCTTTAGCATGGTAGTCATACGTTGACGATACATATCCAGAACACGTTGTCTCTTCAAAATGAATTTCACCACCTTCCTTGAGTTGTCTACAATGCTTTTGAACCATGCAGTATCATCTTTCTTATACCAATCTTGCAACACAAGATTCAAGCTGTGTGCATTGCAACCAAATTTGTGTAAGCTAGGGAAGCGCTCCTCCAAGAGTCGACCAGCTGCTCTGCAGTTTTTTGCATTGTCCATGATCACCTGTACTACGTTGGGAATACCTATTTGCTGAATTGTCTCTCCTATAATATTAGCTATATAGGCCCCTGTCTTGATCTCACCTGAGCTGTCCACTGCTTTAACGAAGCACTCCCCTCGAGGACTGAATACCATCACATTAATTAATGGCCTACGCTGAACATTTGACCATCCGTCACACTGACTATAGTGCATCCTGATTGATCAATTGATTTTAGAATCAACCTATCAACTTCCTTTTGAGTGTCTACATAGCATTTGTCCAATAGTGTTGTTCGCATCTGATGATATGATGGAGGGCAAAAACCAGGGCCATACTCACCGATCTTCTTCCACGCATGCTTCCATGGATCTCGTGTCACCACCATCGACATAGAACCGCCTGTAAAATAGATAGCTTGAGCAAGACCAAACTGCGCCGCCTCAAGAGCAGTTGATCGAAAGCTCTGATCGAGAATCACTTGTCTTGCTCTAGACGTCCCAAAATTGTATCCAGGTGACCCATCTTGATTACTAACTCTTTCTGTAGGTGTAGCATTCTGCATGGAGGGTGCATCACTATTTTGTCCCCCCTGTGTAGGGGAAGTAGTGCGCTGATGATGCTCTGAGGTCACAAAACTTGGAACTAGTATTCTGGGTCGCTTTGCATTAGCTACACCACCCAATAACTCTCTTAAGCGTTTTGTGGCATTCTCATGGCCTATGCCATTGCATCTACCTCCATTTGCCCCACCACTTGTTCCACTCCTCCCTGACCCAAGGAAGTGTTCCCTAATACGACGTGCACCTCCTGATTTTTCCTTGCCACATAACTTGCAACACCAATCTACAAATGATCTAACATTCTTTGCAAATTGCCACTCATGCCCTAGCACCTTACCACCAACCTTACACTTACCTTTATTGGCAACTCTATTATTTGATCCTTCACCACCAGTGGATGGGCGACTAGAACCAACTTCGTTGATGTTTTGGGAACGAGCATTAGCATCCATGATAACTTCACAGAACACCTAAACATACATATAATCACAAAAATGTTTGGTTCTAATAATATTAAAATCAATTAAAAATATAAATAATAAGATGCAAAAAGGGATGTGCAGGCAAAAAATAAGCAGCAAAAATAAAAAATAACGTGAAATCGGTGTAGAGATTAGGAGCGCTCCATTCCAGCGATAGAAATGAGCCCCAAGCACTTGCACCATCTAAACCCTCCACGAGGATGCTTCCTACCCAAACCTGTTTCCAGACGGATAGACACCCAGGGGAGGTAACTATTCGTCAAATACAAGTACGTTGGTGTAGTGATGAGGAGCGCTCCATTCCAACAATAGAAATGAGCCCTAAGCACTTGCACCACCTAATCCCTCCTCGAGGATGCTCCCTACCCAGCCCTGTTCCAAGGCGAATAGACACCCAGGGGAGGTAACTATTCGTAAAATACAAGTACATCGGTGCAGTGACGAGGAGCGCTCCATTCCAATAATAGAAATGAGCCCCAAGCACTTGCACCACCTAATTCCTCCTCAAGGATGCTCCCTACTTAGCCCTGTTCCAAGGCGAATAGACACCCAGGGGAGGTAACTATTCGTAGACAAGCTTGTTGAAAAAAAAGCTACTCCAAACCAGAAAAAATTACCTAATCAAGCTCAAGCTCTTGTGACTCGTGAGTGAGTGAGGGGCTCTAGAGAGAGTGCCAAAATTGTTTCTAGAGCCACCTCCACTTGTTTATATAGCCACCTCCAAAAAAGGCACCTAAAACCGACTTAGCCTGTTTTGGCAGGTCAATTGTGAATTTGATGTTATTAACACTTTGATAGAGTGATAATAACAGGGGTTATTACCACTTCACACTTCACGTGAAGACGTGAATGAAATCCCTGATAAAGATTTACATAAATACTCATGTGTGGAGAGAGGAGGCCACATACATGAGGGGGAATGATTTCACCCAATGTTTGAGTCATGATCTTGAGCTATTGTTATTCATTTAGCTCTTGAATATGTTGAATTTGTGGTCTTTTGATGAGTTATTTGGTTTGAATAATCTATTTCTTGCAAGTTACTATTTTCTCTATTTTCCTAGAATTGGATCCATGTCAGTGGTGTAAAAGCCATGGGTCTAGGAAGATGGAGGCAAGATTTGAAAGCTTGAAGGGTTAATTCAAAGGTTTGAAGAGTTGCAGGCTTTTAACCAAAGGTTAAAGACCAAAAGATAAAGGGGGTGGCAAACCACTCTGTAGAAACCACCAAACCACTCTTCTCTTGAAAAATGGTTTTTTAAATTCATAGCCTCTCTTTGATCTAACCGTATGGATGAAATCAGCTTCTGAAGGAGGTTTAAGCTCAATCTTCAAATTACTAAACCACTAGCAGGAGGAAGGGAGCATAATCATCTACAAATCAATTTCTTTTGAAAAGCGCTGAAATGTAGCTTTGTAGGGAGAAATTCTTTTTGGATTTTTATATATAAAGAAGAGCTTAATCAAATTGGAAGATTGCAATTGTGGGCAAGAAAAGTAATTGAGCTCATAGTTTTCTTCTTCTCTCCAATGGGTGGTAGCGTGAAAAACAGGCTGAAGATGTTTTCTTTCCCAGAGGCACTGCGCAGGTTTCCTACTGTGTGAGAAGTCATTTTCTTTTCAAAGTGTTGTAAGCCTTACAAAAGCTTTATGCTATGAGCTTTAAAACAAAAAGAAAGAAAGAAAGAAAGAAAGAAAGAAAAAAGCTCAATAAAATAAGCTTAAACAAAAGCTTATAGTATTGATAAGCTTAACTTCAAAAGCTTTTAAGGGTCTCAAAGAAGAAAGGGGCACAACTATTCATATTTTCACGGCTACAAAAAATTACAGAAAGTTCTACATTTCTTTGGAAGCCTCTTGTAACACAAATTTTGGGCATCAAAGGACATCAAAATTTTGGAATTTTTTGGAAGGTGTTATTTTTGGTTTCGGTTTCTTCATCACATCAAGGTCCGACAGGATTTTAAAGTGGCTTTAAAAATCTTGCCAAAGTCGACCAAAACTCAAGCTTCTTGACCATGCTCGAATTTTATTCATAATTGGAGTAAAAGGACGGTGTCAAGATCAACCATTTAACGACTTCAAACCCGAATTCAACATGGTTCAAGAGCTAAGTTTCTCATCTTTATTTATTTATCCACATCATAAAATTGCACTTTCTTTATTTATTTATTTGCAATGGCCAATCTACCTACACAACCCACTATGAAAGAGAAAATTTTAGCACTTCAAGAGCAAATTGCAAGTGAGTGTGAACTCTGACGTAAGCTAGTGTGTCAAGTGAAGCGTTCTAAGTGCAAGCATGACTCTTCTAACTCTGACGAAGAGGAAAGTGATAATGTTAGGCGCACTGTCGAAGCTACTTTACGTGCTTAGAGTTCCCGAAAAGATTCACGGATTAGCTGAAAGGAGTCCGCTTTCCATAACTATGATGGCAAGAAAGATGCACGAGTACTTATTACATGTCTTAGCAAATTGGATGATTATTTTTCATGCAAAAAAATCTTGAAAAAGGACAAGATTACGTGTGCTTGCAATCACTTGATTGAAAGTGCTGCTTTATGGTGGAATGTGATCAAGTAGGGTAAACATCGACCTTCGACATGGAAAGAGTTCCAAAAACTCTTAAAGAAACACTTTCTACCTTCTCAATACAAGGCTAAAGCGTATCAGTGATGGGACACTTTATGCCAGGTCGAGAAAGAGAATGTCCAAGCCTACATCGACAAATTATGGGACATTCTATTACAAATTCAAGTGATTGAAAAAGTTAAGGAAAAAAAGCAACGAAGGAAATTCATTGCTAGACTCGAGCCTACTATTAGGGCTGACATCAATATGTTTCATCCTTGGATTAGTTCTACTATGGATCTCGCTTTAAATTCTAAACGTACAACATCTATTTCTAGAGATTTCAGGATGCAAGAAAAGTCTTTTACAAAGTCTTCTACCATCTTTTCCTTCAAGTACTTTTGATAAATCTAGGATGATGCACAAGGGTAAAGATGTGGTTAAAGGATATGCTTGGAAAGACAACAACAACAAACCCTCAGCCAAAGAATCGAATCATCCAGTGGTTCAGATGTCACAAGGAAGGATACCTTGCACAAGACTGTCTCGAGAAGAAGAATAACTCCGCATATGTGACTTGTCTCAATGTTATTGAAGAAGATGACGATGATTCTTTCAAGCAAGAGGGTAGTTCTGGTCTTGATTGTTCAGATGAAGGTAAGCTTTTGATTTATGCTTTATTGAGAATTCAGGGAAAAATAAAAGGAAAATCAATTTCTATATTGAATGATGATGATAGCATGCATGACTTCATTTCTAAAAAAGCATTGAAAGCACTTAACCTAGATGCATCATACTCTAGTTACAAAGTAAAAGCTGCATTTCAAGTTAATAAGTACAACTACACAAAAGAGATTAAGGATTTAGAATTGAAAATGGATTCACTAAAAGAAAAGAAAACATTCCTAGTGGTTCCTTTGCAAGGTGTGGATGTTATCTTAGGAATGCCATGGAGACATGAGCATAATCCCCAGATTGATTATGAAACTCATACCATGTGGTTAATGGAAGGTGACAAAGAAATTTGTCTCCAATGACTTAGGTTCACTTTTGACTCATATCCAAGAAAAAAGAGCCATATGGAAAAAAGAGAAGGCATTTTTTATTCTTGTCAACTAGCTTAGTGCTTAGGATGACTCTAAATCAAATGTGTCTCATGACCCTTTCATCTCTAAGTTCTCTAATTGCGTCATGGACGACTTACCTCCTGGCTTACCCAAATCTCCTTCAGAAGACCATAGAATTGAAATGTAGCTCACCGCCATGTAAAGCTTCTTGTCGAGTCAACATGATTGAGCAAAAAGAGATCCAGATGCAAGTTGAAGAAAGATTAGAGAAATAATTGATTAGACCCAGTAGTTCTCCATTTGGAGCTCCAGTTCTTCTCGTTAAAAAGAAGAATGGAACATTTTGAATGTGTATCAATTATCGTGCACTAAACAAGATTACTGTCAAGAATCGATACCTGGATGACTTGCTCAAGGGATCTCAAGTCTTTAAGCAAGATTGAACTAAAGTCCAGCTATCATTAGATCCGAATGGATGAAGGGGATATCTTCAAGACTGCCTTTAGAACCCAAACCAATCATTATGAGTTTAGTTATGCCATTTGGTTTGACTAATGCTCCAGCTTCCTTTAACAGAATGATGAATATAATATTCTTGAAATATTAAAATTTTGTTGTAGTGATTTTTTAATGATATCTTAGTTTTCAGTAACAATTATCAAGAGCACAAACACCATTTAGAAAATGTGTTCTCACTTCTTCAAGGGAATCAGCTCTATGTCAATTCTAAAAAGAGAAAATTATTTCAAGAGGAAATTGAATATTTAGGGCACATTGTTTCTGTTGATAGTATTCGAGCAAACTCCAAAAAGATTAAAAGCATTGATAATTGGTCTAGACTACGTGATATTCATGAACTTCAATCTTTTTTTGGATTATGTAGCTACTATAGGAAGTTCATTCTAAATTTTTGTTGACCCAGCCATTGATCTCTGATCAACATATCAAATGAGCTTCATTTATCCAGAGTTATCAACCCATGATTCAATATCAACCAAGCAAACAAAATGTTATGGCATATGCTTTAAGTAGTTGTCCTAGTGTTCACAACATTTTTGTTATTCAAAGTGAACCGTTGAGTCCTATGAGAGAATCCTATGATATGGACCCAAATTTTACTGAGGTTTGGACTAAATTTAGAGACAATAATTCGAACCTTATTGGTGATTATTCATGTCATGATGGTTACCTTTTCTTCCAAAAGAGATTGTGTATTACACAACCCTTTAGACAATTCATATTGGAGGAAATGCATCAACCACCATACATGGGTCATCAAGGTTTTTCAGCTACTCTACAATTAGTCTCTAGAGAATTCTTTTTGCCTTATCTCAAACAAGATGTAGCAAAATTTGTGGTTGAATGTTCTATTTGTTAGAAAATTAAAAGCTATAAAGGTAAGATCCATGACTTCTTACTCCTCTACCAAACCCTACTAATGATACTTTGGGAACAAATATATATGGCTTCATTGTAGGTTTGCCTACTACATTGAGTCATAATGGATATAGTTGACTGTTTAAGTAAGCAAGCTTATTTCTTAGCTTGTAAAAAAACTTTGACTTCTCAGCAAGCCATGATTATGTTTATCAAACAAACAAATCTTTATACATCACGGATTGCCAAAAGTCATTGTTTCTGACAGAGACTCAAGATTTTGCAGTAACTTTTGGATCACTCTTTTCTCTAACTTAGGTACTAAGATACATTTTTCCACAGCTTTCCATCCAAAAATGAATGGAAAAATTGAGGTTAATAATAGTACTATCGTGGATCTACTTCGAGCGTATTTTTCCAACAACCTAATTCATGGGATAAGCACATTCATCTCCTCTAGTTTACTTACAATAATACTCCTCATTCGGCTACTACTAGTCGAGCACCTTTCAACATTGTGTATGGAAAACCTTTGCCTATTTTGGCAGCTAGACTTTCCCACAAAATCAAAGTTACTAATCAATTCACTATTGATTTTAGTAGCATTTTGAATGATGTAAAATATTCTATTGCTCATGCTCAAGAACAATGTGTTAAGAAAGCAAACCGTAAATGTAAAGCTATATCTTTTTGAAATTGGAGATTATGTACTTTTGAGAATTGAGAAGCGTAGACTTAAGAGTGTTGAAAAATTCCGAGCTGTTAAGCTTGCCCTACATTTTGATTTATTTTAGAAAGCCTTGGTTTATCAAGCTTAGACTTAAACTTTAATATTTTTGTAAAGCGTGATATGCTTTAAACCTAGCCTCAATTTATGGACACTCTATTTTGAGCATAAGAGAGTATCGTACAAGTAAAAGCACCTTTTTGTATTTTTTGGAGGTTATGGCCTATTTTGGAATAAAGATTCATGTGTGGGGAGAGGGCACACACATGAATACATTTTACGTAAATCTTTATTCCAAAATAGGCCATAGCCTCAAAAAATACAAAAAGATTCTTTTACTTGCACAACACTCTCTTAAAATAGAGTGTCCATAAATTGAGAAAGCATATCACACTTTACAAAAATATTAAAGTTCAAGTCTAAGCTTGATAAACCAAGGTTTTTCAAAATAAATCAAAATGTGCACAAGCTAGCACACACACATATATATATATATACAAAGCTTGTTTACAAAAATGTGTACGAAATAATAATAATATACAAATTCTTCTCAATCTTATGAATCTTCTTCACCTATAAAATAACCAACAATAAATTGGTAAACAAATATTTCATAAGTATACAAACCATAACTACACACATGTTTGCCAAGCATAAGTAACCTAGGAATCACCCTTCCATACGAACCAAACTGTAACAAACATTGGAGGCCCTAACCATACGTCAATATTGTATACCAAACATATTAATATTTATAATGGCATCACCCATGATATTAACGTGATTTGGCTTGATGCAAAGATAATCCAAGCGTCCCTAAATTATCTAAGAGGGTAGAATAATATTTTTGAGAGAGCTTAAAATATATTCCCATAACATTCCACATACATGAGGGAGGATGATTGCACCCAATGTTTGAATTGTGATCTTAAGCTAAGTATTTTATTTGTTATTCATTCAAATATTTTGATGAGTTATTTGGTTTGAAAATCTATTTCTTGCAAGTTTCCATTTTCTCTATTTTCATAGAATTAGATCCGTGTCACTTCTCAACCATATACATTTAACTATCACAAATGAATGATGCTCTCTATTCAACTTCACATGATGATGTTTCCACAGTGGTGGGGGTTGCTTCTTGCTGAGCCAAGATAGGCATGACGTACTAAGAAAGAAGCAATTTCTAGATGTGGACTATCATGTATCATAATCGCTTACCTAATCGGAATCACTAATCGTACAGCTCTAAATCGCATAGAACAATCCAAGATCTTGAGTGCCTTATAAGTTTCTGAAGATGTTTTTGACTACGTGTTACCAATGCTTAGTGCCTAGGCAATGCATGAACTTTGAAAGTTGTGACACACCACAGTAGATGTCTGGCTGTGAGTTACACAGACAGACAGATTAGGCTTCCAATAGCTTGATTATAAGTGGTTATGTCATCTTGTAGACTAAGCTTTACACCAAGTTCCATTGGTGTGGAGATTATTAAACCTCTTGAGTAGTGCCTTGAGGTACTTTGATGATTTTACCATGAGCTTGTTGTATAAAGTGCATACCTAAGTAGTAGTGCAAAAGACCAAGACCTGACATTTCAAAATTTGAGGCAAGTTCAGCCAAATAGGCATGAATCTTCTAGTACTGGGAGCTTGTTTCAAACCATATAAAGCTTTATTAAGCTTGCATACCTTCTATTATTGATCAAATTAGGAAAAACTAGTTGGTTGACTTACATAAACTTCTTCCTATATAAGTTGATGTTGTCCAATTGATCCATGATAGGCTGTCATAGCAGTAACAAATCGAATATTGCGGGAAGTGGGGCCAAAAGTTCAATCCCTTTCTGCTAGGCATAAGATTTTGCAACAAAACAAGTTTGGCCTTGAGTTTGTTAACATATCTATCTACCTTTTCTCTTGACTTCAAAAACCTGCTTTAGTACCAATAGCTTTCTTACCAAGTGGTAGGTCCACTAAATCCCAAGTACTATTTTTCTAAATGGCATGAATTTCAACTTGCATGGCTTTTACTGTTGGAAATAGGGTTGTAAAAATGCGCGCGTGTGTGCACGCGTGCACACACACACACACACACATGCACACACACAATGGAGAAGCTCAAGAGAGCACACAATGAGATGATAGATAGATAATGAATGTGTGCTGTACAAAGAAGATAATTATACCCCAAGATGGGTGTATACTCGCACGGGGGAAAAAACCTCCTAAAGAAGGAAAAAGTGACTCAGCTACTGGTCCTAGTGTGTTTACACACATCACTACCAAATATGGCTATAAATCCTCCCTAGGAGTGATGATGTGAACAAGGTGTGAGCTGGCACTAGAAGTACAGAGATGTGCCATGCTCTTTGGACTTTAAGATAGGGAGCCCAGACTAGTCCCCAAAGGGAAGTAAGTTTAAAGCTTTGTGAAAAGCTTCAAAATTCTCTCATGGGAGAGCCTTTGTGAACAAATCTACTAAGTTGTCATGTGTTGGCGCATAAGCCAAGGTGATTTCCTTTGTAGAGTATCTCGCCTTGACATAATGATAGTGCACCTCAATGTGCTTTACATGAGAATGAAAAACTGGATTCCTCACAACTATCATAGCGCTCTGACTGCCAGTGAAGATGGTAGTGGCTAAGGACTCGCCAAAACCCAAATCAACAACAAGGTGCCTACTAAGCTAAACACACTCAAGTGTAGCTGTAAACACTGCCCTGTACTCAGTTTCATAGTTAAAAGTGGCCATAGTGGGTTGCTTCTTACTGAGCCATGATATACATGAATCACCAAGGCGAAAGCAAAAACCACTCGTGGACACTGGTGTGTCATAACATTCAACCCAGTCTGAGTTTGTAAATGCATGTAGCTGTGATTTAGCCCCCTTAGGATAAAATAACCCAAAGTGATTAGTGCCCTTTAGGTAATGGAACACTTATGTGTCATAACATCCAGCCAATCTGAGTATGTAAATGCATGCAGCTGTGATTTACCCCCCTTGGGATAAAATAACCCAAAGTGCTTAGTGTCCTTTAGGTAACAGAACACCCGTTTGATAGAGTACCAATGCTTTGTGCCTGGGCTATGCATAAATCTACTTAATATTGAGACCATATACTATATATCAGGCCCCGTGTTACACAAAAAGATGAGGCATCCAACAGCTTCTTTATACAAGCCAACATCAAAAGAGTGCATCTTCAAGCCTTAGTCATAAACCTGGCTCCATAGGTGTAGCCACAGGTTTACAGTCCTCAAGATTGAACCTCTTCAACAATGCATCTATGTATTTCCTCTACAGTATTACAATGCCATCATTTTGCTGCCAAAACTCAATGCCCAAGTAATAGTGCAACGGTCCAAGATCTAACATCTCAAAATAATCCTCTAAATCAACTATAAAAGCTGAAATATGATCATCATTAGGGCTTGGGATGAGAAGCATGTCATCAACATATAACATGATGACCAATAAGAGAGTATTTTTAGTTGGGCTATTGTAAAAACCTTATGCAACCAAGTATGCATGTATCTTTTCATACCATGCTCTAGGAGCTTGCTTAAGACCATATAAAGCTCTCTTCAATCTGCATACTTTTGATTCTTGATTGTTCTTTTCATACCATGCTCTGGGAGCCTGCTTAAGACCATATAAAGCTTTCTTCAATCTCCATACTTTTGATTCCTGAATTTTCTGAATAAAACCACGAGACTGAGGTACATATACCTTCTTATGCAAATCTCCATTCAAACAAGTAGTTTTGATATCCAACTGACGTACTTTTCAACCTTTATGTGCTGCAAATGTAATGATCGTTTGCATGGTAGTCATACGACATGTGGGTGCAAATGTTTCACCATAGTTAATGCCTTTCTCTTGTGCATAACCCTTTGCATTAAGCCTAGCTTTGTATTGCTCTACATTGCCATTTGAGCTTGTAAACCCATTTCGTACCAATGGCCTTCTTGCCCCACGAGGCAAGTTTACCAAATCTCATGTATCATTTTTGAGTATCGAATCATACTCAGATTGCATAACACTCATCCAATTTTCAGATTCTTTTGCTTCATCAAAGGAGATAGGTTCATCTTTATCACATAAACTAGCAATAAGAGCATAACTTGAATGAGTGGCATTCCTAAACTGAGGATGAGGTTGCTTGTATACTAGCTAACCCATAAGGTGCTCGTTTCACACTTGGATGGCCATGGGAAAAAACCCAGTGGGATAAAAGTGCCCATGGTATAATATATGTCCTCACAGTATAGTACTACTATATATCTAACAGACTTGTTCTTACATATTTCATCCCATGTGCTTTTTACTTCATTCTAGATATACAATGAAGTGTATGCAAGTCTCTTGATGTAGCTGCTCTTGAAGTCAAAATCATTAGAGAGGCATGAAATAATTCTTTTAACTTACAAGGTTGATTGAAAAGTACTTCACCTTCTGGGGATAATTGTGGGAATTTATGGTGAAGATACTAACAGGTTCATTTTACTGGCGAGGTTTGAATGAGTGCCACTAAGGACAACCTATTATGCTTACACCTTTTCAAGGGAAATCCCAGTGATGGGTTATACCTTAACCAGGCTTTCACCCACCATAGCCCCCCATCCAGAGATGCACTTGGAAGGATATTGAAAACGAGGCTATGGTGCATGTAGACTTGTATTTTTCCACCAACTCCACGTGTTTATGTGGTAAAGGTTCCACTTCTGGCAACGACTCCTCTTCTCGTGACAGTAGTGTGAATGTATTCATTGGGTGTTCTACAGTGGAAGTTTTCATTAATTGGTCAATAGAGTAGTGAGAACTATTTACCCACAAAACCACCTAAGAAGATGATTTCATAAAGGTCATTAGGAGTAACCATGGAATTCCCATTCCATGTTAGTCCCCTCAATGTGAATAGTGAAATAGCCCCAAATTTATAGGTATTTCCCACTAGCATCTATCATCTCAATGTGTATAGGGATGATTGTGGGTTTTCCCACGGATACTCGCATTTATGTGGATATAATGTTGTTAGTGGATTTAGGACTAATCACGGCTTTTTTCTGTTCAACATTCTTTCCCATATGGAAATCTAGCCAAACTTTGATAGGCTCCTCTAATGGAATCATGGATGTCTTAGTTTCACCTTCATGAGATGGAGGCATTGAATCTGTGTTTCCAAATTTATTCCCATAGAGTCGGTCTAAAGTATAGTTTTCCTCATTTTTATTTTTGTCATTCTGAAGAGTACCCAATGTGGTGTACTTAGCATGAACAATGGCATTGACGGACCCCTTACTATGTTTATTGAGATTTGTTTAGAAGCTTGGGAAGACCTTGGAGGTTCTTGTGCAGCATCATAGTTTAATGGATCAATTATGGTAGGATGTACCTCTTTCTCTTGAAAAGGAAAGTTTTATTCCTCTTCTAGTTGGTTTTAAGGAAAGTGGTATTCCTCTTCTAGTTGGTTTTAAGGAATCCTCTTGGGTTTAACAAGATGTGGTTCAATGTCAATTGGTAACCTAGTTAACAATTCAACCAGTTTTAGCATGATTCCTTGGAGAGTGTTTTTTGCTAAGGCTTTTGTTCTCATCTTGGGGTGGTGGATCATGTCTTAGTGCTTTGATGTCAATTACACTAGTGGAGGTGCTAGGACTCGTTTCCTCATCTTAGATCACTAGCAAGTTCCGATTGTTCTTTCCCATGTAGCAAACGAGCAAATTTAATTTTGAGCATTTGTAGCAATGTTTGCATACATTGGGTTCCTGGTGTCGATGCTTGGGCATTGTGTTGCTTTTACCTCCCTTGGGTTTATGCTTTTTGCAATCTTCTTTCCCTTGTCTTGAGGTTATGACTTAACCTCTCTAGTTTGTGTAGCTTTGGCTTTCTCGGGTTTAGGAGGTTGTGAATCCTTTTTTTTAGTTCTTGTTTAGAGACGTTTTTGTCTACCCTTTGTGTAGAGATTTCTTTTATAGGATTTTTGGCTTTGGCTTGCACCTTGGCTTTACAACCATGTGAGCACATTGAGTGGGAACCATGGACAAGTGTCTATGGTTCCACTTAAGAGTGGGTATTGTGAGGCAGCTTGTAATAAAGCCTCTCTCCTTGGGTAGTCTATGAATAAGTGATCGATGTCACATCATTCACACATGGGTTATGTGGCATCATTGGGTAATCTGCACTACACTATTTGTTTAACTGCCTCCTTAGTAGTTTCTATCCTTGGTTTTATTTTTATTTGAGTCAAGGAGACTAAATGTGTGTGTGGGGCTCCTTGGTTTTGATGTGAAATGTCATGATTAAACACCTTACAGTGGGACTAATATAGAAAGATTAGCTTGGGTACATGCAATGTGGATTGGGATGGTGGTGCCCATAATGTGCACAACACATTAGGTTTACAAGAGAAAGGGATTGTAAAGGTTGTTGGCAGTTTAACGCATCTCGTTTCTTGTAATGACTTTCTAAGTTTTCAAGTAAGGCATTATAGAATTCTGCAATTGACATCTCAGAGATCAATGTCTCTTTGCTCCTTGCCTTTATTGGTTTAGACAAGGAAGACTTCATATCAATGTTATATTCCATCATGTTATGGTCCAAATGGATTACTTCTTTAAAACATTGATCAAAAGAATCTAGATTTGAGACTATGATTAGATTGTGCAGAGTGTTTTTCTTTAATCATGTGTGTTATGGGAATATATTTTAAGCCCTCTTAAAAATATTATTCTACCCTCTTAGATGCTTGGATTATCTTTGCATCATGCCAAATTATGTTAATATCATGGGTGATGCCATTATAAATTGATGTATGCTTGGGGTCTCCAATGTTTGTTTCAGTAGGGGTGATTCCCAGGTTACTTACGCGTGGCAAACATGTGTGTGCTTATGGATTATTTATTTTACCAATTTATTATTGGTTATTTTATAGGTGAAGAGGATTCTGAGGATTGAAGAGAAATCACACAAATTTATTACTTGGCACACTATTTTTGTAAACAAGCTTTGTATATACATGTGCTAGCTTGTGGACATTTTGATTTATTTTGAAAAAAAGCCATAGTTTATCAAGCATAGACTTGATATTTAATATTTTGTAAAGCGTGATATGCTTTAAACCCAAGCCTCAATTTATGGGCACTCTATTTTTGAAGATAAGAGTGTCGTGCAAGAAAAGCACCTTTTGTGTATTTTTGGAGGCTATGGCCTCAATTGGAATATAGTATCTCGTAAATACTCATGTGTGGGGAAAAATAGGCCATACACACATGAGGGGGGATGATTGCACCCAATCTTGGAGTTGTGCTTTTGTGAGCTAAGAATTTTTATTTGTTTTTGAATATATTGAACATGTGGTGTTTGATGAATTGTTTTGAATTTAAATCAATTCTTGTTGCAAATTTATTTAAATTCTATCTCCCTAGAAATTTAGATCCATGTCAGTGGTATCAGAGCTAGATCTATGGATGTGGGGACAAGAATTGAGAGGTAAAAAGCTAAATTCAAAGGTTTTTGAAGGATTCTATTAACCAAAGGGAAAAACCAAAGGCAAAAACCAAAGGTTAAGAGGAGGGTGGCAAATCACTTGCAGAAAACCATAAAAAAAACTTTCAAAGCAGTTTTCCCAAATTCTTAACCTCATCTTGATCCATCTATATGGATGAAATCTATAATTGATAGGGAATCTGGCTTAGCTTTTGGATTGCTAAACCACTGATGGAGGGAGAAATCTATAATGGATGGTGTTTGTGTCTCCATAAATCAATGCAGATTGGATTTATTTTAGAAAAGAAAAGAAAACTAGATTCATTGGATTGTGTGCGCTTTTGCCGCACAGGTCGTAGCTGGGGACTTGCCGGACACCGTATGCGAGCCACGAATGGCTGCAAGCATAAAACCAGGGAAGGAAGCTCAAACAGAATGCCAAAGGGTGTGTCACTCACCGCTCAACCGCTGCCTTGAAGGATTCCCGCGTCGCAGCCGTGAAGGAGGAGCCGCCGTCGCCGCTCTACCGCCTCTCCGCCGCCGCTGTGCCGCTACACAGTGCTCGATCGCTCTCTCACTCTCTCTCTCTCTCTCACACTCGCAGGAGAAAGAAACCAAAGAGATAAGGCAAGAGCACTCTTGTATTCACAACACATGAGAATGAGGATTTTAGGGTTACATTTGACTCATATAGGTGACTTGGCCGTTCACACTTGGGCGCCCATACATGGCCGGCCGACCCTAACCCTTATCCTACTGATATCCAAGGTGCGCCTCTCATCGGCGATCACCCAATCCCTTCATCCTTAACATATGGTGCCGACAAGCCCGGCCCATGACTCAGAATATTTAAATTAATGACGTAAAATATAGTATGTCGCAATGTCCGCCATGGGTTAACATGCCCCCCTTCCTGATGTAGATTCCGTCCTCGGAAGCTATGGTATGGTAAGCTCGAGAGGGTTGTTGTGGTAGACCGTCTGCAAAACAGGGAAGTAGAGTGAAGGTATGCTGGAATTCAAAAGATATAAAGTGTATAAATTCAAGCGTGTGAGACCACAATGGATGTTGCTATTAGAACTTAGTTTAAGGGTACATGAGTGAGCTAGTGTAGCAAATTAATAGGAGTTTAAAATTATTGAAAGGAATTCAAGAGTTAGCAAGGTGTCAAAGGTTAATCAAGGTTTATAACTGGCCTAAGTCAAGGAAAATAACCAAGCTTAATAAATAAACAGATGACCATACTGTGTCTACTCTAAGAACAAGTAGTTACCACGAGCCTAGGGACACAAGAAACATCAGAGTTACAGGAGCCTTTTGCCTTTTTTTTTTTTTTGCACATGACAATTTTTATACACAATGGCGACCTTCCTAAGGCAAAACTAACATCGATCCTGGTACCATGTTTAACACAAGGCATTATCCAGGAATCTATTAGCTCACTTTAGGCAAGGCTACCCCCTACCAACCAAGGCATCGGTCTGGAGTAGAATACTCCTCGCCTACCAAGTATCAATAAGGCGATAGGCCAACATTAAAGCACATCATAGACTTGTATTGCCATTTATTGTAGGCTCTTTTTTTTTTTAAAAGTTTGTTTTGATCTTCGCTCCTGAACTAAAATGTGTTCTTACATCTTTTCGACAAGGGGTAAAATCTATGTCCTAGAGGTCAACACACACACAGCCAGGTGTTCAAACATTAAGATGGTTTGACCGTAGACCTAAGACAATCGTATTCCAAGGTTAACTAAAGACGTCATGCTGCCTAGGAATATTTCCAATAAAGTTAAGCTCATTAATGATTTACACTAGCATGCAAGCAACTTCAAAAACTAAGTAGTACATTGATAATTTCCATGTGGTCATGCATTATAGTTTATGCAATTGATTGAACAGTAAAAACGAAAGAGAGTGGGTATGGAAGAATTACACCTGTAATTGGAGATCTCCTTGATTTGACGAGACAGCTTGCAATTTGATGTAGATATATTTTGATGAATGTTGTGGCAGTCTCTGGACTTGGAAGCGAACCCACCTCAAACTTTTTAACCTGTACAATCAACTAACAAGCACTATACCTCGAGAGGCACATCAGTGTGAAAATTCAAGACTCGTTTAAAGAATCTAAACTAGAAAAAACTTGAAAACACTAACCTACCTACCAGTCACCACACTACTACTGAGGGTACGGTAAGAGGATGTTGTAGAGTCCTGGCTCTAGCCCTAAGGCTAAGCCTCTATCCACATCATCCAAATAAATAAAATCAACCTCAGTAGTGCCATGAGTTTCATCCGTCCATTCATCATTGTCAGATATTTCCTTTTCATTTTCCCATCCACATAGACTCATCAAGAATGTAACCATGCGAGGATAGTCATCTTGTGGAAAAGGAAAGCATTGGGCTATCGGGGATATGTCCTCTACGGAGTAGGGGTCAGTCATGGTTAATAGGCGAATTAGCCATTCTAATTCCTCAACATTTTCCTCTCTGGCTAATACATCTATATGATCCCATTCAGTTTCAATTACAGGATAGCACATGTGAAATATCTGAGAAAGGTACAGATGATACCTCTCATCAAAGGCGGGAGTGGATGAAGTGTATGATGATCGTGCATCTGCCATATCTGCAAACACAGATATAGCATCAGTAGGTTTGTGAGACAGGTCAATCTAGTTCTTGATTGTATACGGATATTTATCCTCTTTTTGTGCTCTCGTCTTTTTACTATTTTTTGTTTTTCTTTTCTTTGTTTTGTTTTTTTTTTGTTTTTTATAATGTATGAAGCTATATATATACATCCCCTTGAATTTGGCAATTACATGGTCAGGGGAGAAGGTTAAGGAGGAAGCATTAGAATGTCGAGCGTGAGTACATGCTCCCCCTTTCCTTGGGTAGATCATATTATTTGCAATGATGTTGCAGCCTCTTGGAACCAATTTGTCCAGCGGGTCATAGGTTGTGATGTGGGCAGATAGCTTTTTATGACCCTTGTGGCCACATCCAATTGCAGAGATGGTAGTGTACGCTCCCATTGACGAATGGAGGAAATGGTTTCCATCGATACTATTACAAGGGGAGATGTAGGCTCATCGGTTTTTTGTTGGGTGTTGACAAGAGTAGGTGTAGAGCATGTAGAAACTTCTATATGAGTGTGTGCCTGGCATGAGGAGCTAGAAGCTTCATGTGGCTCCCCCCTTTCTGAGCTAGGTGGTAATGATCGATATCGTTTGGGAATCCAAACTAACTCTGGAAGTGGTGCGGAGCACTCTGTTACCTTTCCCTTACCACGGTCTTGAATTGTCATTGGGGTGGCAACAATTGGTTTGCAAGGTTTTACAGGTGATGTAGAGGGATTCACCTTATGTTTAGGGACCCAAATCTGGTCATTCCCCTCGTAGTACCCTTGGGCTACTAATAATTTTTTAGGGATCCATCGCGATGTTACATTGCCCTTTCTCGGGTGGGTAGCTGCTTTCCTTTTACGAGGCTTCTTGGTGGCTGAACGAGATTGAGCAGGGGAAGTAGCTGTTAACGAAGCTTTGGGGACCCATTTGTATGTACTCTTTGGCATAGTAAGTGAAGCTTTAGGGACCACCTTGCTTGTTTCCACTCTTGGCATTGAAGCGTTAGAGGGGTGGCCAACAATCGAAGATGGTTTTGCCACTAGACTTTGTGATTTTTCGTTATCTAATATTTGAGTGGATGACTTAGGTGCGGGATTTTGAGCGGTCAGACCTAGTGTTGGTTCTTGCGTTGTGACTTGTCTGGTTGCCCAATCGATATTGCACTTGGTGGCCATCATCCATTTGCGCCCTAAGATTACAGTCCCTCCCATGGTACCAGTAGGCATAACCAAAAAGCTTTGAATTATGGTTCCCTTGTCATAGGCAACCGGAGTGTGCAGAATTCCTGATACAGGGGTTTTCTTCTTGTTGATTCCTTGAACTTGGATAGAACTCTTGGTTAAAGGTGGTTTTCCCAGTTGACACCACACGCCATATGATAGCAAATTATGTTGAGCTCCTGTATCCAATAATGCATTATACAGCACCTCCCCGTAAGGACTCTGTAACTCAATTGGGTATCTTAGAGGTGGGTCAGATTCCAGTGCATCCTCCTCTGCTTCCTCGAAAAATACTTGCGTAATTCCCAAGTTGGCTTCTCGTTGTTGCCTAGCACGCTGTTGACGTTCTTTGGCTTCGACTCTCGCTTGTATCTTTTTAAGCTCAGCTTGTTCTTTAGCTGCCTTCTTTTGATGGATTGCATGTAACTCCTCCTGGCTTAGGGGGTCATAGTATCTTTTGAATTTACTCCCATTAAGGAATCCAATGGTTTCAACTCCGTCGAGAGTCTCCACTCTGATGGTACCTTGCGGGGTAATTTCACATACTCTATATGGTCCCTTACCAGCATATTTGAGCTTCTTCTTTTCGTTTCGCACTCCATACATTAGGACTTTATCCCCAACCTTGATGTCCTTATCCTTTAGATGGCGATCAAACCATTTTTTCCTTCTATCCTTCTCCACAAGGGCATTGTATACAGCCAATTGTCTTTCTTCGTTTAGTCACTCAAGGATATACAGACGCTCTGCTAAGGGATTACCATCCCAACCCTCTTGAGTAGCAACACGAAGACTTGGAATGACAAATTCCCACGGCATGACTGCTTCTTGGCCATATACCATTTTGAATGGTGTGCAATTAATAGCCACTTTGTACGCAGTACGATAGGCCCATAAAGCTGTCGTGAGCTTTAGATCCCAATCCGTGCGATGAGCTTCAACTGTCTTTGTCAAAATAGAGATTAATGTCTTGTTTGTACTCTCGGCTTGGCCATTTGCTTGCGGATAATAAGGAGTAGATTTATGATGGGATATCATGAAATTTGTTGTGAGCTCCTTAATCACTTCATTTATAAAATGCGTACCATTGTCGCTCACAAGTTCAAAAGGACAACCGAAGCGTGTGATTATATTTTCAAAGAGGAACTTGGCTGTTGTCCTCGCATCTGCCTTACGTGTCGCTTTCGCTTCAGCCCATTTGGTCATATAGTCAGTGGCCACAATAATATAGCGAGATTGTGTGTTTCGGGCCGCTGGGCTAATTGGACCTACAAGGTCTAAACCCCACTTTTCAAATGGTTGGTTTACTTTGATCGGATGTAGGGGCATCTGATCTTTCCTCTGCGGTTTCTTGTATCGTTGGCATTCATCGCAACCCTTCACAAAGAGTGATGCATCTTGGAACATAGTGGGCCACCAATACCCTGATTGTAAGATCTTTCGCGCAGTTAAGTCTCCTGAGAAGTGACCACCAGCTACGCCCATATGTGCCTCTTGCAAAATGTATAGATACTCATCCTCTCGGGCACAACGCCTAAGAACGTCATCCTTTCCTCTTTTATAAAGAGTCCCGACTATCAGGCAATAGGGTTCGCATTCTTTGATCAGCTTTCGAGCTAGATCTTTACGAAGCTCCTTGGGTGGAAAGCCATTAACCAAAAAGTTAACAATCTTCTCACTCCATTCAGGCATTGTCTCCACCATGAACAGGGAAGTGTCAGGTAAGTCATCATCAACCCCTGTAGGAGCCTCACCGTTGGGTATGCGAGACAAATGATCAGCCATAACATGTTTCTTGCCAGGTCTCACAACAACCGTGAAATCAAACTCAAGAAGAATCAATAGCCATCCTGTGATTCTTCCTGTGGAGCATGGTTTGTTTACCAGATACAACAATGCTTGATGATCCACATAGAAAACAAACTTGGTGGCAAGGAGGTAATAACAAAATTTTCTTACTGCATATATCATTGCCAACCCTTCTCGCTCCGTAGTGGTGTAGTTCATCTCAGCATCGTTCAACTGGCGACTGGCAAAGCTAATGGGGTAGTCTAGCTTGTGTTCTCCAGGTTGAGTCAACACACACCCAATAGCAAAGTTTGATGCATCAATATGCACATGGAAGAGTAAATCCCAGTTAGGCATTCTCAAGATTGGAGCACTCGCCAAGGCCTTCTTTAATAGCTCATAGGCACGGTCACATTCTTCGGTCCAAATAAACTCGATGAGAAGCTTATACAATGGTCGAGCTATCTCGGCGAAGAATAGAATAAACCTTCGATAATAACCAACGTGGCCCATAAAGCGTTGGACTCCCTTGTAGTTGGTGGGTGGGGGTAATTCCAGAATGACCTTGATTTTACTCTCATCAGTGGAAATCCCATTTTTGGACACTATATGCCCTAAGATAACTCCGTGTTTAACCCAGAATTGGCATTTGAAAGGATTCAAGGAGATGCGATATAATCTACACCTTTCAAATATTTTTCGTAAACACATCAAGTGCTCGTCCCAAGAGGAATGAACACAAAGATCATCTAAGGATGACTATCGGAGAAACCCATTCTGAGTGCTCAATTGGGTATATGAATCCACATTTTACCAACTTTTCAATTTCCTCTTGTACAATCTTTGCGTACTTAGGATTCATTAGGTAGGGACGTTGCTGGACTGGTTTAGCAGTGCTAATCATTGGAATCGTGTGTTGCACCACCGAGGGTGGAACACCCTTCATATCATGATATGTCCAAGCAAATATGTCCTTGAATTCTTTAAGAAGCTTCGTAAGTGCAGCTTCTTCCGCCTTGGTGAGGTCTTGAGCAATATAAACTGGTTTAGACTCCTCACCCGGATCTGCTAAGTCTATCTCCTTAACTACCGCAGGGCCATCGTAGACACCGCTACTCCCATTGGTAGGCGTTCGTTGGGCTTTTGTGTAGACTACTTTACGTTCCCCTGTGGTGGTGAATGATTTGAAATGCTCAGGTGCGGGGTGTAAGTCTACTGGTTCTTGTTGTGCCAGACTTTTTTCTTTCAATTCTGCTTCCTTTTGTTGTTGAGCCAACTCTTGGTTTTGCCGCCTTCTTGCAGTACGACTTAGTTTCGGCTTCTCTTCGATTTCTAATTGGGCGACGTCATGAGGTTGCGGAATACACCACATGACACTTTGGAGGTATTGTCCCCAATTATCCGCTATCTTCCGATGAGCATCAATGGCTCCTACATAACTAAGCCATTCTGCGGTGGATCTCTCCTTATTTATTGCAGTTCGTACATTAGCTCGATAGCGTTGGCGCTTATGTCTCGTTTTCTTCTTACCAAGTTTTTGATTTTTGTTTCTATCCGATTCGGACTCACTTGGTCGATCTTCACTTTCGGATGAACTGCAGGAGGCCACTGTCCTAGGCCTTGAGCACCTTGCTTCCACATTTGGGTGAATATTTGATTCATTTTCCCCATCAGGCTCAGGGTCAGTTTCTTCTTGAGATTCATACTCAGAGTTGTATTGGTCAAAGTCTTCGCTACTTTCAGTGTCGGTGGAGTTTGCTACTTTCTCGCCATCAGGGGTCAAGTGCATAACACCTATCATGTTTATTGGCACTAACGGTGGCATATCTTGCCCCTCAGGTGTTACCCAACTTGTGCCTCTATTTCCCCATGTGTCTATGGTTGCCGCTAGGTGTACCCAATCCACGTTATCCGACTCAGTCATACCCGGTAGGACATCCATATAAGGAGAATCTTTCCCATCATCAGTCTCTTTTTTGCATGTATAGCAATACCTTAATGGGGCAGAGTGAACAGTGGTATCCGATCGATTATCAATGATAACCTTGCTTCCTAAGGGATGCGCACGACCATTCTCAAGATCAACTCGAATGACAGAGTCCTGGAATTGTAGGTAGACATGGTTTTTCGACCAGTCATGTACCATTTGTGCTTCCCTCATGAAAGGACGTCCTAAGATCATTTGATATGACATAGGATGCTTGGAGAAATCCATTACAATGAAGGTATGACCTTGATCTTAAGGTCCCTTAACATTCCAATAGGTTTAGCTATGGTTCCGTTTGCCATCTTAACCACTATGTTTGTGACTTCGAGGTGAGGCCTTCCCATAGATTCCCAACAGTTTTTAGTCACAATGCTCACTCCAGCACCACCATCAAGGATTCCCTTTAGAGTTAATCCCTTGGTAGTAATGGGGAGGGTGGCATTAGATTCGTCACCTTCAAAGTACTGTCCCAACTTGTTCACAGGTATTTCCACGACCGAATCTTCATCAAAGTTGGGTTGTAGATCCCAATGCTCCCCTTCATCTTGAAGCGTGTCGGGTCTATCCATATTTGCAAATTGTGGTAGCCCCGCCTTTAGTTCTCCATTGAGAAATGCCCGAAGAGCTAAAAATAGCTCAGGATCTCCGTATAATTTGGATATGATCGTGGTTCTGATCTCGGAGGACATGAAATCCATTAGCTTGGACACATTCAACGGTACGTTTCGAGACATCGCCCCTTGACTAGGGACTGGTGAAGATGGAATCACTTCCTCTTCGATGGGGTCAGGCATTCCCTCACTAAACATTCTTTCAAGCAAAAAGGGTGTTTGCCCACTTCCGGATGTCCTATCCTCACTTTCTTCCCGAATGATACTAGGTATAGCTAACGGTTTATGGTTCCGGTGAGGCTGAACTTGCGTGGGAAACACTGTGTCTGGAATTTTGATTTTTCTCGGGTTTGGCTCCAGTTCTCTTTGTGTTTCTTCCACCAAACCCCTTAAGTGTTGCACTTGTTCAATCTCCTCAACTGGGTTTGGGTAAGTTCCAATCTTTTTCTTGAGGGTTCTTGGCCCATGTGGCTTGTCTTGGGGAGTCTCAGTCAGTTTGGGTGGTCGAGAGTGCATTAACTGACTTGGTTGTGGGACCGAGGAAGTTTCCTTCTGTTTTCCCTTATTTATGTACTCGCTTGATTCTCCTTCATTGAGCTCCCGAGTGGGTTCCTCCTTTAAGGTAGTGGCTTTGGTCCCCATGGTTTCTATTGAATCGGAATCATCTTCAGGATCATTCATATACACGGGGTCGTCTCCTGTCCCTATGTTAGTCTTTGAACTAGGCTTGGAGCTCGTGGCATTAAGCGATCTCTTCCGTCGTGTTTTCTTTTTCTTTGCCTGAGCGATTGATGCAGTATCCCTTTCTTCAAGAATGTAGTTTTGATTTTGAAGCATTGACCGTGTAACTACATTCGCGGGTACAACGGGTGTGGTTCTTCGTGCTTGGTTGGTGACCTCAACCAAATTCAATGGCGTAATCTTGGGTGCATTAGGATTATGTGGACATTGAGCGATCAAATGATCTATGCCACAACGATTACATGTAAGTACCGGCATTCCCGATGTGCTCCCTTGATTTGGTTGCATCTGAGTAGCGATCTTTTGTAACCTATTAGGGCACTCCGCTACACGATGCGGTCCACCACACTCGTAACATTGAAGAGGTGGTCTCCTCGCCATGGTATTAAGGTTTTGCCCTCTTGTGGCAAGAGCAGCCGCTTGATATACAGGCTTGACTTGCCCGAAATGATCCTCCATGTAGTACTGGGGAATCATTTCAAATGTATCAATCCCGTATGGAGCAGTGGGGTCTATCTCCTCTTCATAATCTATCTCCTCTTCATAATCCCCACATGCACTATGTGACTCACAACCCATCTGGTTTACAGGGGTAATCCTTGGATGTGGAGGTTGTGGTCCTAGCACTGGCGGTGGTAATGGCACAGACTGGACTACATTCGGATTCCTTGGAACTATGTGCTGTGACGGTTGCTCGATAGGTTGTGCAGGCATTAGCGCGGGTACTTGAGGTGTGTTTGACCAAGCTAGTGGTGCCTGGTTTGCCAACATTCGCTTAAGTGTTAGGCAATCTTTAGATTGATGGCCATACTTACCACATGCATTGCAATTCCCATTGAATTTGACTCTGAATGTGGGACATTCACTCGTGCTATGTGGTCCTAAGCACACCGAACACCATTGTTGCTCTCTCCTTGGGTACATATGGCTATTCTGAGGAGCTCGATTACCCCTAAAGTATTCTTGGAGAGCCTTAGTAAGGTCGGTCACAGACATTTCAGATATCTTGGGCTCCTTGGCAATTGGTTTTACCGTCATTGGCTCGTGCCCAGATACTTGCGAACTAACGGATTTTGTTTCTGAAGACACCTTTTTACCTGCAATCATCAAGTTGTCTTCTAACTGGATTGCATTGGCAGTGACTGCTTCCCACGTTGTAAGACCTCTAATGACTAGGCCATTGTAAATGTCCTCGTGGCGCAATCCTCGGATGAATCTATCGAGGAGTTGGTTGTTATTGAAGCGTTCATCGGGAGTGCAGCGAGAATTTAGATGCTTCAATCGACTTATAAAGTCTCTCACTGACTCCCCTTCCTCGCGTTCAGCTTTTTGGAGTTGAGATGCTACCCCCCAAAGCACACCCTCACGTATGTATTCCTTCAAGAACAATCTCTTGAGAGTGGGGTAGTGAGTGCGCTCTTCAACCCTTAAGGTTCGATACCAATCTCCGGCCTTCCCACTCAAGGTATGTATTCCTTCAAGAACAATCTCTTGAGAGTGGGGTAGTGAGTGCGCTCTTCAACCCTTAAGGTTCGATACCAATCTCCGGCCTTCCCACTCAAGGTTAAGCCTAAAGCTTTACACTTATGCAGCTCATTGTGCTCTTCCAAGGAATCACACACGTGTTCAAAGACTTCAATGTGCTTCCTAACATCCTCGTTACCACTGAAGTTTTGAGTGAGCTTAGCCACTTGTACTGCCTTGCTTCTAGGTTCTCTCTCAGGCATACCCCGCATGTTTTCCGCAATGGATCGTCTGATCGTCTGAGCAAATGCTGCGAGATCACCTAAGTGAGCAGGCATAGTTGGTGGAGGCACTTCTGGGATAGCCTGGCTGATAGGAGTTGGCGTTGGTCTGAGTAAGTTGGCAAATGACATAGGATATGATATGTGACTAGGCCTAGCTCCCCTTGGATAATGGTTATGATAAGGCGGTCGTGGAGCATACGCCATTGGCATACTAAGAGGCGTAGGAGCTACCTGAGCATGAGTAGCGATAGGTACATAGGGTCGATAGGTACTGGCACGCACTGTTGTAGGTACTGTTCCACTAGGTAGCGGTGTCGTACTAACTACAGCGGTAACAGGTGCACTTTCAGCTATGCTCATCATTGGGGTAGGCATTGTGGATTCCTTAATGGAAAGTTGAGCCAAGGTTGGAAAACTAAAGTTACTGCTCGTGGGCTCAACCTGCATTGAGACTCCAGGCGAAACAACATACGAAGGGTCTATGGGACTCACCAAGGGAGTCTCCAATTGTGATAGGGTTGGTTGTTTGGCCTTGCCCGTATCCAAAAACCTCATAGGGCCAGTGGAAACTAGGTCCACTCCCCTATTTTGCCTCTCAATTTGGATAATTCTATGAATCACCTCACATATCATGTGTTGTTGCTCCTCTAGATTAGTGGCGCTAGATGTAGATCGTAGGACTTCTAACCAACCTACATGGTATGTGTAACCCGTGTATAGGTCCGTTAGAGTCTCTGTGTGTAGATCATATTCCCAATTTTCATTGAGAAATATCCCATCTAGACTTGGTGTGCCAAACGGTTCTCTTGAAGTGGACGCAACGTCACTTCTTATGGATTGGCTTCTAGGGACCTCTACTTTAGGAAGAGCATCGGAATGTGGTAGCTCAGTAGGGCCCTCATTAAACGAAGTGGGTAGAATATCCACATGGACACTCTTTGGGAGGGTAGGGTCCACATAAGATGTGAATGGCGAATCTACTACCCCTCCTTCCTCATTTACTTCGCTTGTCGCATGCTCAGAGCGTGTAGCTCTACTAAAGGTCTCTATTAAACGACTAAACATGCTAGATCCGGGCTGTGGAGCCCACACTGGCATGTTTTGGCTTGTCTCCTTAGGGTTCTTGGTAGGGTGTCCTTCCATGGCTTCTGAGTCAGAGGACGAGTCACTATCCACTATTCGTGGATCTTGGGTTGCACTCCCTTGGGTTCCAGCCGAAGGCCAAGATGCCAACGTGGAGGGATGGTGTGAGCCTGCGTAGACTGAAATGCTTTCTAGTGGTTCAGGCTCTAGCACCCGACCAGAACGTAGATGCATGTGACGTGGGCACCCTACGTGCGTTGGTAACTACCCTTGAAACTCACACAAGTGGTTTCTTAGGTGTTTCGCACCCCGTTTTTACTTGTTTTTGTGTTGTTTTTAACCCGTTTTTGACCCCCTTACTTACGGTCGAACTTGGACTAGGGCGTGTGATAGCTCGAAACGAGCGTATCATTTAAAGGGTCCTAGTGTGCTTTACAGCACCGTGTTCGCCTATCCAGAGCTCCTGTAGTCCTCAAAATAGTCCGTTTCCTTTGGGGGGGAAAGGGCAAAAGCCTATTTGCTTGTGGAGGAAAGGGTGAGGGCTTTATCCCACATGCTCACTTTACTCCTTGGGGAGTGGGCTACATATAGGGCACGACTTCCCATAAGCTCTCACTTGAGAGAAAGCTATGGAGGCTCACTCTCCTATATATATATATCAAAAGACCGAGACCGGGGCCGGGGCCGGGGCCGGGGTCGTGGGTCAATTGGGGTTCTTTCTTTTCAAATTTTTTTTCTCCAATTAGAAAAGCTTTCCTCTCCACACGTTTGGTTCTTTCTTTGAAAATAAAATTTAATTTTATTTTTTATTTTCTGTTTTTTTTTGTGAGATAAGTTTTCTAGGGTTTCCTTACGGTTCAGCCTTGGCCGCGGCGCAGTTCGCACACACAGCACAGATCTGGGGATTCAGAAATCCCTCTCACACGCGGAAATCAGTTAACAGAATGCACGCCCACACGCGGAGCGAAAAAATAACAAAAAGAAACAGAAATGCAGAAGACAACTTGCAGAAACAGAGATTGAAAACCACAGAAACACCACAACAGCAACACAGACGCCTTTCCTACAGTAGTGTAAATTAAACTTCACGCAGCAGCAGTCGAGCTGCAAACTGGAGCTTGGTGCAGGGCAACTCCCCGGCAGCGGCGCTAAAAATGTGCGCTTTTGCCGCACAGGTCGTAGCTGGGGACTTGCCGGACACCGTATGCGAGCCACGAATGGCTGCAAGCATACAACCAGGGAAGGAAGCTCAAACAGAATGCCAAAGGGTGTGTCACTCACCGCTCAACCGCTGCCTTGAAGGATTCCCGCGTCGCAGCCGTGAAGGAGGAGCCGCCGTCCGCTCTACCGCCTCTCCGCCGCTGTGCCGCTACACAGTGCTCGATCGCTCTCTCACTCTCTCTCTCTCTCTCTCACACTCGCAGGAGAAGGAAACCAAAGAGATAAGGCAAGAGCACTCTTGTATTCACAACACATGAGAATGAGGATTTTAGGGTTACATTTGACTCATATAGGTGACTTGGCCGTTCACACTTGGGCGCCCATACATGGTCGGCCGACCCTAACCCTTATCCTACTGATATCCAAGGTGCGCCTCTCATCGGCGATCACCCAATCCCTTCATCCTTAACATATGGTGCCGACAAGCCCGGCCCATGACTCAGAATATTTAAATTAATGACGTAAAATATAGTATGTCGCAATGTCCGCCATGGGTTAACAGATTGAATCCAAGCTTGAAAAAGGGACCAAAAGGGAACAATTAATATTTTTTTCATGGCCGATGACAACGTCGAATTACGTTGAAGTACCTTCCTTCTCCATAGCGCGCAGCCAGCGAATGGGAGAGAGAAAGGCATTACTTATTACTTGCTTATTATTTATCAAAGCTTTTAAAAGCTTAATATAATAAGTCAAACAAAAAAGAGATAACAAAAGCTTTGTTAAATAAGCTTTATTGGCTTATTAGCCTCTTTACGTTGCGCGGGTTTTTCCAAAGAAGAGGAGAAGAAAACAAAGAAAAAAATTATTTAAAAGCTTAATAAATCTTTGTTAATAAATCTTGACTAAAGAAAAAGCTTTATAATACAAAGCTTTACAATTTGAACCTTTTCTCCTTTTGTGGCGCATCTTGGTAGTATCTTGAGAAGAAAGGAAAAAAAATTCCGCAAGGAACTTCCTTTTCTTTGAAAGTCTCTTGCTATAAAAACTTTTGGCATTAAGAAAATTTTTACTTTCTCAAAATTTTTAGAGGGACGGAATTAAGCCAATCAGTTAGTGACAAATTCAAAGGCTAAATTCTATCTTTGTTTATTTACAATGGCTACTTTACCTATTCCACCCATAGTACAAGAACAAATCTTAGCACTTCAAGAACAAATTGTTAGTGAACAAGAACTCCGACACAAATTAGAGCGTCAAGTCAAGCATACCAAATGCAAACGCGATGCTTCTAATTCTTCCGACTCAGATGAGGAGGAAAGTGATCATGTTAGACGCACTGTTAAAGCTACGTTGCATGCTCAAAATTCTAAGAAAGACTCACGAATCAGTCAAAAGCATTCACTTTCCAAAATTATGATGTGGCAAGAAGGATGCACGAGTCCTCATTGCATGGATTAGCCAACTAGATGACTATTTCTCTAGCGAGAAGTTCTTAGAAAAGGATAAAATTAAATGTGCTTGTAATCATTTGATTGAAAGTGCGGCTTTATGATGGAACATGATTAAGCAAGGTAAACATCGACCTTCAACATGGAAAGAGTTTCAGAAACTCTTAAAGAATTATTTTCTACCATCACAGTACAAAGTTAAAGCACGCAACGATGGGACGCTCTATGCGCCAGATTGATAAAGAGAATGTCCAAGCCTATATTGACAAATTTTGGGATATTCTTTTACAAGTTCAAGTTATTGAAAAAGTCAAGGAAAAAGAGCAACGAGAAAATTCATTGTTGGACTTAAGTCTACCATTAGGGGACTGACGTTAACATGTTTCACCCACATGACCTTAGCACTGCTATGGACCTTGCCTTAAATTCAGAACGTAAAACATCTATATCTATAGAATTCAAGATGCGGGGTAAATCTTTTACAAAATCTACAAAATCTTCTTTCCCTTCTAGTACTTTTGATAAATCCAGGATGCAAAAGGGTAAAGATATGTCTAAAGGAGGTACTTGGAAGGACAACAACAACAAACCTTCAAATGGACAACTAAAGAATCGAATCTTCAGATGCTACAATTGTTATAAGGAAGGCCACCTCGCGTAAGATTTCCCTGACAAAAAGAAGAATTCCACATCGATGGCTCTACTCAACATTATTGAAGAAGACGACGAAGATTCTTTCAAGCAAGAGGGTAACTTTGATCTTGACTATTCAGATCAAGGTAAGTTTTCAATTCATGCGTTATTGAGAATTCAAGGGAAAATAAAAGGAAAATCAATTTTTATATTGCATGATGATGGTAGTTTGCATGATTTTATTTCTGAGAAAGCATTGAAAGCACTTAACCTAGATGCATCGTACTCTAGTTATAAGGTAAAAGCTGCATTTCAGGGTACTAAGTACAGCTGCACCAAGGAGGTTAAAGATTTAGAATTACACATGGGTTCACTAAAAGAAAAGAGAACATTCTTAGTGGCACCTTTACAAGGTGTGGATGTCATCTTAGGTATTCCATGGAGACATGAACATAACCTCCATATTGACTATGACACCCATACCATATGGTTAATAAAAGATGACCAAGAAATTTATCTTCAATGCCGAAACAAGGGTGAATTAGGCCCATTTTTTACTCATACTCAAGCAAAAAGAGCTGTACGCAAAAAGGAGAAGACATTTTTGATTTTTTTCAACCAACTTACTATCCAAGATGACTCCAAATCAAATATGTCTCATGACCCCTTTGTCACTAAATTCTCTAATTGCTTCATAGACAATTTACCACCTAGCTTAACAAGACCTTGTCCAGAAGACCATAAAATTGAAATAATTCATGGTAGTTCACCGCCATGTAAAAGCTCCTTATAGAGTTAACATGCTTGAACAAAAGGAGATCCAAAGGCAAGTCGAAGAAATATTAGATAAAGAATTGATTCGACCCAGTAGTTCTCCATTTGGTGCTCCAGTTCATCTCATTAAAAAGAAGAATGGTACATATCGATTGTGTATCGATTATCATGCACTAAACGAAATTACTGTTAAGAATCAATATCCAAGACCTCGAGTGGATGACTTGCTAGATAAGTTTAAATGAGCCCAAGTCTTTAGCAAGATCAACCTAAAGTCCGGTTATCATCAGATTCTAATGGATGAAGGAGATATCTTCAGGACCCAAAGTGGCCATTCTGAGTTTTTAGTTATGCCATTCGGTTTGACTAATGCTCCACCTACTTTCAACAGAATGATGAATAGGATATTCTTGAAATATTAAAATTTTGTTGTAGTGTTTTTCGATGATATCTTAGTTTTCAGTAAGAATCGTCCTCAAGAACATGAATAACATTTAGAAAAAGTATTTTCACTTCTTCAAGAAATCAACTCTATGTCAATCCTGAAAAGAGCAAATTATTTCAAGAAGAAATTGAATATCTAGGACACATTGTCTTTGTTGATGGTATTTGAGTAGATCCCAAAAAGATCGAAAGCATTACTAATTGGCCTAGACTATGTGATATTCACGAAATCCGATCTTCTCTTGGATTATGTAGCTACCATAAGAAGTTCATTAGAAATTTTGCATATCCTTTGACTGAACTTCTTAAGAGAGCTATACATTTTGATTGGACTAGTAGACAGGATCATTTCTTTGTTGTTGAACTTAAGAAAGCATTGACCCATGCACCAGTTCTTACATTACCAGATTTTCAACGACCATTCTTCGTTGTAGTTACTGATGCTAGTGGACAAGGCTTTGGTGCTATTCTTATGTAAGATGGACATCCAATCACTTATGAAGTTGTAAGATTAAACCAACAGAAAGAAATTATAGTACATATGACAAAGAATTAATTGTGGTTGTCCATGCTTTAAGACTTTGGAAACATTATTTAATGGGATCTGAATTCCTAATTAAGGCAGACCAACAAAGCATTTGTCATTTGCTAACCCAACCATTGATCTATGATCGACATATCAATGGGCTTCATTTATCCAAAGTTTCCAACCCATGATTTAATATTAACCAGGCAAAGAAAATGTTGTGGCCGATGCTTTAAGTAGACATCCTAGTATTTACAACATTTTTGTTATTCAAAGTCAACCATTAAGCCCTATGAGAGAATCCTATGATACAGACCCAAATTTTATTGAACTTTGGACTAAGCTTAGAGACAATAATTGGAACCCTATTGGTGATTACTCATGCCATGATGGTTATCTTTTCTTTCAAAAAAGATTCTGTATTACACAACTTTTCAGACAATTCATACTGGAGGAAATGCATCAACCACCATACATTGGTCATCGAGGTGTTTCAGCTACCTTACAATTAGTATCTAGAGAATTCTTTTGGCCTCATCTCAAACAAGACATAGCAAAATTCAGGCTGATTCTGTTTGTCAAAAAATTAAAAGCTACAAAGGTAAAACACAAGGACTCTCCTTACCCCCCTACCAATTCCTAATGATGCTTGTTGGGAACAAATATCCATGGAATTCATCACAGGTTTGCCCACTACATCGAGTCATAACAATATGATTTGGACAATAATTGACCATTTGAGTAAGCAAGCATACTTCTTACCTTGCAAGAAAACTTTGACTTCTCAACAAGCCGTGAATATGTTTATCAAACAAATCTTTGTACATTACGGATTGCCAAAAGTCATTGTTTCTGTCAGAGATTCAAGATTTTGTAGTAACTTTTGGATCACAGTATTCTCCAACTCAGGCACTAAAGTAGATTTCTCCACAGCTTTTCATCTGGAAACAAATGGAAAAACTGAGGTTACTAATAATACTATCTTAGATCTACTCAGAGCCTATGTTGCCCAACAACCTAACTCATGGGATAAGTACATTCATCTTCTCCAATTTGCTTACAATAATACTCCTCATTTAGTTACTGGTCGAGCACCTTTTGAAACTGTGTATGAAAAACTTTTGCCTATTCCGGCAATTAGAATTCTCACAAAATCAAAGCTGCTGATCAATTCACTATTGATTTTATTACCATTCTGAATGACGTAAAACATTCTATTGCTCATGCTCAAGAAAAGTATGTTAAGCAAGCAAATCGTTAAATGTAAAGCTATATCTTTTGAACATGGAGACTATGTTTGTTTTAGTTGGTTCGTATGTAGGGTTGATTCTCGGGTTATTAACGTGTGAAAAACATGTGTGTGATGATGGTTTGTATGCTTATGGAATATTTATTTCACCAATTTATTGTTGGTTATTTTATAGGTGAAGAGGATTCCGAGGATTAAAGAGAAATCACACAAATTTATTACTTGGCACACCATTTTTGTAAACAAGCTTTGTATATACATGTGCTAGCTTGTGCACATTTTGATTTATTTTGAAAAAAAGCCATAGTTTATCAAGCATAGACTTGATATTTAATATTTTGTAAAGTGTGATATGCTTTAAACCAAGCCTCAATTTATGAGCACTCTATTTTTGAAGATAAGAGAGTGTTGTGTAAGAAAAGCACCTTTTTGGGTGGAGACTATAGCCTAAATTGGAATAAAGTATCTTGTAAATACTCATGTGTGGGGGAAAATAGGCCATACACACATGAGGGGGGATGATTGCACCCAATCTTGGAGTCGTGCTTTTGTGAGCTAAGTATTTTTATTTGTTTTTGAATATATTGAACATGTGGTGTTTGATGAATTGTTTTGAATTTAAATCAATTCTTGCAAATTTATTTAAATTCTATCTCCTTATAAATTTAGATCCGTGTCACTATTATGAGGAAACATTGCTTCATTTGTGCATCGTTGAGTTTCTCCCAGTCCTCACATTATGAGTTTAAGATTCTTATGCTTATGTAATCGAGTATCGTTTCCTTAAGTTTTCGCTCTACCATGTATATCTTTGTTGTTTGCAGCACTTCACCTATAACCTTATCTCAATAATCCATAGATAAATGTAGTCTTTAGAGTTTTAAAAATTTGCCTTAATCATAGGCATCAACGTAATGAACCATCTACTTGCCTTGCCCACTAAGCATAGATTAAGTGCATACACCTTGGTAGGGCAATTCGAATTTCCAAATGCTTCACGTTGTTGCTCAAACTTTGCCCATGAACTTGGAAACTTCTATGCACATGACTCTAGATAACTCCATCGGGTCATGTGCGAGTCCTATGTGCACGTCCTTTGGTTAAAGCACCATGTAATCCTCGTGCAACCCCCCTTCCTAGACTGTTCAATATTGTCAAAAGTGTGGGTATCAAGGCGTTATAAAGTTTGTGGGGTACCATCTTCAAGAATTTACAAAAATGTCAGACCCATTATTACATTTGGAATCGAACCAATCACATCACCATGAAAATTGGCATCAAGGGCTTATGAGGTTCAGGGGAGGTTTAAGGGGTACCATCTCTGAGCATTTACAAAAAAGTCCGCCCCATTGTTGTATCTGGCACAGGACCACTCATTGGCATCACCAAGGTTTAAAGCCTGGTGGCGTAGTTGGAGACATAAGATTGGTCCAATGCATGGTAGATATGATTGGGGGTTGTACTTAAGGCATGGGCCTCGAGGGCTGGTAGGTCTTAGCTCTTGGATCAAGTTCCAATATTGGTAAGTTTAACCCCCTAGGCTAGCTCGGCCATCACTCTCCTTTTTTGGTTTTTGGTTTAAAAAAAAAGGCTTTTTAGGTTTCCTTACAGCCCGAAACAACTTTTGTATGCTTGGTCAACCCCCATATGTCTCAAACGGAGTCCATGAGGGTCCATTTACATGGATTTTCTCTTAGGTGCTAGGGCATATGAATGCCCTCTAAAAAATATTTTCTTGAAATATGCATATGCGAGTAGTTTCCCATATGGTAGAAAAGGTCTCAAAATCTATTTTCTATCATTGCTAAATCATGCACATTTTTTTTTGAAAAAATGTCAAAATAACCTCTTAAATTTTTACAGCCACATTTCAAGTGTGTTCTAGAAAGAATTTGGAAACAAGTTATATGAGAGATTTATAGTATTTTTGGAATTCTACAACTTCACTCCCCTGACCCTATTGAAATCCTTGCGTTTGGTAGCTCAAAGTGGTCCACAAGCTTGTTGTTGCTATTTTTAGTATATTTTTTACCTTGATTTTTGAGTCAACTTTTGTGATAGTTGGTTGAAGGCCAAAATGATAGAAATCGGCTTGCTCCGCTTAAGGAAAGATTTAAATTGGAAAGATCTTAAAGACGAGCACTAAAACAAGTTCATGATGTGGGAGATACATGCATGCAGACATGGCTACTTTTTCTACTTTTTTTTTCTACCCCGTGATTTTTTTTTCATGCGTGAAATCTTATGCAATCCACGGCCATGATCATGCTTTGTTTTTTTTTGGGTGTGATTATGTAAACATGATCATTAACCACGGTTGTGATTTTTCGATGTGATTTTGTAGGCGTGATCATTAGTCAGCTGTGTTTTTTTGACATCCATGATCGGGTGACGTGATTCTATTGGGCCGTGATTTTGCGACGTAATTCCATTGCCTACAATGGGCATGATTCCATTCCGATGTGATTATGTTCCATTGTGATTCTATTTTGGCATGATTTTATACAAAATCACGGTCACGCTTTTTTGACCATGATTAGATTTTATGGTGGGTTGATCAGATTTTTCGTATTTGATTTTTCGGTTGTGATCTTGTAGGCATATGTGTGCTTTTCTTTAGCATGATCATACTGTCACAATTGTGATTTATAGGCGTGATTGTAAATCAACGATCATGATTCCCCTCTCTCCTCTTCCCCGGAGTTTTTATAGTGGTTTCTGGAATCTGATTTATGTGGAGGGGGTGGTTTTGAAATTTAAATTAGGAGGGATACAAGGTTATTCCCAAAAAGGCAAGTGAGAGGCAAAAGTCAACACTTATGACACCCTCTTACACTTGTCATAAATGACCCCCAAAGTGAATTCTAGTCATTCACAAGGCATTTTCACATTGAATACACATTAGCACTAATGAGTTGTGGAGAAAAGTGATTAGGAGTTAATGTAAAATTATTCCTTTCACTAATTTCTTCCCTTTGGATTGATTAAGATTCCTAATCAACCACTAATCATACTAATTAATTCACACAATTAAGCACATCTTTGGATTGAATAATAACTAAGGCATGTGCATTGCTTAATGTGTGAATTAATAAATAATTAAAGGGGCTCTTCTATTATACAAAAGAGAGCTAAAATTCTTAATTTTGTGAATTAGTTGTTAATTTGGTGCAATCATGCATCAACCTGTACTTTATGCATTCTTAATAACTCTTTTAAAACTCACATTAGTCTAAATGCGACTAAAACTTCTATTTTTTTGGGGTTTTCCACTCTTTATCTTCACTAATCACTTTCCCAATGCAAAAAACCAGTCCAATTAGTGAAATTACTAAAAATTAAGAAGATTTTAATGGTTTTCTTTTTGAAAAATTTTAATGATTAGCTAACTAAAATAGATGTTAACACTCTAACCTACTCAAATATAATAAAAAAGCTTATTGGAACTACAAAAATTAGCATCTAAAATCTATGTAAAAATATAAAAGAGAATAAAAAAGCTCATGTAATACAAAAAATTAGCATCTAAAGTCTCATTGGAAGTACAAAAATTAGCATCCATGTAAAAATATAAAAGAGAATAAAACCTTTACTAAAATGCTTCCTAATCCTTAACGTAATGTAAATAATGTATTCTAAGCCTAGATTAACTTATGTGGATACTAAATGAACCATTTAAATTAATCTAAACATAATAAGAACAAAACTTAAGCTAAGCTACATTCTTTTCAAAATAAAAAAGAGAGCAAAAAGCAACCAAAATCACCACAAATCTCCACTAAACCAACTCTTTTTTGTGGAAATCCACTACTAGAGAGTATGGGCAATGGGTTATTTGTAGATTTAGAGAGCAAATAACGGAAAAAGCTAAAGGACTTCTTCTTGGTAGTGGTGCCAAAAATGTTATTATTACTTTGGCCTCTCTGAGAAACACATTTACAAGAGATTTCCTTAGTAACTGTCGTAGGGATCTTTTCAATTAGCTGAGCTCGAGCACACCACTTTAAGAGCTTCCCACCTCCTTGGGTAGCCATTTCCATCTCATTTTATCTCATTAGCATTGTCATAGTGTTACGTTGGACACAATAGGTCCTTGTCCCTCCTCTCACCTCACACCACTCACATACTCATTAGTATGCATTAGAAAAGAAGATAAGAAAGAAGATTAACAATAGTAAGACTCAATTGCACAGTGAGAGAGTATGTTGCATTATGAGAGAAAATGACATATATAAGACTATAAGTGTTCACACACACTTAAATTGTGGTGGATCGGGTAGCACCCCCAAGGCTCACAAGTGGCCTATTGCTTACATAATGCTTAATCTCATAATACATGCATGAAGTACATTCTAAGTGAATCCATTCTAGCTTTTTACCACATGCTCCTAGAGTGGGATTGCCATAAATACTTTGTTGGACCATTTTTTAGCGCTCGTCTAAGTTATAGATTTGGACATCATTCCTTCGTAGGTTGATCATACATGCTTTTACTATCTTCATCTTTGCTATTTGATGTAGAATTATAGTGATAACTCGTGTAAACCCCAAAAATGGGTTAATAGGGTAAGGTTTGTTTGCTCTTGCAAGGCCAAGTTGGTAATGCCTAGTTCAGCTTTTTGCTTGGGTGTGCATACTTGTTCCTAGGAGATGGAGTACTAGGCTTTACCATCTTAGGCTCCCGAGAGAAACAAATTCTCCACTTTCTACCATACAGCTTTGATGAAACATATTAGGTGGTAATAAACATAACATATGCTAGGAGGGACGTGTTAAAGAATCACCAGCAAAGGACAGTTGGGGTCTGGTTACACAAGGTTTTCACACTCCAGTGCCATAGGTGAGTTTAGCATCTACCCCTGAGGTAGTGTTACGAGGTGGGTTCCTATCTCAATTACACAAGGTTTCCACACTCCATTGCCATAGGGCGGGCATAGCATAAGAACTGGCGTGGCTTGAAGGAAGATGACCATGCTTGGCTAAGGCATGGCTAAATCGCAAGCCCACACGTCACACAAGTGAATATACAACACACTAAAAAGCAAAGCGCGACCAACATGTTTTGAGAACCCGTGACCATAGGATTTAGAGCCACAAGCTTTAACCACTATGCCAAGGATACTTTGAATGTTAACCATAAACTTTGAGCCTTACATGAGGGGAAGAAGGGAAGGAATGCAAGGATCTATGCTCTAGTCATCCAAGAGTAGAAAACCCTCTCTTCTAGAGAAGCTAATGTCCTTTCCCTTGCCTCCAATGGTGTCACCCCAATGAAGCTAATGCAAATGAGTGTCGAGGGAAAGAGCTATAGGAAGCTCAATCTTAACCTTTATGCCTATGTGTATGCAAAGAGTGGGGGAGAGATGGAGATGGAGAAGGAGAGGGAGAGGGAGAGGGAGAGGGAGAAGGAGAGGGAAGAGGAGCAAATAAACATCACTCCAAGCTCATACCATAATTCACAAGTAATCACTCTAAGCACATCATACCATAATTCACAACAAGCAAGAATCACTCTAAGCACATCATACCATAATGCACGAATCAAAGAAGAAACAAGCAAGCACACAAGCTACTACTACCATAAGACCACAAGGGGACTTAAGGATCAATTAAAATAATGGCATTATGCATTTTCTAAATTACTCAAAATTGACTTATATACAAAGCCTCATATGTACAGTGCCACCTGCTCACCCACATGGGGGCCAAAAGACACTTAATGTCCTTAGGCTACATATAGATTTTTAATGTTACATAAGTTATAAGCTTGATAAATTGATCAACCAGAATTACACACATCATAAGCTTGACGATATCCCAAATGTTGTAAAAGTTTGTGAGACCATGTATTAGGAGTAATGTTAACTAATGTGGTTAGAAGCAATGTTGCAATGTTAATCAATATGGTAACATACCCCTGTCCCTATCATGGTTCCATCCTCAAAATCAAAGTTGAGGAGTAGGGATGCCATAGTCATGCCATAAGGTCACAAACTTGGCAACAATCATTTGAATGTGAGTGGAAAGTGTGGGAGGACATTTTGTAAGGAGCCCAAAAATAAGTGTAACATATCTTCAAAGTTGATGTTGTAGGGGCAGGAAAACCATTGCACCTTTGGAAGTAGCCAAAGATATGTTAAGGGTTGGGCCCTAAATGAGATCAAAAGCCAACCCATGAAAGATTGTGAGTGGGTGGGAACCCCTTACACCATAGAAAGAGTGCAGTAACTAGCTAATGTCGTGGGGCTTTGCAAGGATTGGGTCTTCTTTTAAGCAGCCGCATGTAAGGATTCTTTGGTATAAGAGGATTCTTTGGTATAAGAGGTTCATAGTATTTTTAAAACTTACTACCATTAAGGAAACTAATAGTTTTAACTTCGTCTCAAGAGTCTCAACATGTATAGTACCTTGTGGAGTAGCTTCACAAACCCTAAATGGTCCCTTTCTAGTATATTTAAGCCTTTTCTTTTCACTGCAGACCTCATACATAAGTATAAGATCTCCTACCTCAATTCTCTTATCCTTGAGATTTTGGTCAAACCACTTCTTTCTTTGGTCCTTTTCTATCAGTATGTTTTGGACTGTAATTTGTCTCTCCTTGGTAAGTTGTTCTACAACAAATAACCGGTCAGCCAATTCATTATTATCAAACCAATTTCGCCAATTCACTACCATCAAGCTTTTCACTTACAACTACCCTTAAACTAGGGATCATGAACTCCCAAGGCATTATTGACAACTACCCTTAAACTAGGGATCATGAACTCCCAAGGCATTATTGACTTAAGTCCATACACCATCTTAAAAGGCATGCAACCAATTGCAACTTTGTATGATGTGTGGTAAGCCCATAAAGCTGCTGTGAGCTTAGACTCCCAGTCCAGTGCATCAAGCTTCAACAATCTTTGTCATCAGTATTGAAATAAGAACCTTGTTGGTTCTCTTTGCTTGGCCATTTGCTTGTGGGTAATATGGCATTAACTTACGGCGGTGAGCGATCATGAATGTATTAGTGAGATTTTTGATTACATCATTGATGAAATGCTAACCTTAATCACTCAGTAGCTCAAATGGACATCCAAAGTATGTAATGATGTTCTCATAGAGAAACCTAGCAGTCACCATGGCATCCAGTTTTCGTGAAGCTCTTACTTTAGCCTATTTGGTTACATAATTTGTGGCAACAATGATGAAGCGTGCTTGTGTGCCACATGCAGCAGGACTAATAGGGCCAATGAAATCTAAGCTCCATTTTTTGAAATGCTGGTTGACTTTGATAGGATGCAGGGTATCATGTCCTTCTTCTGTGGCTTTGTACAACTTTGGCAGCACTTGTCACATCCCTTGACAAATAGTGCACAATCTTTGAAGAGCGTAGGCTACCAATACCCCGATTGGAGTATTTTTCTTATTATAACGTCGCATGTAAAGTGTCCACCTTGGTACGCTTGTTTGATGATGTATAAGTATTCATCCTCCCTAGGGCAACGTCTTAGTATGTCATCCTTACCTCGTTTGTAAAGAGTTCTGGCAATAAGTTGGTAAGGTGCATTGTCTTTCAGCAAATTCCTTGATAAATCTTTCCTTTCCTTTCCTTTTGGAAAACCATTAGCTAAAAAGTTAACGATTTTCTTACTCCATTTTGGAATAGCCTCAACCTTGAATAGCGTAGCATCCGATAACTCATCATCAACTCCGATTGGTGCTTCGCCCATTAGGTATGTGGGATAGATGATCCGCCATGACATGTTTCTTGCCAGGCCTCACAACCACTATAAAATTGAACTTAAGAAGAATCAACAACCACCTTATGATCCTTCCTGTGGAACTTGGTTTGTTTACTAGATACAACAAGGCTTGATGATCAACATAGAAAATAAATTTGTTAGCAAGAAGGTAACGCTGAAATTTCTTTATAGCGTAAACCATTTCTAACCCTTCACGCTTAGTGGTGGTGTAATTGAACTCAGCTTCATCTAGTTTTAGACTCACAAAACTTATAGGATAGTCCAATTTGTGCTCCCCTTGCCGTGCTAGGACACATCCAATTGCAAAATTAGAGGCATTAATGTGCACATGAAAGATGAGATCCCAATTAGGTGTTCGCAATATTGGAGCGATGGCCAAGTCTTGCTTCAGTGCAACATGAGCTTGTTGACACTCCTTGGTCCATATAAATACAATCAATAGCTTGTACAAAGGATGAGATATTTCTATATAGAAAAGAATAAACTGACGGTAGTAGCTAACATGGACCATGAATCTCTGGACTCCCTTGTAGTTTGTTGGTGGGGGTAATTCCAAGATGACCTTGATTTTGCTCTCATCTATGGAAATCTCATTTTTGGACACTATATGCCTAAGAATAACTCCGTGTTTCAACCAAAACTAGCATTTGTAAGGGTTTAAGGATATGCAATAAAATCTACACCTTTCAAAGACCCTTCTTAGGCATGCTAGGTGCTCTTTCCAAGACAAATGAATGCACAAATCATCCAAGAAAGCCTCGAGAAAATTTCTTAAGAAGTCTTTGAAACAATATTCATAAGCCTTTAGAATGTGGCTGGTGCATTGGTTAGATCGAATGGACTAATTTTTAGAAGTCTTTAATAGTAGTATTCATAAGCCTTTGGAATGTGGCTGGTGCGTTGGTTAGACCGAATGGCATAACTCTGTAAGCATATACATCATGCTCAGTGATAAAGGCTGTTTTGGCTTGGTCCTTAGGTGCAATCAAAATTTGATTATAGCTTGAGTATCCATCCAAAAAGCTATAAGCTTCCTTGCCTGTAACTTGTTCGAGCACATGTTCTGATATGGTAAGGGGTAGTGATTCCTAGGCAGCATTCACTTTCTTGAGATCAACAAACACTCTAAGTTTTCCATTCTTCTTGGGGAACAACCACAATGGGTGAGACCCATTCTGAGTGTTTAATCTCATAGATGAATCCACAATGAGTTTATCAATCTCTTCCTTAACAATGCTTGCATATTTGGGATTCATTGGATAGGGTCGTTGTTGGATTGGTTTTGAGTACCATGGGGATGGTGTGTTGTATCACCTCTGTAGGAACTCCCTTCATATCATGGTATGTCCATGCAAAACAATCCCTATACTCCTTGAGGGAGAGCTATAAGTTCAGCCTCCTCGGACTTATTTAAGTCCTTGGCTATGTAGACAGGCTTAGGATCTTCTCCCAGTTCGGCCAAGTCTACTTCCTTGACCTCTACAGGCCTATTATAGACTCCTCCACTCTCACTTGTGGGGTTACATTTGGCTTACCCTATGGTGTATGACTTGTAATAATGCTCAGGAGTTGGGTGCAAATCAAGCTCATTTTCCTTTCCTTCATCAGCTCTACTTTAGTTGCAGCCTTAGCCTCTCATTCCTTCTGTGCAAGTTCACAATTTTGTTTTCTTCTAGCTGAGCGACTCGGTTTTGGTTTATCAGAGACTTCCACCTTAGCTGTATCAATTGGGGGTGGTCTACTTGACCTTTTGTAACTCCTCTCCCCAATCATCTATAAACTTTCGATGTAAGTTAATTGCACCCATGTAGAGCCATTGGGCAGTAGTGGTTCTTCTTGTAGCCTTTTATATGATGATTCATTGCATAGCGTTTACATCTTGACGAACTTCATCCCTTCCTTCATATTGGGAATTCGTATCAGATTTAGAGCTACTCCCTACAGTTTCTTTGGATGTTGTGGGATCTATTTTTCTTGTGGTGTCTAAGGAGTTGGTGTCACTTCCAGTGTCTATTTTAGTCCCATCACCACTATTGGTGTTTGAGCTTGGATTCTCCCATGTGGACTCAAGTTCTTTATAACCTATCCCCTTGGTAGTATCGAAAGGTAGAGCACAAATCATTCCTAGGGGCATGACCTTAGAGAGATCCTCACCATCAGGTGTAACCCATGTAGATCCTCTAGCTCCCTAGATATCGGATTGTGGCCATCATATGTATCCAATTAAGATCATCTTCAAGCTCAACAGCTTGTTTGTCCGCATCCTTGTGGGTTGGATCCTTTCCTACCTCAGTCTCTTCTCTACAAGTATATCAATATTGCAATGGGTTTGAATGAGTGGTGGTGTCTGAATGATTTTCAAAAAGTCCTCCACTACCCATAGGATGTATGTGGCCAGTCACAAGATCAACCCTGATGATGGAATCATTGAGTTGGACGTAGACATGGTTCTTAGACTAGTCATGTACGATCTTTGCTTCTCTCATAAAACGGGCATCCTAAGATCATTTCATATGATTCTTGTTGTTTGGAAAAGTCCATAACAATGACGGTATGTTTAAACCGATGTTTGAGAACCTTGATCATTAAATCTCGTAGCATCCCAATAGGTTTGGCGATAGTCTCGTTAGCCATCTTGACAATGATGTTTGAGACTTCTAGATGCGGCTTGGCCATCTTCTCCCAACATTTCTTTGTAATTATGCTCACTTCTACACCACCATCTAGGACTCCCATTACTGTGATGCTCTTGGCCGTTGTGAGAGGGGTCTAGAATTGAAATCAAATATGACGTATGGGAGCATGTAATGTATGTAGAGTGGTGTGAAATGAATCTTAGGTGGCAGAGATAGCGTGGCGACCAAAGTGGATAAGTGCAGGTGCAAAAAATGAAAATGGAAAGAATACGAGCAAACAAAGGAAGTGGGCAACATGACGTTCTGGAAGGAGTCGAGGTGGTGAGATGGGCCTAAGAGGGGGAAGTGTGAAGATTTTCGGGTGACAGCAAAAAGAGAAAAGAAGAGAGAAGCAAGAAAGTGAAGAGAGTGTGTGAAGAGGCTACAGTGAAGAGACTACCTGCAGATAGAAGGTCTTATTAATTTTGAGGGTTGTAGAAGTGAAATGCAGAGTAGTAGAGGAGAAATTGGATGAGCCAAAGTAGAGAATGCGCCGTGGACTAGAGAATCAGATAGGAGATGGTTTACCTATGATTTTTGAGTGGTGACTTTGTTAGAGATGTGACTTAGTCCAACTTCCGCTCACAACTGTAGTTGCTCTCAGAGTGCTGATTTGTGTCTGTTTAGGAAGACTTGCAGTTTGTGGTTGAAGATTCATTGTAGTTTGAGTTTGTGAGTGTAGTTGATGTTTGGGAGAATAGTCGCTAGGGTCTACTTGTGAAGGATCCACAAGTATCTTAGTGTGTTTTATTCAATCATGTTTAAACCCATGTCTCAAGGGTGTTGAGACAAAGTCTGTCTTTGTTTTTGTGAGGAGAGTTGAGAGTTCAAAGCTTGAATATGTGTTGTGATTGGTGACAATTTGTGATATGGAGCTTGATTTGTGTTATTTTGATTGACTTTGTTAAGATAGAATAACTATGAGTGCATGTTTGATGTTCTGGGAGTCAGAGCGGCCTCATAGTTGAAACAATGAACTTCTATTGAGAGAATATAGTTAGATAGGGTCAGAAGGGTGTCAGCTCAGTTACTTGTGTATCTAGAGAATCATCTCGTGAGGTAGAAGGGTTGTTATAATACTTTTGGAATCAAGAGAAGTAGTTTTGAGTTTAGTCTACTGCTATCAGAAGTCAATAGTAAGATAAATGGGTCTATGGGTTGACTGGTCATTTAGTCAGATGCAAGTTCATTGTAATTAGCTGAATGTCTTTAGGGATGAATTCTTGTGTGGTTTGAGTGTTTAGAGGGTTTAAAGGTGTTAGAGGACTCAGAGCTAGGCAAGTTTGATCCAGTTAAGTGAGTTGTCAGAAATTAGTTCAATCAGATCAGTTAGTTGTGAGTCAGTTGCCTGAGTCAGTTGCCTGCAGACATCAAAGAGTCTTAGGTGTCATATCTCTATGAAATCAGAAGAGAAGCCTAAGGGGTTAGGAAGAGTCAGCGGACAAGTAAGAGAAAGTTCTTGATTCAGTTAAGGCAGCAGAGTCGACTGGGTCTATCTCTCAGTTAGCTGAAACAGTATTTGTCTCAAGACGGGTCTCAGTCGGATCGGTGTCAGCACATCAGAAGGCTTAGAACATAAGGGAGATGTTCAGCATGGTTCATGGGTTGAGAGATTGAGGTTAGTTGGACCTAGAGGACAATAAGAGAGCTAGGAGGACTCATATTGGTTCGGATTCTGTGTTAATCATTCGGGCCAGTTTACAGCCAGCCAAGTGAGACTAGTGATAATCATTCGGGCCAGTTTACAGCCAGCCAAGTGAGACTAGCAGGGAGTCAGCAGAGGAGAGCTGACAGGTTCAGTGTAGTACCAAGGCAAATATTTGAGGTTTGCTGGCATTGGAAGACATTCTAAGAGTCATGCAGACATGTTTCTGATTGGGATCATCTACGAACATCCATTTTTGACTCCAGTCAAAACTTGATTAGTTTTGTGTTAGCTAGGAGGGTTTTAGGTCAGCTAGAGAGGAAGTCAGCTAAGGATTTTAGGCTCAAGGTTAGAGGTCTTAGGAGTTAAATTTGACCTAGGAGGACAGTTGGAGGTATCAGCCGAGCTAGATTGAAGGGTGTAGAGGTGTTTGTTTGGGTCAGGTGTGCTGTTGGGGGTTTGAGGATAGGTTCCAAGCTGATCAATACCCTTTGAGCTGGGATCCTAGTGTTGCCTAATTCTAATCCTTATAGATTTTCTTCTTGTTTGTTTGTTGGTGGTGTTGTAGAGGTCATCACCCAGCCACCACACATCGTGATTGGTCGTAGTGCATTAGACTCATCACCTTCATTGTCCCAGTTTGTAAAGTGGAATTTTAACCACTGTAGATTTGGTATTTCTTCTTGCACTGGGACTATTGATTTGGGTACAACTTGAGGTGTCTCCATTGTATATGATATGCCTTATGCATGTTAGCAAATATTGGTAATCCTACATTGAGTTCCCCATTAATAAGGAGAGCTCTCATTACTTCAAACAACTTACTTGGTTAAGAGGTGTGATCCTCGAGGGTGGAGGTTCAGGTCCCAAAACTGGTGGAGGTAATGACACATCTTGCGCATTGTAAATCCCCCTTGTAATGGGTTGTTGTGTTGTTTGATCCACATTGGGTTGAGATGTTGCTGGCATTATGGCTCGTATGTGATGGGGCTGATAAAGCCAACTGCTAAGGCCTAAAAGCATTAGCAAGGGTTTGAAAACCCATGCGGAATCGTGAAGCCTCATGAGCATAATGTCCACAAAAAGCATAATTACCATTATAGTGTGCCCTTTAGGACTAGACACTCACTGGTCGAATGTCCTTGTGGATAGATTGAGCACCATTGAAAATGTACATATGTACCCAAGGAAAGAGTGAGTGTCCTTATTGCACCTAGTCTCGCAAAAGGAGTTGGTAGCACACTCACTCTAGGAAAGGGATGTTTCATGGGTACACTAGAATGAGATGTGACCCCTCTAGGAATGGTAATACGAGATATTCTAAGCATAGGGGGCTCCATTTGTGAAGTGGTGGTTGCTACCATGGTAACTGTGGGCATGTGGCTCAGAGGCAATTGTGCATTAGTCACATAAGTGCCATAGTTGATATGATGCCATCCACTGGATGAGGCAGTGTAGTACTAGTATTGTCTTGGGCAGGGGTATCTCTAGGATCTAAGAAGGTGAAGCTCATGCTAGTCTTCGCTGCACCATGGCCTTGTCGATTAGAAGATGTGGGTTGATCCATGGTATAGCTAGGTGATACTACAAAAGTAAGATCTGCTGGGCTCACAGGAGGTGTTACCATTTTTCTCATTGTGGGCATTCTTGCTTTGGATGTCCCAACTTATACAATGGGTCTTTGGATCCTTTCATGTGTTCAAGGACCCTATATATACAATCGCATATACCTTGCAATCATTCCTCCTTTGTTGTGGCCCTAGATATGGATTGTATAATCTCTTCCCAACTAACACCATATGCTTAGCCTAGGCGAAATCCACAAGAGTCTCTGTGGATGCATCATACTCCCAATCATTTTGTGAGAAGATGTTGATCCATGATTTGCAAGCCTCGTTCTTTCCCCGAGGTAGACACAATGTTATTGCTTGTATCAAGACTATCGGGCACTACCTGCAGTCTTGGTTTGGGACTCGTTTTGGGTGTATTGGTGGGTTGTTTGGGCTGCTAATCGTTGTGCTGATTGCAAAGTCTCTTCTTCATTTTCTTTACCAGCTTGGATCAATGCCTCTACCACATGCACTTCTTTTAATGTCCTACCACCATCAGGCACATAAGCACTTATGTAGGGGGTGGTTCCATGGTCATAGTTTGTAGCAGTAGGTGCAACATAAGCTGTATGGATAGGGATATCAACATGTGCTCTCTTTGCTTGCAACGATGAGAGTACCCTAGGTGTCTCTCTAGAGTTAACCTCAACTCCTTCATCATATGGTCTCTGTAAGTCGTAAGGTTGGTTTAGAGGTAGTGGTTGAGGCCAAACCTCTGAGGTAGCTAGCTACGTGGCCAAAAAGACTGGTACGCTGGCTTGACTGGTGAGACTTGGTTAGGGTCCTCACTTCTTGGGACTGGGGATCCTTCCATTGAGTTGAAATTTGATGATGTATCACTGGTTCTTAGTACAGGTCCTTGTACAATGCTAAGATCGAAGGTCCTGAGCCTAGTATGTACCCACCTCAATAGATGCACTATCGGCCTCTAATACATGCTCAGATCATAGGTGCATGTGAATATGGGGTGCAGGAAGGTCCTACAGATGCCCTTGACAAGTTTGGATTTTTAAAACAATTTTTTATTTTTTATTTTTTAAAAAAATTAAAAAATTTCAGATTTTTTTTGGGATTGACCAAAGTTTTTCCGAACACGCTGTGATAGGGTTTTTTTTTTTGCTTCATACAAATGATCCCTCAACCACTCCAGAAATATGGATATGCATGTGTAGAACTCTTGAGGGGATCTAGTACAGTTTGAGTTAAGTTTGCTTTTTGTGTTGTGTGAGCTAGTATAGTATTGTTAGGTTGGAATGGGGTTTGGTATTTGATGCATATCATTGTACATTTGTTACACATCATTGTACAAATATAGCATGGTTTCCAGTATGTTGGGAATGGTTTGAATCTTCTTAGAGGGAACAAAGACTTAAGGTTTATCTCTTGCCTAGTTTTGTCTAAATTGAAGGCAATAAATAGTTGAGAAAGATGTAGTATGGAAGTGGTAATTAATGCCCTTGGACACACATGTGTGGGATTACATCTTCTTGAAGGGGCTCTTAGTCTAGGTAGGTGTTAAAAATCTAATTTGCCGATATCTAGACCAAATGTAAAGGCATATAAAATCCTTAATAACTCTTTCTCTATTATTTCCAAGAAGTTTTTCTAAACTCTAGATGGGGAGGACAAACAATAAACTTTCAAAATCTTAGATTTGTGCAACACATGTTAATGTTGATGATAGGGCTCATTTTTTGAAGTTGTATCCTTGTGAGGTGGTGAAATCAAGATCCAAAAATAGTTGGTCAGGGCTTTGACTTTGCAAATGGAGACAATGGTGAGGTCGAGGCAGGAATATTAGATAGTGGGACTGGCCATGGTTTGCAAATTAATGATGAAAAATTCTGTTTTCACGTGAGATTACAACTTTTAGGAGAGGCACTTTTTTATATTTTTAGAACCTTTGTTGGGAACCTTTTTGGATGTAAAGAGTAGTATGGTTGAAGAGTTCAACAAGTGATTATGTGGCGACTCCAGCTGGCTACTCCAATGTGGTAGCTCCGGCTAGGAATAGAAGGATTCTCATGAATGAAGAAATCAGTGCAATCAAAGCAAGGGTACCTCGAGTGTAGAAGAAAAAGAATCCTTAGTTTTGAGTAAACTTGCCACTCTATCTACTTGTAAGTGAGAGAAGGTGTTGAAGGCTGCTTGTGCACCCGCCCCACTATGCCATGAAGATGATCATTGAGCTGAACCGAATCTTTTCAACAGTGAAGTGATATCCAAGCTTCAACATGAGGGCTCCTATCATGGTGCTGCTCCTACAACTCAACATGAAGATGATCATTGAGCTGAACCGAATCTTTTCAACAGTGAAGTGATATCCAAGCTTCAACATGAGGGCTCCTATCATGGTGCTGCTCCTACAACTCAACATCAATAGAAGTCAAAGCTAGATAACAAAGTGCTTGCTTGGGGGTTTCATTACTTCAAGAAAGAATAGGACTACAAGACTTTGGTATTGATTCAGTTTTTTCAGCTCTTCTTTTTACTATTTTGTTAGAAGTTCCATCAATCTCTCACACCCTCAAATTCATTCTCGACATCATGGATTGTTGTCGCACACTTGAGCTCTAGCTTTGACCATGATATTGATGGAGTTATACTGCATGAAAAACATGAGATCAAGCAAGGGAACAACTGTAAGTATCAACCTCCTATCTCGAGACGTTGGTAAAAATTCTACTCTCTCCATGATAGATTCTCCATAGCAAGATATCTTAAAGGATTATGGAACCTTTTTAATAAAAAGGTTCTAAATAAAAGTAAAGATCTCAAAGCAATAACAGACTTGCAACATCTTTCCTATTTTATTTGGGTGCATTTAGGTGATGGATAAGGAGGAAGGAGCTTCTTTCACATATGAGAAACAAATCTAAGCACCAACCCTATGTCAGCCTCCTTTATGTTGAGAATGTTTGTGATAAGGTCTTGTCATCATTTAAGTTTGATGAAAGTTGGAATCGACATATAACAATCATTGAGTAATCAATGATTGTACCAAATAGAATAGGAAAGATGTTGCAAGTCTAAGCACCAACCCTAAGTCTAAGATGTTGCAAGTCTAAGCACCAACCCTATGTCAGCCTCCTTTGTGTTAAAAATGTTAGTGATGAGAAGGTCTTGTCATCATTTGAGTTTGATGAAAGTTGGAGTCGACATATAACAATCATTGAGGACACTCTTTAAAACCGTTTTCCCTTGTAAATGAGTGAGTTAAGGGTTTATAAGTAGGTTGTCTTGAAAGTAGGCAGGTGTTGCCCCTATTGAAACTATGAATCAAGCTCTCCTACTAGCAAAACATCTACCTAATCAAGCCTAATCCTATAATAATTAAACATGATTAATATGTTTATTCTAAGGTGGATGTAATCTAAGTTTACTCATGATGATGAGTATGTCCACCAATAGACTCAAGCACAATCAGGTTACAAGATTAAGACTTGTACTTGTAAAGAGGCTTGAGATGTGTGCAAGTGATATGATTTCATTGCTTGAAATGGCCCCCTTTTATATGAGGAGGTACACCCTTGGGCTTGTACATCAATGTGGGATAAATCCTTTTACTCATGTGGGTTCATGCTAGGCTTTGCACTTTCTTATCTTACTCAACTCACTCCCTACCTCTTCCTTGTGCTCTTTGGCACCACATTTCTTAACCCCCCTATTGGTGCCAAATCTTTGGGCTACTCAAGTTGGTCGGATGTGAGGTTTTAGAACATATTTTTACCCCCCCCCTTGATGGTGACTTGACCTATCTTTGAGGCCTAGAGGTCATATCTAAGAGTGAGGCCCCCCCTTAATAGAGACTTGACCTATCTTTGAGGTCTAGAGGTCTCTTCTAAGAGTAGGGTTACAACAACCATTACCCCACTTAGGTGCTCAATCGGCTACTCTTAGGTGGTCGGGTAGATAAACATAACAAATGATTTTTGGCCTACTCTTTTGGTGGCCTTTACATTATATGATTTAGGCTAGGGTAGTGGTTGGCAGTAGCTCGATGTTGCTTAGTGCTATGCTGGCTCAAGATCTCCTTGCTTTTGCTTGATGAAGATCCCTTGTTGCTTTCTTTGTTCTTCATGTTGATGTTGTGTAATTTTTCTTCTTTTTAATGTTGGATGCTTGTTGGCTCTTGGTCTTCGCTCTTTGTCTTGACTCTTGACTCTTTGATAGCTCCTTTGTTGGTGTGACCATCGTTCTTCTTGTTGCCGCTTGATGCTTGGTTCTTAATTCCCTTATGTGCCTTTAATGCATTTAGTGTGGATGCCATGCTGTGAGCTATGGTCATCTCATGCACTTGTGGTCCATACATGCTTAGGATTGTGCTTTGTGCATTCATGCTTTGCTTTGCGTTGTGCTTGATTTACCCGAGGATATGTCACCCTTCCCTAATGAACTTCCCAATGTTTGATGCCATGAGAGGGTCTTACCATGAGCTTGTGAGACAAGTCTCTATGGTAGTGTCTATACTCTCTTACAATATTAAGCTTTAACTTTTCGTGCAATGACCGATTACAAGATGATGTAGGTGATAAGATGCAAGCTTATGTGCTAAAAATGAATTGAATGTAGTGAAAACCACTAAAATTGAGAAATGGAAATAAATACAATGAATTTGGGTGCAAGAAGAGAGAGATTACCACAATGGATTTACACCCTATTTTTTTAATTTTAAACTTTAATTGGCCCAATTTCTGATAATATTGCACTAATAATAGTGATTAGCGCAATATCAAGGTGATTAGAGGAGCTAAGAGAATGTGGAGGATGAAATTGAGCTTATAGATGCAAGCATTGAAAGGGATTTTTTTCCCAAGATTGTTCCCCTTGATGAGGATCAAGGGTTTGAGTAAACGAACCAGCTCAAAACTCACCGAAAATGCCAGATTTATGGTAATTTACACGAGTGGTTTTTATGCTACTATGGCCAAGTTTGTGAATCAAATTGCACAACATTCAAGTTGCGTGTCCCTCTTATGATTGCTAACCAACTCCTCCTAAAGGGAATTGAGCTAATGTGAAGCAAGGAGGTTCAATGGTGAATTGAGCTAATGTGAATCAAGGAGGTTCAATGGTGAAAAAGACCAGTCCAACTGGCAATGTCAAAATTTGCCCGTAGATAGCGAAATCGATGAAAATGGCTGGTATGCGTGGATTCCCTATTGAGTTGAAGGTGTGGCTAAGAGGGATTTACCAATGGCTACAAGAATGTGGAGAATCAAGCCTTCCAAATGTGAGCCACAAAGAGGGAGATGAAGATAAGATTGGGATTAGTGATGGATTAGACTAAGATCAACTAATGAGCTCTAAGAGTGTAATAAACTTGAATGGAGAATGATCATGAGGAGAGGGGTGGCTCTGATACCATGTTGAAACTATGAATCAAGCTCTCCTATGCAAAACATCTACCTAATCAAGCCTAATCCTATACAAGATTAATGTGATTAATCTAAGGTGGATGTAATCTAAGTTTACCCCATGATGATGAGTATGTGCAATAGATTAGGTTACAAGATTAAGACTTGTAATCATAAAGAGGCTTGAGATGTGTGCAAGTGATATGATTTCATTGCTTGAAATGACCCCTTTTTATATGAAGAGGTACACCCTTGGGCTTGTACATCAATGTGGGATAAATGCCTTTGTCCATGTGGGTTCATGCTAGGCTTTGCACTTTCTTGGCTTACTCAACTCATTGCCTACCTCTTCCTTGTGCTCTTTGGCGCACCACATTTCTCAATACCCCCCCCCCCAATTTTGAGTGGTTTCCAAGGTTTACTTTGATTGTCTGATCGAGCTCCTTCAAATAACATCATCACAAACCTCTTCTTGTTCTGGGTGTGCTAGAGTTAAAGCTTGCAACATGATATTATCTTTGGTTCTCAAGCCTCAGGTTAGGAATGTACTATGTCTTGGGTTCACTGTGGAGGTGCTTAGTGTGAGGTGAAAAAAAGAAAGAAAACCCTGCCTCTACAGCTCTTCCACCTCGCAAACTTGGAATAACAACACGAACGGGGGCACCACCAGCCCCACCGACTGGAACACTTTCTCACAATTCTCCACCCACCCACGCCAGACAGACAGCAAAAAACAGGGGCACTCTAGACAAAGCAAACACCCAGCAATATATTTCCAGTTAAAACATTTCATACAAGCTTCTCCCGACACAGAAGCCTTACTCACACAACTTACAGACACTGACTCAGGCCAGTCACACTGCCGAGGATACACCACATCCCCAATCACCACATGATCCACTATCCTGCCTGCTGTACCAACCACACCAAAATGAACCCGGCCACTCACTTCAGAAGGCGCCCACACCAGCTAACCCTCAAGTCTCTCTGCAGCCCATCACTTCTGCATGTGTCGTCATCAGCAGCTTCACTCCACGCTCTCTCTCTCTCTCTCTCTCTCTCTCTCTCTCTGTGCTGATCCTCTGCCAGCCAGTCCAAACCCACTTGCAGCTTATCTGCCCTGCTACCGGCCCACCACCAAGCAGCAACACTTCATCTCTCTCTGTTTCACTCGGCACCCTGCTCTGTCCACAGCCCTGTCTCCTAGGCGGCCCACACCAGCCACCAGCCTTCTACCATATCCACAGCCACACGCTGTCCACCTGTGTTCAGCGTCCACTCTGACTGACCGAACCAAGGCCACACCACCTCAGTCCATCCACGCTCAGCTTCTCTTCTTCTCTCACCACGCCTCTGCAAGGCGGCCCACTAGCTTGCAGCTCTCTGCTGTATGTAGCTGCGCCAACCCGTCACCTGCGCCATTGCGTCCAACATCAAATTGCTGGGCTTGAGATCTCTGTGCACTACAACCATTTCCCACTCTTCATGTAGGTAGGGCAGACCTGCCACCAAACCCTTGAACACATGGTAACTCCTCTCCCATCCAAGCACCTCATGTCCGCCTTCACTTTTAAGCCACTTGTCCAGGCTCCCGTTGGGCATGTACTCGTACACCAGCAGAGCAGCCTCTTTACTCCTTGTGCTTCTCTTCTTCCTCTATCAACCACGCTGTCACCTTAACGCCATCTCCTGCCCGTCGGCTTCTATACCTGGCGCCCTCCACACCAGCCACTACACTTCACGCACACGTTGGCGCCCACTCGCCTTCACACGGGAGGCTCCCTTTTGTCCTCGCTGCAGATCGTCACTCAGCTACCACTTGCGCTCCAGCGCTTCTTTGGCCGGTCCTATTCTCCCCTCAGCGCACACGTCGGCGCCTCCACCAGCAGCACTGCGGTGGCTTTAGCTCACCAACCCGTCGCCCTTACATCCCCTCAGCGTCGGCTATGTCCTGCGGCTGGTTGCACTTCACAAGGGGGAATCCCCAGCTGCTACACGACGGCCACCTTAGCTGCGCACCTCTCCAACACCTGCGGGGTTGCGCCCCCGAGCCCCCCTTCAAAACAAGGCGGTCGATCCACTTCTTCATCTGCAGGCGCCGACTCGCCTTCACACGGGAGCCTTCTGGAATATACCCGTTGGCGGCAGCTCAAAGCTCCACGTGGCCTTCAATTTTATGGCCACGTTTTTTTTATATCATCATTTATTATTATTTTTTAAAAGGCCTATAAGATGGCCGCCCTTTCTTCCCATTTCATACCAATCTAAAGGCCACCTTGGCCCATTAATCCTTTTCACCTCTAACTGCTTCACTTGCTTTCCATACCTTCTTTCGAATGCAGCTTACGGGTGCCCACTTATCCTTTGGACGCGCACCCACTTCAAACGATCGAGCAGCTAATATCATCTCCAATGGGTCTCTCATCGGACATGCCTGCACGAGCCTCAAAAAAAATCCATCCACACTGAACACCTAGCAACGCATTCCTGAGCAAAGCTCTTTATTCACACCATGCACATGTATTTACACTGACCAAAAAGACCTTTCAGAAAAAAGCCTGACATACTTTGCCACCCCCCCATCTGCTAGAGCATTCATGCTCAGCAGCATTCAGCATAGTCCGATAGCTATCCACCAGGATCAAAAGGGAACATCTGCTCATCATCCCATTCCCCAACATCCTTGAAACACAATGGCTGCATCACTGCATACCAAACATCAACCACATCCAGAAAATCTTTTCTGTCCATCATCTGATCAGCATTCACCGACTCTGACCACACAGCATCATCTTCGAGCCTGTGCTTTTCACCCACAACAAAGCTCCTCGTCTTCAAAACCTGGAGCATTGCAGCATCTAGCATCCAATCCATCAACACCTGTGAAGGCCAGGTTCCATCATCTTGACCTTTCTTCACAGAGGAATCCACATCCTCTCCAACAGCCGCGTCCACCAGCACTTCCAGCTTAACTGGTTCAAGCATCTCTTCACAACCATACAACTCACCTGGTTCAGAATCCTTGTCATCCATGGACTTTGCTTTCAGCATTTCAGCAACCCGCAAAGAAGCCTTAGCTACACTCTCAACCATATCAGCATCCATCTCCATCTTTGGTTCCTGCTCATCCAGGCTAGCAACTTCCCAGATATCATTCTCAGGCACAATACTCACCTCACAACGCTCTTCATCAGCCAACTCTTCATGCATACCCTTTTGAGTGCTGCCAACCCCCCTGGTATCATTGTCCAAAGACTCCCCAGCACCTAATGCATCAAACGGAAAAGCATCCATACCTTCTATCGCAGGTACCATACCACCATCAAGCTGTCCAAGAAAATCCATAATGATAGGATCTTCCTCCACACTCTCCACATCCGCATCACAAACCAGCTTCACTTCATCACAAGTCTCTACCCCATTCTCCTCCCTTTCTGTATTAGGCAAAGAATCATCCTCAAAGCATCCTGTATCCAGCTCCTCTTCCTTCTCCTCATCGGCCAATCCCAAGGCATCATCCCCTTTGCTTTCATGTGCATGCATATCATCCAAATCAAAATGCAATTGATCTCCAATAGAACCTTCCAAATCACTGTCATGTACAGCCATGACGTCCCCATCCCAAGAAGAATCCACTGGCAACTTCTCATCTGCACTTTGCTCCTTCACCTGCTTTTCATCCACCTGCACATGCTTTGGAAAAAAATCAGAAGGCATATAAAACATCCCCCTTTGCACCTGTATCGGCCTTTGAGGCTCCTGTCTAATCAAGCTTTCCATAGGACTCTTGTCCACCTCAACCAAATTCACATGCTTATCCCTTGCAGCAGACACAATACCTTCATACGGATAAATACCCATCTCCATCTGCTTCAAAACCTTGCCTTCCTTTTCCCTAGCAACCCTAACAGCATCATCAAATGACCTGGGATTCTTCAACTCAACCCTGACCTTTAAATGGGGTAGCAAACCATCAATAAACAAGCTCTTCTTCAAAAACATAGAAGGAACTTCCTGCTTTAATGCCATACACCACTTATCCCACAAACATGTAAATACCTTCACAAAATCATCCACCAGTGATTGCCCATGGACCTGCTTCAAGATGCTCAACTCCTGCCAAAGCACACTAGGATCCTCCGCTTGCTGAAAACGCTCCAAAAGGCCTTCTTTCAACCTGTCTAAGGTCAAGACACCAGCATCCTGTGCTTCAAAACCCTTCAGCTAGCTTCGGGCATCTCCCTTCAAAAAAATCCTTATCAGCTTCAGAACCTGCTCTTCACTGTGACATGGTTGCTAATGCATGCTAGCTCCATCTGCTCCAAAAAGTCACACACATCTTCATCCTTCCTGCCATGAAACTCCGGATAAGACCACATCATGACAAATCTGCAAGAATCCCTGAGCTCTCCTCAGTGGAACATACGCCCTTCTAAGCAAAGAACAACGCCAGAGCAACTCCTCAGTGGGGGCACCAGAAGGATGTGAGGTGAAAAAAAGAAAGAAAACCCTGCCTCTACAGCTCTTCCACCTCGCAAACTTGGAATAACAACACGAACGGGGGCACCACCAGCCCCACCGACTGGAACACTTTCTCACAATTCTCCACCCACCCACGCCAGACAGACAGCAAAAAACAGGGGCACTCTAGACAAAGCAAACACCCAGCAATATATTTCCAGTTAAAACATTTCATACAAGCTTCTCCCGACACAGAAGCCTTACTCACACAACTTACAGACACTGACTCAGGCCAGTCACACTGCCGAGGATACACCACATCCCCAATCACCACATGATCCACTATCCTGCCTGCTGTACCAACCACACCAGAATGAACCCGGCCACTCACTTCAGAAGGCGCCCACACCAGCTAACCCTCAAGTCTCTCTGCAGCCCATCACTTCTGCATGTGTCGTCATCAGCAGCTTCACTCCACGCTCTCTCTCTCTCTCTCTCTCTCTCTCTGTGCTGATCCTCTCCCAGCCAGTCCAAACCCACTTGTAGCTTATCTGCCCTGCTACCGGCCCACCACCAAGCAGCAACACTTCATCTCTCTCTGTTTCACTCGGCACCCTGCTCTGTCCACAGCCCTGTCTCCTAGGCGGCCCACACCAGCCACCAGCCTTCTACCATATCCACAGCCACACGCTGTCCACCTGTGTTCAGCGTCCACTCTGACTGACCGAACCAAGGCCACACCACCTGAGTCCATCCACGCTCAGCTTCTCTTCTTCTCTCACCACGCCTCTGCAAGGCGGCCCACTAGCTTGCAGCTCTCTGCTGTATGTAGCTGCGCCAACCCGTCACCTGCGCCATTGCGTCCAACATCAAATTGCTAGGCTTGAGATCTCTGTGCACTACAACCATTTCCCACTCTTCATGCAGGTAGGGCAGACCTGCCACCAAACCCTTGAACACATGGTAACTCCTCTCCCATCCAAGCACCTCATGTCCGCCTTCACTTTTAAGCCACTTGTCCAGGCTCCCGTTGGGCATGTACTCGTACACCAGCAGCAGCAGCCTCTTTACTCCTTGCGCTTCTCTTCTTTCTCTATCAACCACGCTATCACCTTAACGCCATCTCCTGCCCGTCGGCTTCTATACCTGGCGTGAACGTGTGCGTGAAGTGTAGTGGCTGGTAATCCACACTCATTGGACAAATGAAACCTACTTTTAGCAATTTTTCAATTTCCTCTTTCAATCTGGTACCTCTACTGCTAGATGGGAACTGCATCTTCTTTAAGATTCATCTTGTGCTGATAAAAACTAGGGTCAATACCCTTGATATCCATGTAAATCCAAGAAAATACATCTTTGTATGGTGACAATAGCTCTTGGAATTGTTGTGCCCATTCCTCTGTAAGCTTGGCACTTACTTGGACCATTCGAGGGTTCTGATCACCCCCCAAGTTCATGTTGGACTATTCATCTTCTTGCACTTGACTAATTTTCTACATGTTCCTCTCATGGGCTTCTCTTGGCACATATGAATGCCTTGATTTCTTCCAGAACCTCATCCTTTTCTGCTTCTAGATAGAGGTCTTTGTTTTTCTACTTTGGTATTTTCTATTCTGACTTGGCTAGGATTCCGTCCTCCATGGTTCCCAGAGTTGGTTGCCTTGCCATGTCTTTTGGCTTATATTGTGACACTATTCGATCAACATCCATCTCAAACAAAGAGATCAACATCCATCTCAAACAAAGAGATCAAATCTGAATTTTCTTTTAAAATTTTCTCTTCCCCTATCATCTTCCACTCCTTGTAGCCCATTGAGTCCTTATGCACCGAATGATTAATTTGACAAGTTGACTTTCCCTTTTGAAAACACAAAGACCCAAATCTTCTTCTTTCCTTTTGGATGGTTGGTTGATCTATCTCCCAATTGTGTTAGATTTTTCCATGACAGACCCATGGTGAGCCAAGTAGCATTGGGTATGCTCCAGAGTTCTCTGGCATCCGAAGTATCACAAATGATGCTTGAAATTTACAGTCAGCTCCACACTGATTTCTTGATTCTGGACAATGCCCATAGGAATCACTCTTCAGCTGATCCACCATCTTGATAGCAAAGGGTGCCGGTTGAATATCTATGATGCCTAAGCTATGAGCCATTTTTTCTAATAACACATTAACTTCAGATCCTCCATCAATGAGAACTCTAGGTACTATGCATTCTTTAAATGTTACTGTCACTTTTGGAACTGCTTCATCATAGTCAGCAGGAACTGGTTCTATAGAATCACATTGCACTGTGTTCATCTAACATGAATTTTTTCAACATGAATTTTTTCAAAAGCCTTTGCCTATAATTAGGCACTATGTAGAAAAATTGATCCAATATGATATTAAGCTTCATCTTTTGTAAATCTTTCCATAAATCATACTCCACTGATGGGTTAGCTATCTATGCATCACTTGCCTCAATCCGAGGTAACATTTATACCCCTTTCTCCTGTCCACTCCACTCCTTGTGTTCCTAACCTTTTGTTACCATATTATAGTAGTGATGTGTGTGAACACACTTAGGACCGCTGGGGCACTTTTTCCCTCACTAGGAGGTTTTTTCCCCCGTGCATTGTATATACGCCCATTATCTTCTAGGGCTTGTCATCTTTCATTTTTGGCACTCATAATACACTACTGTGTTGTGCTCAAGCTTCCTCATCTTCTTGAAGTTGTGTGTGCATTCCTGCAACCCTAATTCCAACAATTGGTATCAGAGCAGGCTTCCTCCTCCCGGGCAGCATCACCGGCACCTGCCGCTTCATCTCCTCCGATTGCGACGAGGTTTCACGAGCGTCTGCAGGTTAGTATATGCCGTGGAAAAGCCCTACGGGCTTTTGGTCGTTTCAGAATTTTGATCTGAGGTCATTTCGCCCTCCGTTTTTGCATTCCAAGTACTGCGCAGGCAAAATCGTCCTACTGTGCAGATTTTCTGTCAGGATTAAAATCTGCAGGACAGGTGCCCATTCGTCTGTTTTGGGCTGTGCTACATAGCACAGGTCGATTTTATACAGGTTTTCCTCTTACAGACAGCATTTACATCTAGTAGTACAGTCATTGGCCATGGCTGACAACAATGATGTATTCCGCATGTTGGCTGCTGAGGATAAGTTGGATGGCACCAACTATCCATTGTGGGCATATATGATGCGACATGTATTGGTAGCAAAGGGGTTATGGAACATTGTGCAGGGTATTGATGCACGTCCTATTGTGGCTGGGAATGCTGCAAACACATCAGAAACAGGTACTGTTGATGATGGTGCAGGCACAAGTGCTGTAGCAGCTGTTCGAGAACCACCACTTTCAGCAGAGCAGATTCGTTGGGATGGTAGAGATGCGCAGGCTCATGCCTTGATTGCGCTGTCTGTCAAACGTACCATTATCCCACATATTCGCTCCTGCAGGACTTCTAAGGATGCTTGGGATGTACTTGCCACATTGTATCAGGCAAGAAATGAGGCTCGTGTTGCTTATCTCCGAAAACAGTTGGAGAGTGAGCATATGAACGAAGGTGATTCTATGGATAGCTTTTTGACAAAGATCAAGGATTTCAAAGAGCAGCTCATTTCTGCAGATGAAATCCTGTCTGACAGTTCACTTGTGCAGACTGTTTTGAATGGTCTACCAGATTCTTATCAGGGTTTTGCTTCCACTCTTCGCTTGATGATGAAAGGCAATCCCAATGCCTTATCATTTGAGGAGTTAGTTTCTGTTTTGCTGCAAGAAGACCAGTCAAGGCAAAACAGGAATATTATGCGTGTCGCAGATCAAGCTTTCGTTGCTAGTCAGAGAAGCGGGAAAGGTAAAGCTGGCTTTTCTTCTAGTAAGCAGAAATCTGCAAATGCTGCGCAACCAAAGAAGGAAGACAAAGATGAGAAGAAGGGTGACAAACAGAAGACATTTTGCAAGTACTGTAAGGGAAATGATCATGTCATCAAAGCGTGTCCTAAGCTGGCTACGAAAGAGGCTAAGAAGAAAGAGGCTGGTATGGCTGTTGCAGATGCCTCTCCTTCTAACAATGAATCTGCTAATGTTGTGCTAGATACAGAATGGGCATTCAATGTGCAGTGCAGTTATGACCCATCTTTGCATGACACATGTATGTCTGCAGTAGATTCAGATGTATGGTACTTTGACAGTGGTGCCACTAAGCATATCACCTCGCAGCGCAGTTTATTCACTTTCCTTGAGTCTGCTCCCACAGGGAATACTGTCACTTGTGCCAATAACTCCTCTTATCCCGTTAAAGGAGTTGGACAGATTGTGCTGAATGTTGCAAATGGCAACACCTTTACACTTTTTGATGCATTGTATGTGCCAGGGATCAAAAAGAATCTGCTGTCAGTCTCCGCATTTGCCAAAACAGGTTTGGTTGTAAAATTTGTGGATGACAGATGTACTGTTCATGATCTCTCTTGTGGTGACATCATTGTAGCATCTGGTTCACTATGTCGAGGGCTGTATAAGCTCAATATGGATGGCAAATGTGTAGAGGATTCAGCATGTGCTATTATGGATACGCAGGCTATTTCAAATGCAAAACTGTGGCATGCACGTTTTGGTCATCTGAATTTTGCAAGTTTGCTGCGCCTGCAGAAATCTGAAATGGTGTCTTCTTTGCCTAAGCTTGAGGCACCTGTCAAGCATGTTTGTGAGGGCTGCATATTGGGTAAAATGCAGCGTGCTTCCTTTCCCAAAGATGGATCAGTGAGAGCTGAACGCAGATTGCAGCTTGTTCACAGTGATGTTTGTGGTCCCATGCAAACTCCATCATTTGGAAACTACCTTTACTTCGTGACTTTCATTGATGATTTTACCAGGCATGCATGGGTATATCCTTTGAAGGCAAAGTCCGAAGTGTTTTTGTGCTTCAAGCAGTTTTTGGTTATGGCTGAAAATGTGTCAGAAAGTAAGATGGGCACCCTCCGTTCAGATCGAGGGGGGGAGTATATGTCTTCAGAATTTAATGCATTTCTGGCTGAGCGTGGGATAAAACACCAATGTACAGTGCCGTATACACCACAGCAAAATGGTGTGGCTGAGAGAAAAAACAGGTCTCTCATGGAAATGGCAAGATGTATGGTTAAGAGTCAAAGTCTACCACATGGTTTTTGGCTTGAGGCTGTCATGTGTGCCACTTATGTACTAAACAGGTGTCCCACCAAAGCATTACAGGTTGTCACTCCATATGAGGCTTGGCATAGCCGCAAGCCATCTGTTGGCCATTTACGTGTTTTTGGTTGCCTGGCATATGCATTAGTGCCTGTGCAACATCGCAGAAAATTGGATGACAAAGCTGTCAAATGTATTTTTGTTGGATATAGTGCTGAGAGCAAAGGCTATCGTTTGTATCATCCACAGACAAAGCGCATTTTGGTTAGCCGTGATGTTGTATTTGTGGAAGATGCAGTTCAGCCCTTGGTTTCATGTACTAAGGAGACAGATATCAGCTCACGTGATGTCTATGATACATTGTTGCCTCTTTTCAGTGGTGCACAGTCAAGTGCAATACCTCATGAGGCAGTTTTTCAGCCTATGCAGGTTTTAAATGATGGCACAGATCAGCCTATATCTGATGCAGATGTGCATGATGCACTTGAGGATGAGAGACAAGAGATTGAGGGCTCTAGGAATATGCCTAGATGGCTGGTGCAGACTTTGCGTGACAACAAGTTGGATGCCCCTTTGTCTAGTCGCACTCGTTCTGGCTCTCATGGTGCCTCTTATGCGTCAGATTGTTATGCATTGGCTGTTTCTAGTATGTGCGATGAAAGTGAGCCTGTTTCATTTGATGAAGCACAAAGTTCAGAAAATTGGATGGCTGCTATGCAAGCAGAATACGATGCTATTATGAAGAATGGTACATGGTCTTTATGTGACTTGCCCCCTGGCAAGAAGGCCATTGGCACTAAGTGGGTATACAAATTGAAGCGTAAGCCTGATGGCACAGTGGATCGCCATAAGGCTAGGCTTGTTGCAAAAGGTTATGCTCAAGAGAAGGGCATTGATTTTGATGAGACTTTTGCTCCCACATGTCGTATGACCACTGTTCGTAGCATCTGTGCATTAGCAGCTCATAATGGTTGGAATGTACATCAGCTGGACATAAAGACTGCGTTCTTAAATGGAGATTTGCATGAGGAGGTGTATGTATCGCAGCCTCGTGGTTTTGTTCAAAGAGGGCAGGAAAACAAAGTGTGCAGGTTAAAAAAGGCTTTATATGGTTTAAAGCAAGCTCCACGAGCTTGGTATGAAAAAATACATGCATATTTGACTGCACATGGGTTTCAGAATAGTCCAACAGAAAGCACTTTGTATGTTAAACGTGTGGATGGTGTACATCTAATCATTGCTCTCTATGTCGATGACATGCTGCTCACAGGACCAAATGAGAGTCATATTGCTGATTTTAAGGCTGATTTGAATGCCTCTTTTGAGATGTCAGATTTGGGGCATTTGCATCATTATTTGGGGATACAATTTAAGCAGTGTGATGGAGGTATTGCTTTGTGTCAGACAAAGTATATTGAAACATTGTTGCGGAGATTTGGCCTTGAAGACTGCAAGCCTATTGCTACTCCAATGGAGACAGGTTTGAAGTTGAGTCTTCATGATGCTGGAGATCACTTTGATGTCACACTCTATCAGACAGCTGTTGGTTGCCTCATTTATGTATGCATTACGAGGCCAGACATTCAGTTTGCAGTCTCACAGGTGAGCAGATTTATGCATAGCCCAGGCATTAAGCATTGGCAGGCAGTGAAGCGTATCTTTCGCTATTTGAGTGGTACTCGGCATCTTGGGTTGTTTTATCCTAAGGGGGGATCATTGCCGCCAGATTTACATGTTTTTTCAGATTCTGACTGGGCTGGTTGTTATGACACACGCATGTCCACGAGTGGTTTTTGCTTCATGCTTGGAAGCTCATGCATATCATGGTTGAGCAAGAAGCAGCCTACTGTGGCCACTTCTAGTTGTGAAGCTGAGTACAGGGCAGCTTTCACAGCTACGGTTGAGTGTGTGTGGCTCAGACGCCTTATGGCTGATTTGGGTGTTGGGCAGCCATCTGCCACCACCATCTTCACTGACAGTCAGAGCGCATTGGCAGTTGCGCGGAACCCAGTGTTCCATGCTCGTACGAAGCACATTGAGGTGCACTACCATTATGTCAGGGAGAGACTCTCTGCAGGAGAGATCAGTTTGGCTTATGTGCCAACACAGGATAACCTTGCAGACCTTTTCACAAAGGCTCTGCCTCGTGAGAAGTTCGAAGCTTTTCGCAAAGCTTTGGGCTTACTCCCTTTTGTGGATTCGTCCACATAGCTAGACACTTCCCTATACATGAGTGCTAGCTCTTGTTCACCGCATCACTCCAGGGGGGATTTGTTACCATATTATAGTAGTGATGTGTGTGAACACACTTAGGACCGCCGGGGCACTTTTTCCCTCACTAGGAGGTTTTTTCCCCCGTGCATTGTATATACGCCCATTATCTTCTAGGGCTTGTCATCTTTCATTTTTGGCACTCATAATACACTACTGTGTTGTGCTCAAGCTTCCTCATCTTCTTGAAGTTGTGTGTGCATTCCTGCAACCCTAATTCCAACACCTTTGAGTGGGTTTTTTCTTTCCTCTGTGCTTCTCTCGTTTGCTACATTCCTCTGAATTCTCCTTAGAGTTCACTCTTGCTACCTTATCAGCTCTGTGACTCGATAATGATACTTCCAACCCTTCTTAGACTTGTTGTAAGCCGTTCTTGCATCTTTCTGGTGCTTCTGGCACTTTCTAGATCTTTTTTGCACCTTTTTCGCTTGCTTCTCATGCTTCTAACATTTTTTGGCTCTTTTTGCACCTTTTCCTCTTGATTTTGATGCTTATGGCACATTCTGGCCCTTCTCTACACATTGTTGTCTATGGACGTCCTCCAAACATTCTACTACCACCGTGATTAGCCCCCGCGAAGCAATATGCACATTCCAAACATCACCATATGTTTCCTACACCAACTTGGCAATTTGGTTCTGGATCCACCCGCTACTCCTCCCAATTCTAGGGTTTTTCCTTTGTCCTTGGTCAATCTTGATTTTCTATATCAATCACATTGTGCCCTCATGATGACTGACTGCCATGATAGCCTATGGAGGCTCCACTTCCTCTGGAATGGACTGAATCTACACTAAATTAATTGCTAGAGACTGAGTTGAAGAAGTGGACCCCTCTCCTTGTGTTTTTTGGAGTTTTATCTAATGTCGCTACTAGATTAGACACTCTGTCTTTTGATGTCCTAGAGCCTTGTAGTAGTAACACTAAAAACCTGCACCTAGCGCCCCTCTATGACCTCGTCCATATGGGTGAGCATGTGGCATGCATGTATTGGGTTGATTAATTTGTGCTATCTATTTCACTAAGTTTGCAAACTAAGTTTGCTCTGTCTGGCACGCTGTGTGCGATTGAGTCTGCCATTATACTTACAAGCCTCCGTAGCATGAGTGGTGGTCTTACATATAGCATAGTAAAGAACCAGCGAACATTCTTCCTTGGTATGACCTTACACTTTTTACACCAAAGATCAGATCACAGCCCATATACAACTCCTCTACTAGCACCTCCTCCCTGAAGCTTAGCTCATGTCACCATAAGTTTTTCTTTGATTGTTTGTGGATTTTGGCTTTTCTTCTTCTGGTACTTGTGCTTGGATTATAAATCCGACTCCACATCTGAGAGTCGTCATCCGATGTATCTTCCTCTTGCTCATTCTCTGAAGAATCCTCTTGAGACTTTGCTTTCCCCTTCTTTGAAGTTGGACTCTTCCCTAAAGTGGATTGTAATCTTTGAGTAGCTTCCACCAATCCATCAAATCCACTGACTGTAAGATCCACAGATGCCACCGTAAGTTTCAACTTTTGTAGGCCGCCCCAGACAAACCACTCTCCCATGAGGGCCTTAGTTGGCTGATTAGTAGGATCAACCCGACTCTGTAGACCAAAATTTGGCTGCATAATCTTCCATTGGAGGGCTCTTCTGTTTTAGACAACACAATTTCTCAAGACTTGCGAAGAGGTCTTATCCTTCCGGAACTGATGTAGAAAGGCATTGCATAGGGCCATATAAGTTGGAAATGTGTTGGGGCCATACCACACATGCCGATTTGTCGCTCGTCCATCAAATGTTTTGCTGAATGTGTTATGCTTTTGAACTAAAGTGACAATGAGTGGCATGCCATTGGCCAACTAAGTGTTTTAAAAATTCACCACGTATATATACTTCCTCTTTCTTCTTATCGTGGAGCTTCAGATACTTAAGAGACACATGTTGGGCCATGACTGAAAGCTGTGGGGGCAAGGTTGCATTGGCAAGGCTAAGTGGACTTGAAAAGATAGCTTGCTGGAGCTAGAGCAATGGCAAGACGTGTCGAAGGCGATTCTACACCTACTTTGGCAAGTAACAATCTAGTAATCAATAAATTCTGACCCTCACAAGAGGTTACCACTAGTAGAACATTGAACTCTTCCATATGCTGACTATTTTCCGAGTGAATACTAATACTATCTTCTCTGAGCATGACACTAGTGCCATTATCTTCCTTTGTAATAAAGACATCATCGTTGTCTCATCAATGTCCTCCCTTTGATAGTCTAGTGCAGTCGTTGGACAATGCTCCAAACGAGCATCATAACACTGTTCCCATTTTGTCATGAGTGGATAATCCAAAAATTTATGAGTGGCTAATAATAGTTGTTGCCATGTTCATCTTCCAGCAAAAGAAAGTTTTCCACATCGGATTGAGCATGAACGGGAAAGACAACTCGATAACCCCTGATGAGTGCTAAAACAAGCTTGAATTTGAAAAATGGTAAACGATCTAAAAGACCTAGAGATGAAGACCCACGAAATGTGGTTACTTCGACACGATCAACCAAATGCCATAGAAAAGTGAGCAAAATAGCGATGTACAGGCTAGAGGAAATCTCTTCATAGAGAGAAAACACATTAACATGTAGAACAGAGCTTTGAACGCCATCTTGATCTAAATGATAACAAAGGCGAATGGAAGGAGGACTTAACAAACCGCCAATGATCTGCCACTTAACTGGCAAGGGTAGAGAATCCACCCATGCCAACTCCATGCAGCACATACATAATGATTAGATGAAACCAGAGCATGGGCAGGGAATTGATCACAGTATCACCCCAGAAGAGTTGGCGGCAGATAAACCAACATAGTAATAGAAGATTTAATGTTAAACATTGTAATAGAATTAAACAATAAACAATTTGTTTATACATACTATAGATGAATACGACATTACACAAACAATGCAAAAAACAATTAGCTCGATCTCATGATCTACTTCGCGAGATGGAGGCATCTCAGTCAGCTCTTCAAGTAACACATCTGCATACTCACTTAACCACTATGGTTCTTTAGCCTTGAATTTTATGTCTACCAGATTCATCTTTAACGACATAAATAGTTTGCCTCTTTCTAAGCCCTTTTAATAATTTAGAAGCCTTGACTAATTGTAGCACTGGGGATATGGAAAATAGACTTAAAGCTCTTCTTTTTTATTATCCATCCATACATTTAGGCATGATTACAATGAGCACTTGTAAGTAGGTATATAGTTATCAGCTTTGAGCTTTAGAATGACACTTGTGACTTTTGCAATCCTATAAGTGTATAAAATTAATGTGGTGGGTTATTTCCTAAGCAAACACTAGCCAACCCTGAGGGTGCCATTCCTTGCCATAAAGGAATATGTTGAGATCTATAGGGCTCCCCATGGCACCTTCGCATTGATCCCTTGTACATGCCTATTAAAAGAAGGTTCAATGAAAGAGAATTCAGGGAAAGGGGGCTTGAGATTCACATTTCATCTACAACTCCTTACTTTGAGCATAGCCAATTCGACACTCTTAACAAGCAAAGACAATTCATGCTCACTACCATACATGCATGGAAGGTGATTCCTCATCCTGTCGATCGTGACCATAGCACAGTTCTTCAAGCTAATTATCCTTCTAATTAATATTCAAGATGATTATGTCCATAGATAAAACCGTGAAGGGATGTGATCTGACCTTAACAAAGGGCTATCTGCCTACTGGCAGTGGCGTAATGTACTACTATCATTGCTTATGTTGTTTTCCCTCATACACGCATATAACATTTGAGGATATTATTGACACAAACTTCTCGTGGGGTCACTCTATTTTTTTTGAAGAACCCTGGTGCTCACTCTATTTTCTTCGAAGAACCCTTCAAGTACTCTAGGCTAGAAAGAGCTGCTACAAAGAATATCTAGGGTAGTAGGCAATAGATTCCGAGGATGGAATCTCCATCAGGCAAGGAGGGATGTTAACCCCATTTTGCAGTTAACCTAGTATCTCTTTGCCTGTTACATAAGAGAGATAGCCCAATAGGTGTCATGAAACGACACTATAAATGTTGTAATTATGAGAATAGCTAGCAATACCACAAAACTAGCAATGCCCAAGTGTGAATAAAGGCCGCTTGTATAAATAACAATATTCTCATAATGCAAGACACAATCCCCCTTTGTGCCAATTGAGTCTAGTCTTATCTCCTTGCTCTCTTGTGTCTATGGTGTGAGAGAGAGTTGATAGGAGAGAGAGATTCTTTCTTGGTGCATGTTCCTCTTATTCTTATGTTCATGAGTGTGAGAGTAGAGAGGAGTGAGTATCCTTTTATATGAAGAAAGGTAACCTCATGGGTGAGTGCTTAAGGAGTGAGTGTCCTTGTATGAAGAAAAGAAACCTCATGGTGACAGCTTAAGGAGGAGACAATGAAGTGGAGCTAGCTACCACTAGCATGGCTTGGAGTCTTCAAAGATATGAGCTTGGATATCATCAAGATCCCCATGACGTTGTGTGGTGGCTGGGTGATGGCCTTTATACACCACCAGCAGGCTCACAAGAAGAAGACACAGTGGGTTTAGAACTGAGGGGATGCTGAAATCCTAGCTCTAAGGGCTCCAACCAACTCAGCTCCTGTCCCCAACTCTCTAATAGCTGACTCACTTGGACACTTCAACAACCCTCAACACCCTCCTATCCCTAGCACTCTAGTTGACTCACTTGGACGATTCAACAATCCTCAACACCTTCCCAACCTCCCTCTCTGAGGTAGTTGCTCCCCCTAGTTGTCCTCTCAGGTCAGCACTAAGCTCTAGCACATCTGATCTTTCACTTAAGAACCTCTCATGACCATAACTAACTTCTAGCTAACCAAATTCACTCCTAGTTGACACAGAAAGGGTTGAATTCTACCTTCGAAGTTCTCCTCTTATCCCCAGGCAGAAACCTGTCCCCCAGGTGCACAGGATGTCCTCCACAGTTAGCAAACCTCAAAGCCTTGCTTCAGGACCTCTCTACACTAGCATGTTGTCCTCAGCTCTGACACTTCTCTAACTCCCTTCTGATTGCTCTATCTTAGACAGACCCAATTATTCGAAATAGAGTAAACTGACTCACAAGACTCAACTGGAGAAGAAACCTTCCTCAAGTGTTCTTTGTCATCCTCCATCCCTCAGGAAACTCTAAACTAATCAAGATATCACTTTAATGACTCTTTGCTGATAGTAACTGAGCCCCCACAGTTGCCTTCGCACTGCCTGTCCTCTCAAGGATGGCTAAACTGACTCAGCTGACTTAGGCTTCTTCTCTTTTGCATCTACTCAAACCTCTAAGTACTCTGAACACTCAAATGAGGCAAGGATCCAACCATTTAGACACCTGGCTGATAACAGCTAACTCACGGCGGCTACCTCATAACCCCATCAAACTCAAACCCTCTGACTGTTGATAGTTGACCTCTGACAGACTTCAAACAATGAGCTGGGACTCAGGATCACTTCACCCAATCTCAAACAAGCCAGAGCAAGCCTTCCTCACCTTTAAATGATTATACTGAAGCTCATCCGACACAGAATCTGCCTTGTACCTCCTCAACTCATTCTGAATGTGTCAGAACTGAGTCAAAATCAACACCACAAACATCACCCTAGTGGTCTATCTCCATCAATTCAATCAAACAACACCATATCACGACAAAACATGAAAATGAGAGTCCTTGTACTCACTCACAATTGACACAAGCCAATCTCTTTGGATTCTTCAGATATATAAAACATAGCAGTGTCTCAACAGCGCTAAGACATGGGCAGCAACATAAAAGAAAATGCAAAGGAAAACTCAAGGATTCCCCTTAGGTGAACCTCGGTGATAACTCTTCACAGCATGGACTTCAACAACTATAGTCCGGGAAGAAAATGAACTGGGGCAAGTCTCTAACAGAGGTTCTACTCAGAGAACCTAGGGGTCACACCACCTTGGTGTTAACCCATTCCTAGGGTTAACAAGAGCCACCACCATTATCTTACATTAAGGAGTCAAGGTAGATACACCAAAGGGTCATACATTCAAGATATGAAGCAATGGTGTCCAAAGCTACAACTTGGACGGGCGCCCATAATGGTGTGACAGAGTATTTATGGCAATTCTTGCTTCGAGAGCATGTGATAGCAAGTTAGGATGAAGTCCCAAGTGATGTACTTCATGGATATATTATGAGAGTAGTCATTGTAATAGAATTAGGCCTCTTATGAGCCTAAAGTGCCCGATCGGCCACAGTTTAAGTGAGTGTGAACACTTATGGCCATGTATATAAGTGAATTTCTCTCATAATACAATAGACTCTCCCATTGCACAATTGAGTCTTGCTCTTGCTAATCTCTCTCCCTAATGCATGTTACTGAGTGTGTGTAAGTGAAGTGAGGTGAGAGGAGGAACGAGTACCCGTAGTGCAACGCGGTGGTGTGACAACGCTCGTGGGAGGCGCGGTGGAATTGCTTCTTAAGGAGTTGTAGAGCTTGGAGACCTCAAGGGTTACGAGCTCAGCCATTGGAAAGATCCTCATGATAGTTACGGTTCACCAAGTAATCTCTTGTTGGATGTGCAAGGGGGGTTAGGGTGAGCCATAACACTTGGCCAATTCTCTGGTCTACTACCTCCCTTTGCTTTGATTTAATCAAATCTTCTCACACAGCTACAGTCAGGGAAGAAAACGAACTGGGTCAAGTTTGTAACCGGGGTTTTACTTAGAGAACCCATGAGTTACACCACCTTGGCTGATTCTCTGCTACCTCCCTCTGTTCTGATCCAATCGAATCTTCCCGCACAACGTTGTCTTCACCTCTGCCAACCAACTGGGAAAATAGCAGGAGCTCTAGCCTACTACCATTAACAAGACAAGAGCTCACTTCTTTGTAGTATTCCACTCCGGTGGTCTCTCAAGCCCACCCCCTTGCAAGTGTCTCACAAAAACTACTTTTCTCTTGAACCCGTCGTTCGCCGTTCTTGCATCCTTCCAAAAGATCGCGCAGCCTGTCTTCCTTGTGTTGCCCATATGCTTTCTATTTCGATTTCACACACCTGTGCTTTTTCCCTTGGCTATACCATGCGTCTCTTGACTCACCACATGCCATCTTATCCACATTTCCCATACCTATACATCATGCTTAGGAGGGGCTCATTTCGCTCCTCACATATAACTTACCCCCTTGGAGTGAAAACATTCATGTTTTCACTATTTTCCTTATGCTCCCAATTGTTCTCTTCCACACACTATTTTATACAACCTTATGTACATGCACAGAGCACCATCTAGGATGTCAATATCCCCTTGGGTCAAATGGATACAACACCATTCTCCAAAGCCATCCCGCAGCACTGAACCAGGGTCAAAAACCTATACACTATCTTTAGACACCATCAGAGTCCTGCTCCTATCATATGGTTGCCTCATCCATGCATTCTTTTTGTCCAACCTCTTCTCTGGCTCTCCATCCTTATTGATAGCCCTGAGCTTTCCATCCAACTCTGCACATTTTACAAATATATGTACCTCCTATCATATGGTTGCCTCATCCATGCATTCTCTCTGTCCAACCTCTTCTCCGGCTCTCCATCCTTGTTGATAGCCCTGAGCTTTCCATCCAACTCTGCACATTTTACAAATATATGTACCTCTACTAAGCCTCCATTGCATTCCCCCAATACATCTTCACCACCACAAAAAACTCCTCAACTGGATCATTTTCAACACCATCTTAGAAAGAGCCCAAAAAACAACTTGTTACACTTTCTGGTCATCATCCATGGTTTCTTTGTCCCACAATATGCTCACAGCATCAAAAACTTCATCATCCCTCTCACACACTCTAGCATTCACCGGCTCAACATCATCTATGTCCATGGATTCTTCAAACATAGCATAGACACCCTCCAAGGTGTCATCTGACAAAGCATCATCATCTTTATCCACACTATTGAAAGATTCCTGTCCCCAGTGTGCATTGAATTCGGGGGTGCTAGAAGCGGAAGTAGAACTTCTTGTGCAAGGCAGAGTCTCCCACTCGGGGCCTCGCCCATGAATATCCGGACAAGAGACTAATCCCTCAGTTCCTCCAAAACCGAACTCGAAAAAACTTCCCTCGCACGGAAGACCAGCAATTCCACCAAGAAAATCATCTAACACGAGAATTAATCTAACACGAGTCAAGGTCTTAACCTACTGATCCGACTGAACCCGTAAGTCACATAGTCAGATCAAGGAAGAGACTTGCACTTGGATCATAGAGACCAACGCTTTTTTCCTCATCAAGAGGCACAACCGTTGATTCTTTCCATAGAACAAGGATTATCCGTGATTTACTTCAACTATCGTAACTTAACACATTTAGTCTTAATTTAAGGATCCATCAGTCCAGCCTGCTAACCCCATCCAATTCCATGGGTTAGCCAATCGCCCAACCACTATATTGATAGGATCCATTTAGAAATTTGGTTATGTTTTGCCTCGGGTACCAGGGAAAAGAGTTCTCAGGCCCCCTAGCCGGCGCTTCAAGCAAAATTCAAGATAGTCACACCACTTACACACCCAATATGAAATTACCTTTTTCACAGATTCAGCTGGTGAAAAACAGATTACATTTTTCATAGATTCAGCTGTGAAATTACCTTTTTCATAGATTCAGTTGTCTTTAAAACAATCTTTTAATGAAACCATAGTATCACTGATCATAATCCTCCAAAATATCTCATTTTTTAGTAATATACCTTAGTTTTTAACTAATAAACCTTGTACTCAGTCAACTCTTCATCTTATGTGAGCATTTACTCATTTTTAGGCTATTTTTTTTAATTCATTGCATTTGTCTCATCCCAACACTTGGATTAATCCAATTGGCCCATTGGAACCTTAATTGGATCATAATCCAAAAATTTCTGAAAATGTGACCCTTAGGCTAAGGTCCTTTATACCATTTTTAGTTAATTCTTAATGCATATTGGAAAGTTCATTTTGAGCTTCTGATTTAGGGGAATCCATTTTAGACATTAGGAGAATTTTTGTATCCAAAGATATCTCAATTTTGAATTATCTCTCTGTAGATATTTTCTCTCTCTAGGCCAAAATAGGGTAAAACAAGATCTTTCTTCTATTTCAGAGAGGGGATGATTACAAGAACAGAAGGGGAGGTTCTTACACCTTTACATCTCAAAAGCTAGAGGGAGGAATCTTACATCCTACCCCACTTAAAAAATGCGAGATATCTCTTTCTTCTTCTTCTTCTTCAATCACTTCCAGCGATACTGCCTTGGAAGTGGACGGCCGATCTAGGAACATCTCTTTTTGACTTCCCCTATTCGGAGGTCTTGCATTACTTTGCATCGAAGATGGGGGTTGGTTAGAGGGTCTTTCTCTGGGATTTCCCTGATTTTGACAGAAAGGAACCTGATTACTCTGGAAGGAAGGAGCTGGAGTTTGGAATTTTGGTCCCTGACTTCCCTTCCCCGAAAACCTTGATCCAAAAGGAGTTGGGCAATCCATACTGCGATGTCCAAATTCTGACAGTTATAGCATTTAACTTCTTTATTCAAGGGTGGAACTTCTGAAGTTGAATTCCAGGGGATTGAGTTCCGAGAAAAGGATCTTTCTTCCATTCTGGAACTTCCCATATCCTGAGTTTGACCTTGTTGTCTCTTAGGCGGTGGAAAGTTGGAATCACTTTTTGTATCTAGAAATCTTTTGAAAGATGATGGTGTTGGCTTCGGAGGGGCCTTGACAAAGGCCTTGGCGAAATCCTTTGCCATATGTACGGCTTCAGCCATAGAAACTGGCTTGGGATTCTTTACCAGGATATTCAAGGGTTCATTCATTCCCTGAATGAACCTGGCCATAGGCTGTTCTTCATCTAGCGGTGGCAAGTACTTGAGGAGGAGAGAGAACGCTTGGTGATATACTTCAATAGTTCTGTTCCCCTAGGTTAACTCTAAGAATTCATTCATCTTGGTTTCCAAAAAGCCGGGAAGATAGAATCTCTTCCTTAGGTAAATCTTGAGATCATTCCATGTCTAGGTGTTTCGATCCAGACGGTTTGTCTCACAGTGGTTTCTCCATGCCACTCTGGCTGTTTCTACAATCTTCAGCCTTGCAAGAGCCATTTTACTCTTCTCGTTGTACTCGGTGAAATCTAAGTATTCTTCCATTGCTTCAATCCACTTCTCCACAGCCTCGCCCAAGTTTTCCCTGTTATCCTTGAAAGGTCGAGGCTGCTGCGATCTATGAAGAGTTTTATGAACATCCGGGTCAAGCTCTTCTTCATCAAGTTAGGGGTTAACATTCCCACCACGACGACCTCGATCCATGATCCTATCAATACGAAAATTCTTGTTAAGTCCCTTTTTTCCAAATTAACCAAGACGCTCAGGTGAAAAGACCACTTTGTTTATAATTGAAATCCGACTTTAGATCCAACTAATTTTGGGATTCTTTATAGTTTGGACAGCCCCCCACCACAGAATCCCGGGATAAAGATCCCTTCTACAAGAAGAACATACAGAACTCATTATATCAGAGTATAATTCATTCATATTCTTAACACAATAATGGTCCATCAGACCGAAAATTCCATCTGAACATTCCCCACATGAATTTCAGTTATGCAAGTTCTCAATTTGTCATTCCTTAATTAAGTCCACTAGGTCAAAGGTCAAACAGCAATAATCTGTCAGCACAATCTAGTAATCTCATAGTGATCTGCTAAAAGTCATAATCATCTTCCAGTTACTAACATCATCACTAGGATTCTCCCCATTCATCCTCATTGTGGCTTTGTTCAACTTATCTTCTTTCAACTAGAATTCAGAAATCATCATCTTTCAATCAGAATCCAAATCAATTCATCAATTCTCAACCAGAATTCTAAAATCATATCAACTGGCAGCATTCGAATTCATCATCTGGATAGCATTTTTGCTTATAATTTCAAGGTCTTAGATTTACTCATATATATTACCAGTTAAAGAGCTGCAGTTTTGTCCACGGTATATACGGGTAATCACAGTCCTTGGAACTATAAGGTAAATACCATCATATCTAGGCCTCAAGCAAGTCAGGGATTCCACACAATTGCGATACTTCCTTCTGAAGATCCAATTTTCAATTTATGAATCTTCATTCTGAATATCAATTTGTATGAATTTCATCACACAATTACAATCTTTTAATGGTACTTCATAAAATTTTGACATTTCTTGCTTCTCGGTTGATCCACTTTAGCCAAATTTGCTCTGATATTAGCTAAAAGATCCCTGTCCCCACTGTGCATCGAATTCGGGGGTGCTAGCAGCGGAAGTAGCAATTCTTGCATGCAGGGCAGAGTCTTCCACTCGGGGCCTTGCCCACGAATATCCGGACAAGAGACTAATCCCTCGCTTCCTCCAAAACCAAACCCGAAAAAAATTCCCTCGCCTGGAAGACACGGGCGATTCCACCAGGAAAATCATCTAACACGAGAATTAATCTAACGAGTCAAGGTCTTAACTAACCAAACTGATCTGACCGAACCCGTAAGTCACATGGTCAGATCAAGGAAGAGACTTGCACTTGGATCATAGAGACCAATGCTTTTTTCCTCACATCAAGAGGCATAGCCATTGATTCTTTTCCATAGAACAAGGATTATGTGTGATTTACTTCAACTATAGTAACTTAGCATAATTTAGTCTTAATTTAAGGATCCATCAGTCCATGGGTTAGCCAACTACCCAACCACTGTATTGATAGGATCCATTTAGAAATTTGGTTATGTTTTGCCCCGAGTACTAGGAAAAAGAGTTCCCAAGCCCCCTAGCCGGTGCTTCAAGCAAAATTCAAGATAGTCACACCACTTATACACCCAATATGAAATTACCTTTTTCATAGATTCAGCTATGAAAATAATCTTTTAATGAAACCATAGTATCATTGATCATAATCCTCCAAAATATCTAGCTTGAAACAATCTTTTAATGAAACCATAGTATCATTGATCATAAATATTTTAATGAAACCATAGTATCATTGATCATAATCCTCCAAAATATCTAGCTTGAATTCCAATTTTCAATCATTCCTTCGTTGTTATACCTATGGCATCATTGGCAACTAGAACGCTCACCACCTGCTCACTCAGGGGCCTTTTCAATAGCTCCTAGCTCATAGTACCCGGAATTATAATCACATAAGAAAATCCAAATGGACTCTTCGTTGAAGATCAGCAAGATCAACCAACAGATCCATATAAAAGAGCCATGGACTCATCCGTTGAAGACTAGCAAGGCCAATCAACCAGATCCATGCTCGTGTTCAGAAAATAACTCCAACACATTGTTCCATTTTCTTCCTCGACGCACGCGTGGGTATCTTCGGTGACCTAGAGCTCGAGCACCGTATGGTCAGCACACTCTAGGCTCCTTTGTAGGTCACCTAGCGCTTCACTCATAGGCCGCTTCCTTGGTCCCTCATCCGCCGTACCGAAAGCTCCCCATTTTAATCGAACCGAGGCTGGTCAAGACCTCGCCCGACCTTGCCACGCGAGATGTCCTCCATTGACTCTCCGTCAGCTGTTGCAACTTTCACATAGGTCGTCACATGACCATAATCGACAAGACAGTCAAAATGCTTCCTAGTATTCTTGACATAAAATAGTCTTTTAAAAATAGGTTTCATAAACACAGTTTCTAATGAACTCTCATCTTTCCACATTGTTCCACATCATTTCTCGTTGTTCGACATTCTTCTACATCAATTCACATTGCTTAGACCACAGTAGACCATCGTTCTTCATCCATTCTCATCCGCTCACATCATATTACATCTCATCACATCTATCCACATCACATCACATTCATCCACATCCGTCTACATCCATTCACATACACATCACATCTTATCACATCCATCCACATCACATCTCATCCGTTCACATCTATCCAGGTCCACATCACATCACATCACATCACATCCATCCGTTCACATCTATCCAGGTCCACATCACATCACATCACATCTATCCACATCACATCTCATCCATTTACATTTACCCAGATCCACATCACATCACATCACATCTATCCACATCACATCTCTTCACATCACATTCACATCCATTTACATCCATCCACATCTCATCACATCCATTCACATCTCATCTCATCACATCACATTCACATCTATTTACATCCATCCACATCTCATCACATCCATTCACATCTCATCACATCACATTAGGATCTATTTTCATCCATCCACATCTCATCACATCCATCCACATCTCAACACATCACATTCACATCTATTTACATCCATCCACATCTCATCACATCCATTCACATCTCATCACATCACATTCGCATCTATTTACATCCATCCACATCTCATCACATCCATTCAGATCACATCACATCCATTCACATATCATCACATCACATTCACATCCATTCACATCTCGTCACATCACATTCACATCTATTTACATCCATCCACATCTCATCACATCCATTCACATATCATCACATCACATTCACATCCATTCACATCTCGTCACATCACATTCACATCTATTTACATCCATCCACATCTCATCACATCCATTCACATCACATCTCATCCATTCACATCTCATCACATCCATTCACATATCATCACATCACATTCACATCGAGAGAGAAGCTCCAAGCTCCCAAGAGAAGAGAAAAATTAAGGGATAATAGAAAATATGCTTATTTTAACATAATACTAGCATGGTATAGCTCAAAGATGAGAATACAAAGGAATGAGGGTCTATTTATAGGTGAGGGAGGCCACTAACCAAGTCCAAATGGGTTCTAGAATTTTCCAGCTTCAGTTTGACTCAATTTGGACAAGATTTGGATCAGTTTGGCTCCCTTTTTTTATCTAGTTTGCTGCAGGAGAGAGGAGAGATAAAAATCACTTTTTTTCGAATTAAAAAATCCAAGCATACATGTGAAAAAGGCACCTACCTCAAGAGTTCCTCTCTCCTTACCAAGGTGTTAAAAATGCATCATTTCTCCAAAATATCTTGTTTTTTTTAGTAATATACCTTAGTTTTTAACTAATAAACCTTGTACTCAGTCAACTCTTCATCTTATGTGAGCATTTACTCATTTTTGGGCTATTTTCTTTTATTCATTGCATTTATCTCATCCCAACACTTGGATTAATCCAATTGGCCTATTGGAACCTTAATTGGACCATAATCCAAAAATTTCTTAAAATGTAGACCCTTCGGCTAAGGTCCTTTATACCATTTTAAATTAGTTCCTAATGCACATTGGAAAGTTCATTTTGAACTTCTGATTCAGGGGAATCCATTTTATACATTAGGAGAATTTTTGTATCCAAATATATCTCAATTTTGAATTATCTCTCTCTAGACATTTTCTCTCTCTAGGCCAAAACAGGGTAAAACAAGATCTTTCTTCTATTTCAGAGAGGGGATGATTACAAGAACAGAAGGGGAGGTTCTTACACCTTTACATCTCAAAAGCTGGAGGGAGGAATCTTACAACTATTGTCCTCACACTCAAGTGTATATATCCACTGAACCATGTCAACATCCTCATCACTTGTGTCAGCAAAGAATGGAAACTCTAGCAGATTCTCTTCTCCACACTCCATCACTTCATCAAATAAATCCTAGGCTTGGACTCCACATTAGCATTCAGTGATGAAGCAATTTCAATTCAGGCTCTTGTACCACTTTTAACAAATCTGGGACCATCTGCCCCTCCATGATAGACTCTCCATCCATTACACAATCCTTCATCACTCTGCTAGCATCTACTGATGGTTAATGAGTTGAACGTCGCTTTGACAACAACTCATGCCAATCTAAAAAAGAGGCAAGAACACATAGATACAACTCATGCCAATCTAAAAAAGAGGCAAGAACAGATAGATACAATGAGAAAAGCTCATGCCATAGAAATATCATGATAGAAAACTTCCAAGAGTTGGCAAAAAGAGAAAAGGTAGAAAAGGAGGAGAAGCAATAGAAGTTCTGAGAAAAGAGGAGGCAAGGAAACTCCGAGTTCTACAAGGAGACATCTCTCAGGCACATGATGAGTCTGATCCAGGCTACAAAATAGGTAGGTGCAGTGCAACCGTCCAACTGGAACAAAATTGCTCTATTCATGAACCAGTTGGGACGAGAAGGTGGAAAGACAAGGGAAGAGCAGCTCACTAGCAGGAGACTCAGCACGTAGGAGGAGCCCCTCATTCGGATCTCTCAGGCTGCACGGGCAAGTGGTGGAATCTTGTGACTCCCAGACCTGGGTGAGGAGGCAACAACTCACACACAGGACGGAACTGCCAGTGTCCCTCGCCAATGAAGTTTACTAGCAAAAGGAGAAGAAACAACAACAACCCTTTCGGAGCCAAAGGTAGACCACCCTATGGGTGGAAGTGGAGCCAAGGAAGAAGAAGGAGGCTAAAAAAGCTAGAGCAGATAGTATTTGAAGATGCGGCCATCCTCCCAGAGCTAACAGAGCCACATGGTTTTGCTCTACGAGAGGTTGGCTATCAAGGCAATGGAAAGGGCTAGGAAGAAGTACCCCTACACCAAGCCCATTGAGGTGCAATTATAGAGGGCATGAAAGGATAGGGGTTGGCCATGAAGGAGTAAGCAGGAGGAGGAGGACTTACAAGCCCAGGTATGGCCTGGAAAAAGAAATCAAATTTGTGTTTGGGGGCTTTGCCCACAGAAGAAGAACCAGAAGAAGGGGGCTCGAATAGGCCGTGGAATTCAAATCCGGATTCTGAAAATTAAGTTTTTGGATTTTCAAAGGAAGGAGGAAGCCGAAGGCCAAGACGGGAAATTATGTGGGCTTTGTTGCTGGCCCAACATCCACCGTGATCACTAGGTGTTGGCGGCTACTTGAGAGTGGACAAGCTTATCCATTGGGAATAGCTCTGAATCTTTCTTGTAACAAACTTGTAACTGTTCTTGCCCCACCAATAGGTAGTACCCAAGTGAATGTAAAAGAAAAGGAGAGTAGAGAGAGAGCGTGGGGATATATGGGCTAAGTCTTACTCAGTAAGACAGGAGATTTTTGGTGTCATCTTCATTGGTAGTTCTGTGCAACCTATTTAATTCTCAAGTTGTGTCATTGCTCACTATGTTTTGAACATGTCTTTTAACTCGTATCTGTATTCACAAACCAATCTTGTCCGGAAGTAATCCCCTTCAAGAGACAGGATTGGGAGCTATGTTAAGACTCTCTCTAGATGTAGGCACTAACTACAGATCCATTGCAACCAACTCCCTTAACCTAGGTAGATCAGTGGCGCAACGCATTAGCATTGGCTTATCTTGTTGGGCACAATAGCATTAGTTAGGTCTCCTCTGTGGAGCCGACTAGGTGGTCCGGAACCACGCAAGTGCTGGGTCTCGAGAGACCAGACACCGACACGTAACTCAAAACTTTCCTCTTCAATACAGAGAGACCAAAACCACTTATGAACACCTATGATTAACCCCTATTGGGCCTCAGCTGATACATGCCACCAACTCCCTTCTGACCTGTAATAGTCTTTAGATGGCACTTAGACCAAGACTAATGCTCAACCTGTCAGATTGACTTTTGACTGCTTTTGAATGTTAGCCCAGACCTCACAAATTTTAAACAAGACTAGACTAATACTCAAACCACCACAAATGATCTATGCTACCACACAACTGATCAAGATGCCTCTTTTAGAACTTGCTGACTTAAACACAAGCTAACTAACACAGATTTGATTCAACACAAGTCAGCTCTTCATTCACAGTTGCTTCTTCTCAACAAACTCCATCAAAACAACATAACTAAAACCAAAACATAAGATTTCATAATTCCAACACAAATAGACTTCCCTGTGTATATATAATAGAGAAAATCTCAACACCCTTGAGATTTGGGGACAAAGCGGGAAAAAGAGAACACAACAAAACCAAGAAACCTCTGCATAATTATCCCAGCAAAACCTTGTATTCTCAACTTCACAAAGAACCAAAAACAACTAGCATAACTGCAACAGTAGATTGCAGACCACCACCAACATACACTGCAGGATTGTTGATGAAGGCTTTGAGCTATCCAAGTTCTAACAGAATTGCAACCACAAAAGTCTTAGGAAACCCACCTCCTACAAGATCCACTCACCTTTTGCAACTTTTGATATGGACAAAATCTTTTGCTCACACAAAACAGTCGCATCATCAAACTTCTCCAGAATTGCTTCACCCAAGAACCTCCCTCTTTTGCTCCACATGACTCTATTTCTTCTCTGTGCCCTTTCGACCTTCTTCTCGATTTATCTTCTCTCCACTCTTCTCGATGTCCAGCTCACACACAACCCAATCTTCTCTGTCTACAAACTTCATTTTCCACGCGTCTCCTATTCCAAGCTTCTCTCTAGCTTCTCGCAACTATTTCCCTTCTTTCGTAGTCTCCCCTCTCTATTGCATACATGTGTACTTTCTTCTATTGGCTAAGGCGACAACAGCTAATTTTAATTTTTTTGGAAAGTGGTCACACAACAATTACCTTTCCTAAGGTTTCTAACCATACATCCATGATTTATTTTGTTTTTCTTGGGGTAGGGTGGACATATCATTTGGGCATAAAAAACCTATCATATTTTGCCCAACCCCCATGGTATTCATGCTCAACCATATGCTACTATCTCATTAAATAGTCCTCAAAGAAAAATACATCCAAATCCCAACAAACCTCTACTGCATCAACAACTGACACATCTGCATCAGTAGTCTGGTTTGTATCCAACATCTCAGCATCTTTTTGAATTTTCATAATTCTACACCAACATGGCTTCAGCCTTTAACCATTGACTCTCTTGGAATGTAGCTAGTCATCAAGGTTAGCTGATAAGTACCATTTTCATATATATATATATACAACCTTGAAAGGACCCTCCCACTTAATCTGGAATTTGGTCTGGAAGGTGTTGTCCAGCTTGTTGTTGTATCTGAGCACCAGGTCTCCTTCTTTGATGCCTTTGTCCTTGACTATCTCATTGAAATGCTAAGCTCTTTTATTGCTTAACTGGAAGGCTTCTTCTCTAGATAATTGCAATTCTTGTAGATCCAACAATCTCTCTTTATACACATCCAAGCCACTATCTTGATGCTTCAAAAGAAACTATAAACTGGGAATCTCAACTTCAATGGGCATCTTATCCTCTTCCCAAAAACAAGATGATATGGTGAAAACATTGTAGCTGATTTTACAATTGTTCTATAAGCCCAAAGTGTTGAGGAAACACGTAAGTCCCACTGTTTGGGATGTTCCTCTAGACACTTAGTCAGCATAGTACACAACTCTCCATTGAATCTTTCTACTAGCCCATTGCATTGTGGATAGTAGTAGAAAACCTATGTGTGATATGTAACTTTTGCAAGAGCTCCTGTGCAACAGTTGATCATTCAAAAGGGTATACTGTAAAGCTTTCCTTATAAAACTATATTTCTGCTTCTTGGACACATCTGCACAGCAGCAGGTACAAGACTTGTATGTAGAAAATCTTCAATTTTCTGCAAATTCTCTCTTCCAACATAAGTGGGATGTGTAACAGTGATGGCATATACATTTAGGTTCTTACCCAACCCCTCCTTTGATAATGCATCTATAGTTTGATTCTGCTTTCTCTTCACATGCTGTATCTGTACGTCCTGGAACCTGGGTAGCATCCTTTTTATTTGAAAATTCCATTCCTTTAATTTAGGATTCTTTGCTTTCCATACAATTTGTAGCTGTCTGTCTAATGATGACCAACAAGCTATCTCCCTCGATGATAAGCCTTCTGATTCCCCTCTTGATACATTGTTGCAGCCCATACTCCAAGGTAGCATACTCAGCCTCATTACTGGTCTGGACCTGCAATTTAATTCCTTCTTTAAATACTTCCTTGCCTTTTGGGTTCAACAAGACTATAACTCCACTCGCCAGCTGAGCTTCTCTTGAAAGCTCCATAAAAAAAAATAGAGTAAATGCATCTGACAGTCATGTTTCAAGGTCCTTCCCTTCTTCTTTGCTACTATCTCTTCCTTCAACACTACTAGATTCTGACTATATGTCAAAATGTTAGCTAGTGTAGCCCTAGTGCTGTCCTCCACCATGCAAGTAAACTGGAACTCCTGTAACTCAATCAACCACTTAGAAAACCTTAGAAGGAATGTTAGACTGGACTAGATGAGGAAGCAAAGAATAGTGAGTCAGAATAGTAAAGGACTTTGGGAGTAAGTAGGATCTAAACTTCCTCAGAGCAAACACTACAACCACCATCATATATTATGCCTTGGAATAAGCCCTCTCCCCTTGGAATGTTAGACTAGACTAGATGAGGAAGCAAAGAATAGCGAGTCAGAATAGTAAAGGACTTTGGGAGTAAGTAGGATCTAAACTTCCTCAGAGCAAACACAACCACCATCATATATTATGCCTTGGAATAAGCCCTCTCCCCTTGAGTCTTTGTTCTACTGAAAAAATATACATGCCTCATATAAGAGTGTTATTTCCCTTGTTGTTGCAATAGTACTTCTCCCACAACATCCTCACCAACACTAGGGTTCACAAAAAATTCCCTACTCTAGTCAGGAGAGGCATGACTACTGGCAAAGTACTAAGGATCTCCTTCACCTTCATAAAGGCCTCTTCCTCCTTATCTTGCCAACTGAAAGGACCCCTTTGGGATGCTTGCTATAGTGGATATAAAGCTTGACACAAAAGAAAGATAAATCTGGCCTGATATCTTACCTTGTGGGTAAAAGTCAACGATTGTTTCACATCTTGAGGGGCCTCCAATAAAATCAAAGCTTTCACTCTTTTAGGATCTGCTTCAATTCCATTCTCTGAAACCACATGACCAAGGAGACATACTTTGGCTTGAGCCAAATGACATCATTTATCTAGGTTCAACTGACCACCCAGATCATTCAATCTCTTCAAGGCCAATGTCAGCTTCTCATAGTGGATCCATCTGCCACTGTAGATACATAAATCATCAATAAACACTCTAATAAAAGACCCTAAGTAGAGTTCAAACACCAAGATCATAAACCTTTGAAGGGTTGCAGGGGCATTTGTTAGCCCAAAAGGCATAACCTTGTAGTAAGAAAAACACCCCCAACAAGGGATAATAAAAGTGGTTTTCCTCTAGTCCTCTAGAGCAATTGAGATTGTAAAGTATCTTGAATATCCATCACATACATTATATCTTTCATTTCCAGCCACACTATCCAGGATCTCATCTTGAAAAGGTAGTGTGGTGGGTAATGATCTCTTTTGGTCACTGCATTCATCAAAGGTTTAAAATCAACGCATACTCTCCATTTCCCATTTCTCTTTGGGGCACTAGTGGAGAAGCCCATTCATAATTATTAACTGGATATATAACCCAGCTTTCAGTAGTTTATCCACTTCTTCTCTCAACACTTGCTGCTGTGTACAACCCCCCATCTTCTCAACCTCTATACACATGGCTAAGCCTCTGGCTTTAGCTAGATCTCATGCTGTACTACAGATACTCCCCTAACATGTGTATGAGGAGATAAACAGATCTTGAAACTGCTGCATCATACTTATATACTCCTTTCTCTCAATCTCAGTTAGATCCTTACCTAGCATATTTTGTAAGACTTTCCCCACCTAACTATACTTCATCTTCAAGCTTTAGCTTCTCCCCTTCCTCTGTGTACAGACATACACAAGAGGTCAGAATCAGGTTCTAATAGTTGGACCTCTTCTCTATCATCCTTTGAACTGAACTCCTTTGTTTCCCAATCCTCTGTAGAACTAGTCTCTTCATCTTCTTTGTCTGATGTACTACTCTCTAGAATCAACTCCTTTCCTTTGGCCATGTCATATCTGACGACCTATCTTCTCACTGGCTCTGGTCCAAACCCAAAATTAGATGTCCTCTCCACCAGTCGTGCCCTACCCTCATGGAAATCAACCATGGCCTTCCAAGAATAAATGGGTATACCTGAGACCTTGTTGGCATCACATGAACATCTAATTGTGATTCAAATCCAAGACATTTACCTATAGCTTCTAACACCATATTAGATAATTTGGGAAAAAATCTCATTTCCATTTTAGAAAAGGGATCATGGTGAATTTGTCCAAAATTTTGTCAAAACCCCCTCACGTGATATATCATTGGAAAGATGTCGAAGAGTAGAATTTAGATCTTCAATCTTCGACAAATTTGGAGTTGGAATGTTTAAGATATATCCAAAATTAAATGGAGTGATTGTTTCCCAGAATATGAGTTTTGTTCCAAATTATCTAATATTGACTTTTCTTACCAATTCCCAAACACCTGACTTTTGCACTAATTGCCATTCTAACTCTAAATTTTGATGGAGCTCTAGCCTTGAGTCTTAAAGCCTCCATTGTTTTTTGCTGGGTCATTATATAGACTTGTGCACCACCATCAATATATACCTTAGGGACTTTGTGTTTGTTCACCCAAGCATCCACAACTAGCAAATAATCCTTGTCTCCCTTCACATGTACTATATTAACCTGACCCCCCTTCTTCTCTTTTTTGGGTCATCTTGTGCTAACCAACTTTCTCCATGTCCTTTTTATTTTGGGGCATAACTGCACAGCTAGGGCCATGTCAGACTAGGACCCTTTTGCTGAAGGTCCTTTATCAAATCATACTCTTGTTCTTGGACACCCAAAGGAAAGTCCTGCATGCCAATCTATCTTCTAGACCTGGTTTTCTTCCTTTCTTCCTTGGGCTGATCCTTTACTTGCTTTCCTTTCTTTCTCTTAGATGGGCCTGTGGTTCATCCTCTACTTTTTCCCCTCTAGCCCTTTTGTTGGCTAAAATATCTACTTCCTCATTAACTCCAATCAAATTCACCTCTCCCTATCTTATTTACTGGCTAATGTTGAACCAGTGGTACGGGCTAGTTGGGCATCTCTTCTGCCCTCCTAACATCTTGCCTTTCCTCCCTCCTAGGTGCCAGAGGATACACATCACCTCCCATTCTTCTGGGATATAGGCAATGAGGAGATATATGCCCCCTTTCCATACAGTTAAAGCACGGCACATTCATATTTGGGCCTCCTCTTCCCTTGCCTCTCATAACATCTCTATCTTCTACTCTAGGGCCATTTATACTTCCTTGCAACAAATTCAAATTCAAGTTTTCCATATGCGAGTCAGATGGTTAATACCCTGCATATCTGATCAAAAACCACCGGGGTACATGGAGCAGGCACAACTGACCTTCCATCAGTTTGAACTTCCCTCTGTTTTTGAACCAACCTCTGTAGTTTCAACTCCTTCTCTCTAGCTATTCTCAAAGCCTCTTCAAAGGTTCCAGGTCTCTTCAACTTCACCTTCTCCTTCAAATCAGCATGAAGGGACTGGATAAACATGTCTTTCTTCAATAGAATAGGTGGATTCTCTATTCCTAGAGGGACATATCCCATCTTACCCACAGGTCCTCAAAATGGTCCATAAACCTGTCAAACACATCAAATAGATTATGTTTCAACTTTTGGATTTCCTGCCAACAGAGCATCTGGGGATTCCCCCTGCTTATAATGCTGTACCAAGGCCACTTTGACATCTTCGTAAGCCTGATCCTCATTCAACTAAGCTCTCAGTCTATAGCCACCTTTTAGCATCTCCCTTTAATAACATTGACAACAAGGTTAACTTATTTTCATCTCTATCCTTCCCAAAGGTAAATGCTGCCAACTCCATCCCTGTCAAAAATTCCTCTGGATCCTTTCCAGCATGCCCGTAGAGAACAATGGATATGAAAGCATGATTGGCATCTACTCTTTTGAAAACTCTCAAACCTACAGTAGATTGAAAGGGTGCTTCAAAGCCCTCCTTAGTGGGGGCACCAAAACAATGATGTGTCTAGGAGAACCTACCTCTATAGCCCATCCAAAGCACATCATCGTAAGGAGAGAACTACCACCAGCACCACAATACCAGTAGACAACACACCAAACCAAGTCACCAATACACTCGATTGACGTCATTTGATCTGTGGTGCTGACATAGGTGGACACTTAAGCACTCTCCAAACTCTTAGAAAAACAGATCAACTGAATCTTTCTGACGTCTTCCTAGGTCAGCTCTGATTTTCAAAATCTCTGAAAATCCACCTAAGAGCCTCTTCTGACTTTAACTGACTACTAACTGACTAGAATTACTCGCAAACAACTGCTCTACAGATAGATCAGATGTTGACAAGATACCTGCTTCCAAATTCTGACGCTCACTTCCTTTTAAAAAAAATGTCCTCGAGGATCCTCTTGTGTTCTCTAGCATCGGCTAGTCTTAAATCCATAACCCCAAGTCCTTCTTGGACCCCTTACTAACCCTCTTCTGATCTTCACCTACTAGGAACTGCTTCCAAAGTCTGACACAGAATTGACCGATTCAGAAGCCCTCAACTAAAATAGAACCTACTCCTCAGGTGTCCTCTGACATCCGCATGATGCCGACTCTTAGGCTATACTCATCTGATCAAAATATCACCCTAGAAGATCTTTGCTACCTCTACAACTGATACAACTGCCTCGAATCTAACTGTCCCCTCAAAGCTTGAGTTGGCTGAGATGGAGCCAGCTGAGATGGAGCCAGCTATCCAAAATAGTCTTGATTGACTCAACTGTCTCAACTAAAGAAGAATTCTTCACTCACGGGTCCTTTGACCTACACTGACTCTCAGGATGCTCAAATCTCAAAGAGTTACCACACCAAAGACTCGTTTGCTGACTCCAATAGACTGTATTCTGACTTCTGACCAATCTAACTCAACAGACCCAACTGGAGCATAATTTCTCTCCTCTGTGTCTTTTTAGCCTTCAAGACAATCAAAACCCACCAAGACTCACCTCTCGACACCCACAGTTGATAGCAGCTTTGATGGTCTACTGACTCAAGAATATCATCTCCTTTAATTCTGCATGACTGGCTGACAGTTAGTCAGACCTAACTCAAAACTTTCATCTTCAATACAGAGAGATTCAATACAGAGAGACCAAAACCACTTCTGAACACCTACGATTAACCCCTATTGGGCCAGGTAGTAGCAGAAATAACAAATGGAGTTTCTTGGAGCAAAGACGAATCCACCCATAATGACAGTCAAAGCAAAAGGGAAATTTCATAGAGCAACATAGAAGAAGTAACAAAGCTCAAAGCAGAATTGGCTGAGTATGGAAAGATCTTGGAAAACCCACACTAACAAAAGAAGACACTTACATTGAAATATCACATGAAATGCATTTAATGAGTGCTGGGTATTTCATTCCTAAAATTTCTATTGGAAATAACCAGTTGGAGTGCAGATTTCATGTTATCGATGCAGGAGCACTCGAAGGGTGGATAATAACTAGAAAAGAGTGGATTGATGCTACTCACCCATTGCCAAATCAATTGGCACGAAAAAACAGACACCATGGAAATCAATGGCCAAAAGGCCACAATCCTCTTGTGTCCCCAAGAGGAAATCATACACATACCCTCACGCCCGACTGCCCTTCCCCCTCATGCCAATTGACAATCTCCTCTGTGCCCACACCCCATGGCTCACCTGACAATCAAGCCTCATCTTGTATACTCTTGTATACATCTCCCTTCAATTCTACAACCTTGACTACCCACACTGGAAGCAGCTCGACCTCATATCTTTATCATTGACAATCAATGGTGGGTGCCCAAGAATCTTCTTACCGCTCAGGATTTCTATGATGGCTATATAGAACTCTGGATTCCAAAATGACCATCTCAACAACCCAAGCGTAAGAAGCTAACAAAACCAACCCTAAGCCAAAGCTTCAACGTTGGCTCGTCCCTTTCCTCCTGCTATAAGCACAAGGCTACTATGAAGGCAACACTCGCCTCTGGCTACCCAACCATGCCGCCTGTGCTCATTCCCCACAATAACTCCCCAGGAAGCCACAATAAAAGGGCCCACAGCCATGGGTTAGGCAACCCCAAGCACAACGCAACCAACACAATTGGGTTCCTACCAATGTGCTCAAAGCTCAAGGCATCCATGAAGGCAACACACACTTAAGGCTCCCAAAGCCACAATTGTGAGACCCCTGCCCTCTCCGTGTAGCCTTCTTCTGGGCAATGGCAGTGGAAGTAGCAACCTCTCGCGTAGGGTAGGGATTCCCACTCGGGGCCTCGCCCACGGATGTCCAGATAAGAGACTAATCCAGCGGTTCCTCCAAAACCGAGACCAAAAAAACTTCCCTCGCCCAGAAAGCATGGGCAATTCCTCCATGAAAATTTTGTAACGAGAATCTTAACTAATGGGTCAAGGCCTTAACTATGCTTTCTATTCTGACTGAACCCGTAGGCCGCGTGGCCAGATCAAGGAAGGGACTTGCCCCTTCCTAGAGCCAATTATAGAACCAATAAGGGAACCTCAATGCCTACCAAATGCCTTGACCAAGACTTGCAAAAAATAGTCAATTTTGAAGCCTCTAGAACCAATCCAACTAGATTTTACATTGTTAGATGCAGGAGGACTCGGCTTGGAAGAAGGTTTGGACAATGCTCAAATCACATCCTTGTTTGTGCGCTCGATGCATTCGAGACAGAATTTGTAGTGGAACCGGCTCACCTTGTTGAGTTAGAGTTCCTCTAAAAAGACCATCAAGTTATGGCTAGCCTTGGTTGACATCAGGGCTAGCCAGAACTTGTTGTCTTAGGATAGGTGGACCCCATTAGGCCACTAACCCCTCGCACTCAGCAATAACCATTACCACAAATAGAAGAATTAAGACATGTGACCTACTACTATAACCAAGCCATAAACATCTGCATATGCAACTGAAAATGGAACTTGCAAAGTACAAAAAGGCACTTGCCAGGACATCAGGAAGATCTTGACTGTCTACTAGAAAAGAATAGTGAGCTCCTGGCCAAAATGGAGCTACTATAAATACAATGCATAGAAGCACTGGCCAACTCCTTAGAAACTAGTATTAAGATGGTCAGTAAATCTCTCGAATCAGATAATTTTGGGAGCAAGGCTTAGAACAGAGATTGCCAACAATTAATTTACTTTTCCCCCCTCGACATGTTCATCAACACTGGTGCCACAATAAGCCTAATCAAGCCAGGGCTCATTTAACACAAAAGGATGAATAAATACAAAATAGATGTCACCTATGCAAATGGCACTAAAGGGCTAATTACAGAAACATTTATCACACAGATATCCTGATCAACAATCTAGCTGTTCCCATTAGATTGTATGTTCATGAGAAGCATGACTGTGATGTCCTAATCGGCATCGACTTCTTGCATGCCTTTGAAATGTATGCAGTCTATCCTAAAAGGAACATCTTCAGAATCAAGATTAAAAAGGGTCATTACAAAGATCTAAAGATAAAAGGTGTAGCCGCCTCTACAAGCATCCCTATCAAGAAGGTGGTCGAGCTACCAAACAAAGAGGATTCTATAGAGGCATTCTTCAACATTGAAAGGCAAAGGTATGCTGTAGAAATCGATGCTATGCATAAAAAGTACTGAACCTTTGCTTCAAGGACCCCCTTGCGAGATGGGAAAAATTAAATTTTGAAGTCAAGCTATACCACTCAAAGAAGGAGCCACTCCAACTAAAGCCTCTTACCCTGGGATGAATCCTGACGATCTTAAAGAATGCAAAAGCCTTATCCAAGAAATGTTAACCAAAGGGTTAGTCCTCTCCTGCTTTCTTTGTCAACAATCATAAATGAGATTAAAAGGGGAAAAAAGAGAATAGTGATTGACTATAGAAAATTGAACCAACATCTGATAGACAAAAGGTATCCTATCCCCAACAAGAATGATCTGATCAAGTTAATCTCTACTGCTAAATGGTTCTCTTAGCTGGACATGAAGTTTGGTTTTCATCAAATCAGGATTTCCAAGTAAGATAAACATAAAATGGCCTTTGTAGTCCCATAGGGACAATTTCAATGAGCTCTGTCCAAGCTCTAACATTATTGCAACCACAAAAGTCTTAGGGAACCACCTCCTACTACAAGACCCACTCACCTTTTGCAACTTCTACTCAGGGAAAACTCAAATAAACTTAAACAAAGCCTGCGTTATCTTCTTCTCACACAAAACAATCGCATCAAACTTCTCCAGAACTGCTTCATCCAAGAACCTCCCTCTTTTTCTCCACGCAACTCTATTTCTTCTCTGCGCCCTTTTGACCTTCTTCTCGATTTCTCTTCTCTCCACTCTTCTCAACATACAGCTCACACACAACCCAATCTTCTTTGTCTACAAACTTATTTTTCCATGTGTCCCCTATTCTAAGCTTATCTCCATAGCTTCCCATAACTATTGCCCTTCTTTCGCAGTCTCCCCTCTCTACTGCATACAGGTGTACTTTCTTCTGTTGGCTAAGCCGGCACAACGGCTAATTTTAATTTTTTTGGAAAGTGGCCATGTAGCAATTACCTTTCCTAAGGTTTCTAACCATACATCCATGATTTATTTTATTTTTATTGGGCTAGTGTGGACATATCATTTGGGCATTTTCTTTGGGCATAACAAAACCTATTAACGTCAGTGAAATCCTTGGTCAAGGGCCTCTTACACCAGTGATCCTGAACACTCCCAAATTGCCAAGGGCCTTTCACCATTGAGACTGAACACCCCCATATCACTAATCTTGACCTTACACAAGCCAAATGGGAGGACCCAAGTCAGGGCCGGTTAGAGGCCCTAGACTCGCCACTTTCCATGGTGAGAGCAAACTTCCTTGCTACACACATCATCCAGGCTTGTCTACGTGCTTTGGTTCCAATCTTTATTATTAGTTTTATTTTATCTTCTTTAACATAATAATTGTATAAAGACACCATTACAAAATTTTAGAAACCAACTTAACCTTTTTTGCATTCTTTACATGATAAGGTAAATTCTCATAGTACTTGGTATGCTCTTTTTAACTTCCCTCTAACACACCTACTAACAATTTATCTTCAAAAGAGTAATTGTTATACTTAAATTATATTCTTAACTCCATCACTTGGAAATGATCTCTAAGCAAGAAGAATAAGTCCTAGATCAAGAGAACACAATCCTTTTTACTACACACACCAACCTCTCTAGTAATAAATTAATGAAAGCTCTGTTTAATCTCCTACAATCTCGCATAAAAATTGTGCTTCTCTCATAGTACAAGATAGGGAAACCATAGCTTGTGCTATGTCCACTATATAAGAATAAATCCATCCTCTCTCTAAATCCTAATTTTTAAATATAAATTATTCTTTCTCTACTTAAAGGGATATAAAATCATAACCCTAATTAGCCATATTAACCCACAAACTCAGCATTACTAAATAATAACTTTAACAAACATTTCTTTACTCTTTTTAAGAGATTAGGAGAAGCTAAATTATCCTTAATCTTCATGTAAATTTAGGCTAATTGAAAATTAATAAAACATAAAGAAAGGGGAGAATCTCTATGAGAGAAATTCTCACAAGCAGCCTAGCTTTAGCAAGAAATTGATTAGAGTATAGCTTAATCACACAATTTCACTTCTCTACTTACCTTAATCATTATGCATAACTATCAATCTTAATCAATTGAATTTAATTAACTTAATTTGAGAGAAGGAGCTCTCTAATTTTAGAATTGAGAGAAAATGAGGGAGAGAAGAGTAGAACTATACAGTACTCCCCATAGCACATTACTAGCATATTTAAACCCTAGGTAAATCTTAAGTAAGATTAATTATTATAAATTAATATTAATTACTATAAATTAAGAGAAAAACTAGAATTTTACTTGCACTACACACAGTTTGACTTTGGGAGAGTAGAATGTGGTCTTTAGGCTCTAGAAACAACAAAAGCATCAGAGTGGAGGGGGTAGTAGTATCTGGCAATAGGCTGCCAGAGGGAAGATTAATTATGACAAAAAGAAACTCCCATGGACTATTAAAGTAGGCACATTTTTTAGCATGAGATAGGAAAGATAAGTCTCTAGACAGTCCAAATTCAACAGCAATGTGGTGAGTGGTAGTCTCACGTGGAAAGCGGATGGTGGGGAGAAGGTGAGAAGTATCCTGCCCTTTTCTCAGAAGGAGGTATGGGGGAAACATGGTTGGAGATGGGCAAGAAAGCTCCTTGAGTAGGTTCCCCAAGCAGGCCCCATATTAATAAGGTCTAGAGGACTAAGGTTACAATCTGCATACCTATGTGTCCAAATGGGTCACTTGCACTCGACCAAAATTTTACCTTTCATAAAATCACAAAAAAATAATTCTTTAAAAATATTAGCTAAATTAGTAAAAATCTAGATTTTATTCATAATCTAATTTAACTAATGAAATGCTAACTAGCTTGGTATATATAGCCCATTTTTTTGAGTCACCCCCATTCTTAGAGCTTCACCAACTTTGGATATGGCTCCATTCCAAGCGTATGTTAATCTTGTTTTAGTATTACTTTAAACTTAATTATCTTCAATTTTATGCTTAATCTCTTTTTTCCTACCTCTTAGCATGAGTTCACAAAGTCGTAGGAGTAGAAAAAGTAATAGGCAACGGGATCCCCAATCTACCTTATTCATGAGGAGCAAGCAAGGGTTTTCATGGAGGATCGGAGGAGAAGAGATTGTGAGCGCAAAGCAAGGGCTCGAGCATTGCAGGGATGAGGCGTCATCTCCTCCTCTCACCCATTCTCCAACTCTTCCCCATGACCCCACTCCATCTTCTTCTCCTCCTCCTCATTCTCCCATAATTCTTTCTCCATACTATTTTGAGCCCTTTGCCACTCCTCCCTTACACCTTGCCCATGCGGTTGTCACTCCACCCTCGAGCGCTACCCATGAGGTGGACACCTTGCCCATGCGGTTGCCACTCCTCCCTTACACCTTGCCCATGCGGTTGCCACTCCTCCCTTACACCTTGCCCATGTGGTTGCCACTCCTCCCTTACACCTTGCCCATGCGGTTGTCACTCCACCCTCGAGTGCTACCCATGAGGTGGACACTCCTATCTTCGATGCCTCTCCACCTTTTAGCATGCCCTCCAAGTTTGGCATTTCTCTCTTGGGTGTCGCCCACCATGAGCTAGCCACTCTTCCATTTGGCACCTCTCCATCTTTGGGTGCACCATCTGAGCTTGCCACTCCTTTCTCAAGTGCCTCCCATGAGCTTGCCACTCCTCTACCCGGTGCCTCTCCACCCTCAGATGAGCCCCTTGAATTTTGCCTTGCCTCTCTTGGGCAACACCTTTGAGCTCGAAACTCCTCCATCTAGTGTGGTCCATGATCTTGATGCCACTCCTCCTTGAAGTGGTGCACAAGTGCTTCCTTCGGCGATGCTCATGACATTGTTGACTATGTGCTTGCCACTCTACCCTCCAGTGGTAGCATGACAACTTGAGGTAGCATGACACATGTCTTTGTAAAGTAGGTACCATGTTGGATTTCAAATTTTGTATAATGTCTATCGTGGCTTGTCTGGGCATAGGGGGGTGTGACTTATAGCTCGAGGGATTTTATTCACCCGCTATTATGCATGCGGGTGGAGGATGTTGTTTACCATCGGATGGCTTATGTCATAGTGGGGACATGTGTCTCATGCAATAGCTTGGCCATGCTTCACTCATGCGAGGAGGATTCTTCAATGGCCAAGGTGGTGACATGGCAACAATATGAGTATGTGACACGTGGGCAGGTGAGGAGATTATAGCTAGTGGAGCACCATTTGGCACATACGAATTCATGAGCACATTTACATCTTCCATCTATGCCTATATATATCATGCTCACGGTGCTAAGTGGCACAGGAACATCAGTGTCGTGCCAGCCTGCAACATTTTCCTATTGGTGTAGTTGTCTCTGTGTGGTTGACTTCGCAGAGAATTACACATTCACACCCGGACATTAGGAGATTTAGTCAAAGTACTACTTTTTTGAGCAGTTATTGTTTGAGACATTGCCTCATTTTTAATTTAAGGTCTTCTAGATATTTCATATTGCTGTTGTTTATGAATCTAACATTTCCCATTCTTGTGGGATGAGATCCAACCACTTGGAAAGCTTTTAAGAAGAAATTTGTGGAGGTGGTTATTTACCACAGCAAGTTTTCATAAGATAGCGTTGCATTTTCTCTTTTTTCCATTTAAAAAAATATCAAGGTATCTTGGAGGATATCATGTTAGGGTTAAAGAGAATGTGGGAGAGAGGGAGAGCTTCAAACCCTAGCAAGCAAACACACACACACACAAGAGAGAGCAAGACACAAAAGAGAGAGACGGATGGCTGAATTTTCTTCTATCTTCTTCTTCTCTACTCAACCAACATAACATAAAGATAAGAGTACACACTATATGGGTTAGTACTTAATTACTACAACATACAAGGGTCGATCCATAATGTGAACCTGACTAAATGAGCTGGCGCTATAACTATGCCAGTCTCTAGTAATCCAAAATGGCTGTCACACAGCCTGTCATCCCACTGGCTGCATATCACTCATAATCTCACCAACCATGTCAGTGGTGTAGATGCGGACGCTATCACCCAGGCGGGTCATCAATGATCCTAGCAAGCAAACATACACACACAAGAGAGACAAAGACACAAAAGAGAGAGGTGGATGGCTGAATTTCCTTCTATCTTCTTCTTCTCTACTCAACCAACATAACATAAAGATAAGAGTACACACTATATGGGTTAGTACTCAACTACTACAACATACAAGGGTCGGTCCATAATGTGAACTCGACTAAATGAGCTGGCGCTATAACTATGCCAGTCTCTAGTAATCCAAAATGGCTGTCACACAGCCTGTCATCCCACTAGCCGCATATTACTCATAATCTCACCAACCATGCCAATGGTGTAAATGTGGAAGCTATCACCTAGGCGGGTCATCAATGTCCGTCGTAGCACTAGTTGAGCTCAACTCCCCCTCGAGCTCAACTCCACACACTGCACTCCAAGTAAGCTCCGAAAACTGTGGAGCTTCTCTGTGCCCAATGCCTTCGTGAAGATGTCAGCCACCTGGTCCTTTGTGTTGACATATACCAGATCTACATCTTCTTCTGAACCTTATCCCTCACAAAGTAATAATGCACATCAATGTGCTTCATTCTAGCATGATATACTGGGTTACTGGCCAACTGTATGCTACTCATGTTGCCACAATATATGTCAATTGCCCTATCCGGGCTCTCCCATGTCACCAAGTAGCTTCTAAAATCAAGCTACCTCACAAGCTGCCATAGCAGCACCCCTGTACTCTGCCTCTGTACTCAAAAAGGCAACCTTTGGCTACTTCTTACTGCTCCAACTCAGAGCAGCACTCCCAAATGAGAACATAAAACCACTAGTAGATCTCCTGTCTGCAATACTACCAGCCCAATCAGCATCTGTGTACCCATGCAGCTGTATCTCTGTACCAACCTCATAGAAAAGTCCATAATCAATTGTGGACTTTATGTACCTAAGAATCCTTCTAGTCTCATCCAAGTGTGGCTTCCAGGAACCTGCATAAACTAACAAGTCCAACAACGTAGCTCAAGTATGGCCTTGTAATGGTCATGTAGATCAAACTACCCACTATGTGCCTATATGTAGTGGGGTAATCCAAAATGTCTGTGCATAGCCCTTGGCAACTAATCTTGCCTTGTACCTGCTCATTGAACCATCAGCATTGTGCTTGACTTTATACACCCACTTACATCCAATTGCCTTCTTTTCCTTAGACAAAGGCACTAACTCCCATGTTGCATTTGCATCCAATGCTGCCATCTCCTCATCCATGGCATCTTCCCATTTCTTATTTCCAATTGCTTGCTCAAAGCAAGTGGTCTCAACCTCTTGTATTGCTTTTGCCACATGTAAGCATAATGATGGATTGTATATCCATCATATCTCAACCTGTCACAACAGGGTATCTAACCCTCGTAGACCTGCATACACCTAGATCACTGCCAGGTTTCCTCAAAACAGCCCTGGTTCTCCTTACATCAGGAGTAACACAAACGGAATGCCAAGCTCCTCATCAAGGCTCTGCTCAGAGCCACTAGAGTCACCATCCACATATGAGTGACTTGCAGACAGATCAGGCACAAAAGGTTAATCTACCTTTTCTTTTCCTTTTTTTGATACATGTGTACTTGCATCATTCCTCAACCTGCCTGACAATGGGCTCCACTGCTCGAGGACTCCCCAAGTCCACTCAGCACCTGTGATTGCTGCTCTACATGAGGTGCAACATCAGAACTTCTTACATCTACATCTTTTGCTACCTTCACTACTGGTGCATACCAGTTTGGATCCCATGTTGTTCTTGAATTTACATAGTTACTTATGTCATAAGTATTCTCATACTTGTGTTCTTACTTTATAGAGTACTAGCTTTTCACATTTATGAATTTTGACTCATAGTGGTTGAAGCTACATGGAATTCAAGCACATTAGAATAAAATAAGCATTATACCTCTTTAGAAAATATGAAAAAATGTGAATTTAGATTTTAAAAGAAGAGAGAGAAACCCAATTTAATAATATTAACTTTACACTTTTGCTAGATTCTAGGAAGAGAGAGAAAGCCCTTGAAGGGCCCATTTGGAGCTCGAATTTCCCCTAATCAAATGCAAAACCATGCTCCATCTCAGGAGCCATGGTTATGGGCGGGAGATTTGCCAAAGTTAAGCTACTCAAAAGGACACTGCCCCATCCAAGAAAAGTCCTCTATCTTAGACAACACTTCCAATACATCCATAGCTAAAAAGAATTGTGAATTGAAGCAAGGCAAAACTCATGAATCAAGGGAAACCAAATTAAGAAGATGACTTCTTCTCAAGTAGCCATCACATAAGTGCTCTCTGATTCCTAAACAACGCCTTGGGTGTTTTTGAGAAAATAGTTTTCTTAGATGCTAGCATCAGGAACATTAAATGAAAGATTGCCCTAACCAGCAAGGATCACCCCTAGGAGGGAGACCATTCTCCCATATAACCAGACTCAAGAGAAGATCTCTCCCTCAAGTACCTATCAACAATAGACATAGGGAGTGATGTGGCCAAGTTTTTTTCTTAGATGTTAATAACAACATCTAAGGAAGGATTGCCCCAATTTAACCAAGGACCCTCTTCCCAAGCTTGAGGGAAAACCCTAAAAGGAGGGACCCTTACCCAGTTAGCCACCTTCAAGATCGGTACCTTTCCAATGTAATAAAGAGGAGATCTAAGCTTTTGTGGCCAGATTCCTCCGTTGTATGTAATTAAAGAGAAGTTTTGATTATGCGAATTTTGTACTTACCATGTGAATGGCACCCACAGGGTGCAAACACGATCAATCAACCCTTTTATCCTCTGAACAATAGAAGACTACACATCAAAAGAGTGATTCGAGAGGTTGAGATGAATAGGTTATAATTAAACCTCTGAAGCCGGACTCCTAGAATATCCAAGCTATGATGTGGTTGTACAAGTTGTGATTGTTTTCTAGACTATTATACATTCATGACCAACTCTTGTAAGATGCCTTGAGAAAGAAAACAGAGTACCCTGTAGATACAAACCATAAAGGACTTCTTATCCTTCGGGAAGTATAAAATCTATTTCCAAGACATCATGAATCATATCTTAGGGACATGATCCTAAGCGAGTGTTTGGTTAAATGGAAGTTCTATCTAGCGGAGAACACCACTTGGAGAAAGAGAAATATCTACTTAAAGATTAACCCCTTTTTGCATGACGCGAGGGCATCTCCATTTCTTCAAGTGGGGGAGGATGTAAGATCCCTCTCTAAAGACCCTAAATTAGTATGAACAAAATCTCCTTATTTGCTAAGTTAAAACGTAGAGAGAGAAAGTTGTGGCTTGGAAGTCCCTTTGAATGAACAATTTTTATTTAGTGCAAAGGACCTGTATGTGAAAACAAAACTACCTTTGGAATCCGTAGGAGTGAGATTTTTCATAAACAAGTTGGCTGTGGGGGTAACGAAGAGTAGACCCAGTAGTGGAAATCTTAGAGAATGATCGTTTGAGACCCAAACTGATTCATGTAACATATCCATCCAATAATAGGGTAAAGTTTGTACTTCCTGAACTGGCCCGTAACCACGGTTCTTGCGCATCAACTAGGAGAAATTAACATGGAAATGACAAATTATTGATGGAAAAATAAGTTGGTTATGTGCACCTTGAAATTGTTATGACCTTAGAGTGGAAAAATAAGAGTTGTCCTTATTTTGATTGGTTGAAAAATATGTTTTTTTTTCAAAGAAGGGGGGAATGTCCTCGAAATTTTCAAAATTTAATTTAAATATTATAATAATGAGCACGAAGAAAATGCTTGTTCAAATTTATCATGTATGAACTCTTCTTGAAACCATAGTAGTGAAAAGGATTAATCATTTCCTCTTGAAAAGGGATCATAATCTACGGTCCAAATCTTAGGAGGTAAAATTTGGGGAATCATTTCGTGGAGGGTACTATTTTGTAAAGTTGTGGCGCTCTTCTCAATTATTAATCGAAAGAAAGTCGGGGCCACCGGCCTAGCCGGGAATCGCGATTCCCGAAGCGGAGGCGGGAAAGCAGGGGCCCGGCGCCGCGGCCTTTTCGCGAACCCGAGGCTGGCGTAGCCGTGGAGAATCGACACCGTCTCCTTCCGCTTCCACCGGCCCCGCTACCTGACACGTTTCCGTATCTGCCGAGTCAGCAGCCCTATCCGTTGCCGCCAGTGCCATTATTATTAAAGCCTAAAAAAAGGACCAGCAAGCAAAGATCTCGCCTCTCATTTAAAGCTTACACCCAATGTTAAAAAATAAAAGAATAACTTTTGAAAAAGGGAGGGGATGCTTCCTATT